>NC_142758.1:33305842-33608873 GCF_054948205.1 Urtica dioica subsp. dioica
GGAGCTGAAAGTTTTGACACGAGGACTTGTCAGTCGACTCCTGGAAGAAGACTGCCACTCTTTAGGACCTCCGACCTGACCATTGGCCCCTTGAGCGGCGTGTCTTCTCGATGTTTCAGGTTTTCTAAAAACGACCGACAACACATCTAATATTCCTAATCTTAAATTAAATATCATAGATCAAATTAACGGGCAATTAAGATAGTTTAATCGAGTGATCAATTCTTACCGGACATTCATAGGAGTCATGAGTCATGAGAATTTCCAAACACATGTATAATTAAATAATTATGAGCAATGTTGCATTTAGGATTTGATTCCACATTCATAGGAAGACAAGTGTCATTACTACTTTCCCAAACAAGCTTGGGTGTTTATTTTATCAAAATTATTTTTTTATATATAAATAATGGTGATATTATTATAGTTGTCACTACTTCATATTCTGGAACCTAACTATTATTTAAACATGTCACTTTTACTCTTTTATCACTACTTTTTGTGAATTTTTTTAAATATTTTATGAAAATTATAGACGCAGATGAATTACTTTTTCATTTAATATTCTTAATCTTAAATTAAATATCATAGATCAAATTAACGGGCAATTAAGCCATCACCTCACTTTCCGTTTAAAAATAGCCAAAATTTCATTATATTAAATTTATTTGGCCTGATGCGCTATTTTCTTAATAAAATGTAACTTTGACTTTAATCTAACTTTTTTTTATTAATTACAACAAATTCTTCTACAATCAAATCTATGTTTAAACAAATAATAACCTCAGGGTCAGTTGGAGGGAAGGCCCATGCGAAAATCACCAAGGCCCTGTCAAAATAGAAGCTCAATCTGTATACAAAATCTATTTTGTATATGTACACATTCAATTTATAATTTAAAATTATCATACGATATAATTTGTATATCAATGTTTCACCAATTTCATATATTTAAAGGTTAGGAAACTGTTGTCGCACGAAAATGAACAACGATTAAATATTACGGGCGGTTCGATCTAAGGCCGGACCAAGTGACCGTGCCCGGGCCAAAAATGGGAGCTCGTAGACCGAGCTGCATCCTCTAGACCCTGAGGTGTGTTTTGGGGGGTGTGACCGTGCCAAAGGTTGGCTGTCTACGTACCCTTTAGTCGGGATCAGGTCAGAACGTAGTTCAGTTTGAATGTTTGGGGCTATCTTGGGCTCAGAGGCTTGAGAATCCAAGGCTTTAGAGTCAGACTCGGCTCGTAGCTTCTAGTGAAGACTTTAGAGGGGTCGCTTGCCTCGTAGCTCGGAGTTCTAGCTCAAGGGCCAAGAAGCAGGAGAGCAGTGTGAACTGCAGAAGCTCGGGTCGCAGAAAAGGAGCGCGCTCCCTCTCGTGGAGGAGTGTCCTTGTATTTCTGAGCTGAGGGAGGAGGAGCGCACGCTCTTGGATTGTCACAAGAGCACGGGAGAGGAGAGAATTCTCGAGTGGGAGAGAAGTGTTGTGTGAATTTCCCAATGAGAAAAAGGATTTTTTTCCCTCCCCCTAGGGGGGGGGGGGGTATTTATTTTTGTCCATGGTGCCCACAAGAAGAGTTGTAATCTTTATATTGTACATTTGATGTAATAAAGTCTCACGAAGACTCTTGCTTGTAATTGCTAATTCATTAATAAAAAGTTGAAATGTTCATTCATTCCTCCTTGTCTGTTTGAAGCTTTATGATAAAACACTTGTCTTTAGTCCATAACCAAACTAAACAACTTACGAAGAGACAAATGTAGATTTGCATGAACAAACTCTTCGTAGTTTGCTTAAAATGATATATTCGCAATCTAAGGGTCAAAGGACTATTGACCTTAGTATGATTGTTAGAAGAATCTATGATGTCTGGTTATGAGGCATTGAGAGTTGGAGACTCTATAGTTCATCTAGGTATCTTCCAAAGGTACAGAATTGACCAGTGCACTTCTAGAGACAAGATAAGAACAAACCATTTAACCTCTTATGTCTCGAAGTCACTACGTATGAATTACATCGTGCGTACCTTAATCCTGAAATGAGACATGCCATTTCACACCTTACGTATTCTCATTTGAGAAAGTCAGAGTTCGGACTCACTTTGTGATTCCGAACAAGGTCTATTGGTGAAGTACTAAGTTGTAAGAATGTCATGAGTAACTTTGTGAAGTTCTCATAGATATGGAATTCATGTACAAGATTGCTGAAATGCATTGTATATCACCTCATGCTTTGTTCCTTGGAGTGTGAATAAATGAACTGGCCAGTGTCCAAATTGAGTCTTGACTCTTTTGGATTAAACAATGTGACTTGTTAGCTCCTCGTCAATACATTTTTTCTAACTTATTCACAAGCGACAAAGGAGTTGAGGAAATAATAGCTAGAAGGGTAAAATGGTAATTTTGTAAATCCCGACTAGCTGATGATATTCATGAAGGGTAAACACTGATAATATTCTGTGGATCCACTCATTACAATTAGGTTGAATTCTTGAGTAGAAAATAAATTCATTTGAACCGAGAGATTTTCAGTGTCAACTCTTTAGTGGAGTCAGTTGACATGAAGCTAAACTTGGAAAAGGTTTGTGAACTTTTGATTCCAAGTGTTTAGCTCAAGCTTTATTCATTTGGATCCATGAGGTCACTATCACGAATCACATCGAGTAGGAATTGTTAAACTAGAAGATAAGTCAAAACAAGAACGAGACAAGTTTTATGAAAATTGTCAAAAGGGTATTTCTGTCCGTTTGGACATAGGACGAAATGAATGTCAATAACTTTTTTTGACAAGGTCATTTGATGATAAATGAAACTTAAAACACTCAGGCATTAATAGTTAATTGGTCCTTGAGGATTAATTTCATTTCACAGAATTTTACTTGAAAATTCTTAATGGGCTTTTCTTATGTTGTCATGAACAAATGAAGAAACATCTAGAAGCTCCTTCTAGAAGCTCAAATTTCGTCCAACCAAAGGAAAATAAGGCTGAATTTCGTTCATGCCATAGTGGGAAAGAGAGTTTATTTTGTGCATTAATGTATGAAGATACTTGCCAAAAAAAAAAAAAGAGGAAACAAATTTCCTCTAGAAGGAAAGTGCAATTTCGGCCAACTAAGAGAGAAAGCAAATGAGGAAACAAATATAAAGGCTTCTAGAAGCTCATTTGGACGTGCAAGGGGTATGAGGAAACTACCTTTTGAAGGTAATCCTCCTCATGTAAATACCCCACCTCATTTCTCTCATTTCATTCATTCCACATAAGTTAGAGATTGAGAGCCTCTCTCTCTAGACCTTGTGGCCGACTCCTCTCTCTCTCTCTCTAGTCAATTTCGTTTTATTGTTTTGGCACCTAGGTCCTCAGTTGACCTAGTGTTTAGATCTGCGACTTCAAGACTCGTTCTTAAGTCGTAGTGTTTAAGAGTGCCCACTAACTAATTCCTTTTCTCTCGAGTGATCTAGTGATAGAAACTTCCGTGGTTGCTAGAGTTGCCGAGGAAGGAAGAGAGACGTGCTGCGAGGGGAGACGAACGTTTTCAACCTTCCAAAGGCTCATCAACGTTGAAGCTTCTAAAAAGGTTAGTAAACTTCTATGCTCATATTAGTTTATATTTACATGTGCTTGCTCTTTGTCTAGGTTAGTAAAAACTGTTTTACTTGAAAAAGAAAATTTTTAAAATTCCGCCGCTTAACGAAGCGTTAAACATTTTTTTAAACCCTAGATCAATTCAAACATTTATTGTGTTGGAGGAGGCCTTGGGCCGCCCCCCTTGAGGCCCACTAGGTGGCCGGGAGCGGGGCGCGCGAGGCACACCGCCCGGGAGAGCGCATGGCGCGTCGTCTGGACGGGCGCGGGGCGCGAAGGGCATGAGACCTAGCCGGGCGCGGCATGCCTGGTCGAGGCAGCAGGGGCACTCGGCCGAGGCGGCAGGAGCGCTGGGCCGGGGCAGCAGGTGCGCCCGGCCAAGGTGGCAGAGGCGCTCGGCCTAGTCGGCGGGGGCACCCGGCCGAGGCGGCAGGAGCACCCGACCGAGGCAGCAGGAGCGCTCGGTTGGGGCGGCAAGGGCGCCCGGCCGAGGCAGCAAAGGCGCTCGGCTGGGGCAGCAGGGGCGCCCGGCCGAGGCAGCAGAGGCGCTCGGCCGGGGCAGCAGGGACGCCCGGCCGAGGCAGCAGAGGCGCTCGGCCGGGGCAGCAGGGATGCTCGGCCAGGTGGCTGGAGCGCGCGCGGGCCGGGACGGCCGGGGAGCAGGATTGCGCGCGGGCAAGGTGCGCTAGGGCGCGCGCTCAGACCCACTGGGGCAGGGCCTCTGTTGGGCCGTGGGTGCGTTAGGGCGCTCGGGCCTGGTTGGCCGTGGCGAAGCCTGGCCGGTCTTGAATTGCTTTTGAATTTTTGGTATCCCGAAAACGACCGGTAACATTAGCCCCCCAAGTTTACGGCTCATGGGACGGAAGTCGTGAACTTTAGAAAAAGAGAGGGCGTTGACGTCATTTGCCTTTTGTTGTGTGTGAACGCAACACACACACATTTTTTTTTGTGACCAGACCCTGGGGGGTCGGACCGGGCCGGCTGGGCAGCAAGGCCCGCGCGCAGCCTGGCGCACGCGCGAGGCCAGCATGCGGGCCGAGCCTTGTGTCGCGTGCGCAGGGGGGGGGGGGGGGAAGGAGCAGGGTTTGCTCCTTCCTCTCCTATAAATAGGAGAGCTCCCTCCCTTTCTATTCAAAACTGGCAGCCTTTGGGTAATTGGAAAATTCCTTTGAGTTTGACATTTCCCTTTTTCTACCCTTTTTATACCCTTGGGGCACCCGGCCGAGGCGGCAGAGACACCCGGCCGAGGCAGCAGGGGCACTCATCCGGGGCAGCACGAGTGCCCGGCCGAGGCAGCAGGAGCGCCCGGCTGAGGCAGCAGGGGTACTCGGCCGGGGTGCCGGGGCACGCGCGTGCAGGGAGGCCGGGGCGCGGGAGCGCGCGCCGAGGCCCATTGGGTCGGGGCCCCCAGGGGCGGGCACGTGTGCGCGTGCCGGGCTGGGCCGTGGGTGCGTCAGGGCGCTCAGGCCCGATGGGCCAGGGCCCGTTGGGCTTCCGGCCGGCAAAGCCCGGCCGGCCTTGAATCGTTTTTCATTTTCTGGTGTCCCGAAAACGACCGGTAACATTAGGCCCCCAAGTTTACGGCTTACGGGACGTAAGTCGTGAACTTTAGAAAAGAAAAGGGGGTTGAGGTAATTTCACCTTCGATCATGCGTGACCGTACGCACGCATATCTATTTTTTCTTTTTTTTTTGTGGCCGGACCGGGCCGGCCGGGCAGCAAGACCCGCGCGCGGCCTGGCGCTGGGGGACTGGCTCGCGCGCGAGGCCGGTCCGCGGGCCGGGCCTTGTGTCGCGCGCGCAGGGGGGGCGGGGGGGGGGGGGGGGGGGGGCTAGGAAGGAGCAGGGTTTGCTCCTTCCTCTCCTATAAATAGGAGAGCATCCCCTCCCTTTCTGTTCACACTGGCAGCCTGTGGGTAATTGGAAAATTCCTTTGAGTTTGAAATTTCACCTGGGCAGCCGACTTTTTTTTCCTTTTTTAATTGGGAGTGAGCTTGTTTCCCACGTTGATGATCCCGAGGTTGACTCTTCCTGCCCTCTCCCAAAGTTTGGGGGGGCGGCCAAGGGTCCCTTTGAGGAACTCGACAGGATTCCCATCTTTGTCGAGGAAGACTCTAGTGCGGCCGACAAATGGCTCGCAGAGTTGGAGACTGACGCCGCGGCGATTGCCGAGCTGGCGGGGCCCAGGAGCGGCCTACCTACAAGGTGCGGCCCCGAAGGGGAGGACGAAAGGTCCTTTGACGCCCCCTTGCTCAAGCAGCGAGGTGAAGCGGCAGTGAGTGCTGAGCTCCCCCGGGCGTCTAACTTGGACGCCTCGGGTGTTGATCTTGCGATAGTGCCAACCGAATCTTTCTTGGACGAGATTTATTCCGACGATCCCCTAGGATCGGGCTCAAAGGGCCCTGAAGAAGACTTGGAGGCTCCTCCCGTGAAGGGGAAGGAGAAGCGTAACAGGAAAGTGTTGGCGAAGTCCTGGTCGGCTTTCGAGTTCGCTGAGGCTTCAGGCTATACTTATGCTAGGTCACTGGAGATGACTCGTATGTACGGAGTAGGCGACTCTGTCGCCCCCGTCGGCTTAGTCTGCAGGGGGATCGATGCCGCGAGCACGCTCACTTCCCGAGTCTTCAGCATGCTTTGGGAGACGTATAACATCCCTCCCTCGGTGGGATTGCTTAGACCTGCCCCCGAGAACAGGCCCTCTCGTCCCAGGGACGGTTACGCGGCCGTGACGATAGGGAGTCTTGTCTGCGGGTTGCGTCTCCTGTTCCCAACGATCGTCCAGCAGATCCTAACTCGACTAGGGGTCCACGCATGTCAGATGAGCTCGGCGTTCTACCGCCTGTTGGCTACATGCTTCATGAAGTGGCACTGCCAGACGCAGCGTGCCATGACTGTGGACGACTTCCGTAATCTGGTCGCCGTCTTCCCGGCGCCGGGGCAGCCGGGATTTCATATGGCCCGTGCTCGGGGCAACGTGAGGCTTGTCGAGGATTGTGACCCGCGTAGCCGCCGGGCGTGGGTGTTGGTCACCTCGGACGCCTTTGGCGAGGTGCCCCTTCGCTTCGGTCGTCTGGCCGACTTTCCAGCGGATGAGGGGGCAGCGGAGCTCCCCTTTGTGAGAGAAATATCGGGGATGTCGGAAGCCTGCAAGGCTGGCCAGCGGTTCCGTTCCCCCGAGCTGATGGCGATCACCGGGTGGTTCCCGCCCTTTGCCCCGGGCACCGAGGAGGCGCGCCGGGCGAGCAGGCCCCCGAGTCCCGTGGCTCAACCAGTCGCTCCTGCTTCTCGAGGTAACTTTACGGTTTTTGTACAAATTTTTCGTTTGACAGGAACCTGACCTTCGTTGCTTCGCCTTGTATAGATGCTAAGAGGCGGGACCCCGAGTCGATGGCGGAGATTCGCTCTAGGGTCGCTGACCGCAAGGCGAAGGGAGAGCGTGTCGAGGCTGCCGCTGTAGCTGAACCAGATCCCCGTGCTTCCTTGTATAGGGCTTCGACATCGGCGCCTCCTGAAGAGCGTTCTGAGCCCAAAAGGGCGAACTCGGCGGTGGAGCTGGAGGCGATAGAGGCTCGAGGGGATTGCTTCCGCCACCTCAAGGGATCTCCACTGTCCTGGTGGAAGGGCGTGGTATCGAAGAACGATATTGCCTTCTTCCAGGCGGGGGTTACCGACGCTCAGAGGGTCCGTATTTCTGTTTATTATGTTGTAAGCGTAGGTTTTAGTTTTAACCCTTGATTCTTTGTCGTCGCAGGCGTACGCGAGGGCCGTGCGAAGCGACAGGATTTTGCACGACTTCATCCGGCGCTTGGGGGCATCCCAGGAGGAGCTTGCTCGGACGAAGGCCAGGCTGGCTCAGGTCGAGCGAGGTTCGCACCCGGGGGCGGAGACCGAGACGCTTCGAGACCAGCTTCGTGAGGCTAAGGTGGAGCTTCAAATCGCACGGGATCAGCATGACGGAGCCCAAATGTCTGTGGCCAAGATGGCGGGGGAGCTTACTGAAGAATGGCGGGCTTGTGAGGTGGCGACCCGATCAGCGGAGATTTTTCGCATTGAGGTTACCGACCTTCGGAGGCAGCTAGATGCTCGATCCGATGCTTTGGAGACGTCGCACCGCCAGCTTACTTCGAGCGAGGTGGCACGTGTTCGGGCGGAGCGCGAGCACGACTCTCTGGTGGAGGAGAATGTTCGCCTCTCATCCCAGCTTGCTGAAGCGGAGCGAAGAGCGTCCGACTTGCAAGATGACTACGACATAGGGACCGAGGAGGCCCGTCGTGCCGGAGCGGTGGAATGTCGAGATTCGACCGCGACCGAGAACGAGGCCCGGGGGGTCACATTTGACTTCTTCGACACCCTGTTTCCCCTGCTAGATGAGGGTGCTGCTTGAGCCGCGTGGCTCCTTTTTTAGCGCGTATGTTTAGCGCTTTGCTTTTCTTTTCCTTTTCTCATGATTTTATTTATTTTCCACGCACTTTTTATTTAGCACGTGTTTATCGGATTCAAAGCCGTGGCTCCTTTTATTTATGAGATATTTTTTTCGCTTTCGTGTTGAATGCTTATCTCAATTTTCGAGCAATTTTACTCGTATGCGCCTTTTTTGCGGGCTAACGTGGCCCGAAGGGCTTGTATCCTTACCAATAGTTTTGGCAGGTTTTGCGTCCTTAACTGGGGTTCGTCCTCCGCTTGTTTCATCGTTACGACTCGTCGTCATTTAAACGTTCGAGGTGAGGGGGCGTTTGTGTCCAGCTAGGCGACGGGCCGACCCGTGTTTGAACGGTGGTATCGGCCTGTCGGGTTAGGCCGACGATTTAGCGTGCCTAATGTGGCTGTGGCCCAGGGACTTCGCTTCGTGCCCTTCGGCGATCGAAGAGGTCGTACCGGGTAGTTCCCGGGGGCTCTGCGTCTGTGCCATTGGCAACTGGACGTGTATGTCGCGCCGGGTTGGGCCGGCGTCTTTTGAGTTCGCGCCCTGGAGCAAGCGAACGAAAACTGCACCGGAGTTAGGCCAGCATCTTAGGAGCTCGCACTTTTGAGGAACGAGCGTAGGTTGCGCCGGGTTAGGCCGGCGTCTTCATGGGTTTGCTTACCCTGGAGCAAGCAAACGCGGGTGCGTCGGGTTAGGCTGACGTCTTTTTGGGTTCGCTCACCCTGGAGCAAGCGAACGTGGGTGCGTCGGGTTAGCCCGGCGTCTTTTTGGGTCCGCTCACCCTGGAGCAAGCTAACGCGAGTGCGTCGGGTTAGGCCGACGTCTTTTGGGCTCGCTTGCCCTGGAGCAAGCGAACGCGGTTGCGTCGGGTTAGGCCGACTTCTTTTACTCAAACCTTGTTGCGCCGGGTTAGGCCGGCGTCTTTGGTGTTTGTACCCTGAGGCTAGCGAATTCGGCTCAAATTTGGCCTTTTTAGGGTTTGAGGCAGCGCCTTTACGCGACTTACATGCGTCTCGGGAGACGTCTTTCACCTGCGCCTTTACGCGTCTTACGGCACACCGGGAAGGCCGACGTTTTACTCGAACCCGTATGCACGAAGGGCCGTCGGGGTCCGAGCTTCCTAAGTCTGTATCCCCGTGGGGGACTTAGGCCTGGGTTGAGCTCGTGGGTTGAGTGACCGAAGTGCTCGTGGGTTGAGCAACCAAAGTGCTCGTGGGTTGAGCAACCGAAGTGCTCGTGGGTTGAGCAACCGGACTTATGCGTTACACCGGGTTAGGCCGGCATCTTTGAGCTCGTGCTATTGAGCGACCGAGCAGGTGTGTCGCGTCGGGTTAGGTCGACGTCTTTTCTCGGACCCGTATGCCTGATAAGCCGTCGGGGCCCGAGCTTCTTAAGCCTCTGTATCCCATGAGTGAGGGGCTTAAGGTTTTTTGTTATATGCCGTAATTTTTCGAGAGTATGTCTCAGGACCCATAGCCCCCCGAGTTTTTAGTTTACAGGTCGTGCCATGATGACTAAAAACTGTGATAAAGTGGGTAAAAAGACCTCAAACTTTATTTCTCATTAAGTTTTGCTAACAGGAAACATCCTTGAACAGTGGCGCGTAGGCCTTTTTGAATAAGGGAAATCAGAGCAATAAATGGGTGGACTTGTTCACGGGTGGTACTGCCTCAAGTACTCGGCGTTCCACGGGTGCCGGATTGGAGTTCCGTCCGTGTGTTCGATGTAGTAGGTTCCGTCGTGTATGACTTGTCGAACTCTATATGGTCCTTCCCAATTTGGGCCGAGGACCCCGGCGCCTTGCACTTGGGTGTTTTGGAACACGCGTCTGAGTACAAGGCTACCGACGGCGAAGATCCGCCTTTTGACTTTGGCGTTGTAGTATCTTTCTACCTTTCGCTTTTGTGCGCCGAGTCTGGTGAGAGCCTCGGATCTTTTCTCGTCGATTAGATCCAGTTCGAGGCGCATGGCCTCATCATTTTCTTTTTCGTCGAAAGTGTCGACCCGGTAGGTGGGGACTTCCGTTTCCACGGGGACCACTGCTTCAATCCCAAAGGCTAGGGAGAAGGGGGTCTATCCGGTGGCGTTTCGAACGGTCGTTCGATAGGCCCATAGGATGAAAGGCAATTCCTCAGCCCAGGCGCCCTTTTTGGCTTCGAGCTTTTTCTTGAGGTTGCTTTTAATCGTATTGTTGACGGCTTCCACCTAGCCATTAGCCTGTGGATGTCGCGGGGACGAGAACGTCTTGCTTATCCCTAGCTGGGCGCAGATCTCTCTAACCCTCGCGCTGTCGAACTGCGCGCCGTTATCGGTCACGATCGACGCGGGGATGCCGTGGCGGCATATTATGGACTTCCAGATGAAGTTCGTAGTGTTGGCCTCGGTGATCCTAGCCAGAGGCTCGGCTTCGACCCACTTAGTGAAGTAGTCAATAGCGACGATGGCGTATTCGTATTGCCTCGGGGCTTTGGGAAGCTTGCCGATCATGTCTACGCCCCATTTTGCGAAGGGGCGTGGAACAACGATGCTACTTAGGGGAGATGGCGGCTGTCGTGGAACGTTGGAGAAACGTTGACACTTGTCGCACTTTCTCGCCCAGTCGTAGGCGTCTTTTTTCATCGTTGGCCAGAAATAGCCTTGTCGAAGCACTTTGAGCGCGAGGGACCTCCCAGCTGCGTGGTTCCCGCAGAGGCCTTCTTTGATTTCGCGGAGGACCTTAGTCGACTCAACGCTGTTGAGGCATCGGAGCAGCGGGGTCGAGTACCCGCGCTTGTACAGGGCTTCGCCTCTCAGCACGTACTTAGATGCGAGGGCTTTCATCCTTTCGGCTTCTTTGCGGTCTTCGGGAAGTGCCTCTCTTCGCAAGAAGTCCGTGAGCTGGGTCATCCAAGTTGGATGAGCGGCGCTTTCAATCGTTCCAACCTCGTCACGTGAGACGGATGGTCGCGAGTGAGACTCGATCGGGATAGTTCCCTACCCATCTTTGGTGATACCGGATCCGAGGCGAGCTAGAGCGTCAGCCTCGGAGTTCTCTTCTCGTGGGATCTGGATGATCTCGAACCAGGAGAACGCATCTAGCTTGGCATTTGTCTTTGCCAAGTAGGTGATCATGTTAGGTTCTTTGGCAACGTAGTCGCCTTTAACCTGATTTACGATCAACTGCGAGTCACAGTGTATTCGTAAATTCTGTACGTTGAGCTTTTGAGCGAGCTCTAGCCCTACGATGAGGGCTTCTTACTCCGCCTCATTGTTGGGGGCCTGGAATCCTTAGTGGAGGGCGTAGCGTAACTTTTCCCGGTCGGGATTTGACAAAATCACGCCGGTGTTGGAATCGTTCTAGGGTTTAAGAAAAAGTTTAACGCTTCACAAAGCGGCAAAATTTTAAAAATTTTCTTTTCAAGTAAAAACGGTTTTTACTAACCTAGACAAAGAGCAAGTACATGTAATTAATAACTATTATGAGTATAGAAGTTTACTAACCTTTCTGGAAGCTTGAACTTTGAGAAGCTTTTGGAAAGTTGCAACGCTCGTCTCCCCTCGCAGCACGTCTCTCTTTCTTTCCTCGGCACCTCGAGCAACCACTAAAGTTTCTATCACTAAATCACTCGAAATAAAAGAATTAGTGAGTGGGCACTTTTAAACACCACGACTTAAGAACGAGTCTTGAAGTCGCAGAGCTAAACACTAGGTCAAATGAGGACCTAGGTGCCAAAACGAAAAATCGAAAATAAACTAGAGAGAGAGAGAGGAGTTCGGCCAAAGTTCTAGAGAGAGAGTCTCTCAAATCTCTTAAACTTGGATGAATGAAATGTGTCGTCGACGTTTTTCGGACAACAATTTAGGAGCCCAAAGTGGTTAGACCCAAGGCCAGACCAAGTGGTCTCACTTCGGCTCGAGCGTGTCGAGCTTGGTATCCCAAGCCATCCCTTAGCTATTGGTGGTGTCAATCTCGTCCAGGCACCTGAATAGCCAGCAGAAAGAGGTGTGAACTACAAAGGGGAAACAGAGGGGGTGCCTCTGTTTACCTCTCCGACGCTCAACATTAGTAGGATTGAGGTGGATATAGAGGGTTTAGAGGTGGTGAGAGGCCAAAGATGAGCGAAACGAGTGAAGTACGAGTTCGACAGCGTTTCGGGACTCAAAATTGGATTACCTGGGTCAAGGTAGGGACCCTTGTATTTATAGGCGACCATGGGGTGTTTGAGGAACCCCTTGGGCGAGGGAAGACTCTAGAGTCGACCAATGGCCGAGGGAAGACCCTAGAGCCGGCCATGGCCGAGGGAAGACTCTAGAGCCGGCCATTGGCCGAGGGAAGACTCAAGAGTCGGCCATTGGCCGAGGGAAGACACTAGAGTCGGCCAATGGCCGAGGGAAGACCCTTGAGCCGGCCATGGCCGAGGGAAGACTCTAGAGTCGACCAATGGCCGAGGGAAGACTCTAGAGTCGGCCAATGGCCGAGGGAAGACTCTAGAGTCGGCCAATGGCCGAGGGAACACTCTAGAGTCGGCCAATGGCCGAGGGAAGACTCTAGAGCCTGCCATTGGCCGAGGTCGAGCTGAGGCCGAGGTCGAGCTCGTCAAGCCGAGGTCGAGCTGAGGCCGAGGTCGAGCTCGGCAGGCCGAGGTCGAGCTGAGGCCGAGGTCGAGCTCGCCAGGCCGAGGTCGAGCTGAGGTCGTGCTGAGGACGAGGTCGAGCTCGCTAGGTCGAGGTCGAGCTGAGGTCGAGCTGAGGCCGAGGCCAAGCTCGGCAGGCGGAGGTCGAGCTGAGGCGGAGGTCGAGCTCGCCAGGCCGAGGTCGAGCTCGCCAGATCGAGGTCGAGCTGAGGCCGAGGCCGAGCTCGGCAAGCCGAGGTCGAGCTCGCCAGGCCGAGGTCGAGCTGAGGCCGAGGTCAAGCTCGCCAGGTCGAGGTCGAGCTGAGGTCGAGCTCGCCAGGCCGAGGTCGAGCTGAGGCCGAGGTCGAGCTGAGGTCAAGCTGAGGCCGAGGTCGAGCTGAGGTCGAGCTGAGGCCGAGGTCGACCTCGTCAGGCCGACCTTTGGCCCCTTGGTCGCGGGCGCCCGCGGGCGCCGTCGACCCGGAATGGACCGACAACATTAGCCCCCCGAGTTTACGGTCGAGCATAGGTCGAGTGGAAACTCAAAATCCACACTTTTACGCGGATGTGGGATGAACGCTCTCGGGTTTTCGTCACGGGGAACGGCCTTTGCGCGTCGCGAGTGACGGCCTTTGTTGCGTCGTGAGCGACGGCTTTTGTGCGTCACAAGGGACGGCTTTCGTGCGTCACTAGGGATGGTTTTTGTTTCGAGTTGATCGTGCGTAACTTATTTTCTCGACCTACCAATGAAGGCGTGATCGATTTGCACGACTTTATTGTGCGTGGCTTATTTTCTCGATCTACCAATGAAGGCGTGATCGATTAGCACGACTTTATTGTGCGCGGCTTATTTTCTCGACCTACCATTGAAGGCGTGATCGATTAGCACGACTTTATTGTGCGCGGCTTATTTTCTCGACCTACCATTGAAGGCGTGATCGATTAGCACGACTTTATTGTGCGCGGCTTATTTTCTCGACCTACCATTGAAGGCGTGATCGATTAGCACGGCTTGGGGCTCGGGGGGCCTCGGTGTCACGTTTGTGTGACCGGGCTTTCCGTGGACGCTGGCTAGACCAGGTACGTCCGGCGGACGCAAGCCTTTGAAACCCATTTGTAACTCGCTGCCTGTCGGCGCACGAGCTGGGCGGCGAGCGCGGTGCCACATTTGTGTGGACATGTTTCCCGTGGATGCTGGCTAGACCAGATACGCCTGGCGGACGCAAGCCTTTGAAACCCATTTGAAACTCGTTGCCTTTCGGCTCACGAGTTGGGCGGCGAGCGCGATGCCACATTTGCGTGGCGAGGTTTCCCGTGGACGCTGGCTAGACCAGATACGTCCGGCGGACGAAAGCCTTTGAAACCCATTTGAAACTCGCTGCCTTTCGGCTTACGAGCTGGGCGTCGAGCGCGCAGCCACATTTGCGTGGCGAGGTTTCCCGTGGACGCTGGCTAGACCAGACACATCAGGCGGACGCAAGCCTTTGAAACCCATTTGAAACTCGCTGCCTTTCGGCTCACGAGCTCGGCGGCGAGCACGGAGCCACATTTGCGTGGCGAGGTTTCCCATGGACGCTGGCTAGACCAGCGTCCGGCGGACGCAAGCCTTTGAAACCCATTTGAAACTCGCTGCCTTTCGGCTCACGAGCTGGGCGGCGAGCGCGGAACCGGGACTCAACTCGAGGACTCATGTAGAGCCTGCACGAGGAGTATCTGTCGACTTGTGGACTCGGGACTCAACTCGAGGACTCATGTAGAGCCTGCACGAGGAGTCACGTGAAGAGTCGGCACGAGGAGTATCAGTCGACTCGTGGACTCGGGACTAAACTCGAGGACTCATGTAGAACCTGCACGAGGAGTTACGTGAAGAGTCGGCACGAGGAGTATCAGTCGACTCTTGGACTCGAACTCGACTCGAGGAATGAACTCATCATGAGGAGACATGTAGAGTCGGCACGAGGAGTATCAATCGACTCGTGGACTCGGGACTCAACTCGAGGACTCATGTAGAGCCTGCACGAGGAGTTACGTGAAGAGTCGGCACGAGGAGTATCAGTCGACTCGTGGACTCGAGACTCAACTCGAGGACTCATGTAGAGCCTGCACGAGGAGTTACGTGAAGAGTTGGCACGAGGAGTATCAGTCGACTCGTGGACTCGAACTCGACTCGAGGAATGAATTCATCTCGAGGAGACATGTAGAGTCGGCATGAGGAGTATCAATCGACTCGTGGACTGGAACTCGACTCGAGGACCCATGTAGAGCCTGCACGAGGAGTTACGTGAAAAGTCAGCACGAGGTGTAGCAGTCGACTCGTGGACTCGAACTCGACTCGTGGAATGAACTCATCCTGAGGAGACATGTAGAGTCGGCACGAGGAGTATCAATCGACTCGTGGACTCGGGACTCAACTCGAGGACTCATGTAGAGCCTGCACGAGGAGTTACGTGAAGAGTCGGCACGAGGAGTATCAGTCGACTCGTGGACTCGAACTCGACTCGAGGAATGAATTCATCTCGAGGAAACATGTAGAGTCGGCATGAGGAGTATCAATCGACTTGTGGACTCAAACTCGACTCGAGGACCCATGTAGAGCCTGCAAGAGGAGTTACGTGAAGAGTCGGCACGAGGTGTATCAGTCGACTCGTGGACTCGAACTCGACTCGTGGAATGAACTCATCCTGAGGAGACATGTAGAGTCGGCACGAGGAGTATCAATCGACTCGTGGACTCGGGACTCAACTCGAGGACTCATGTAGAGCCTGCACGAGGAGTTACGTGAAGAGTCGGCACGAGGAGTATCAGTCGACTCGTGGACTCGAACTCGACTCGAGGAATGAATTCATCTCGAGGAGACATGTAGAGTCAGCACGAGGAGTAGCTAGTCGACTCGTGGACTCGGTACTTGACTCGAGGAGTGAACTCAACTCGAGGAGAAATGCAGAGTCAGCACGAGGAGTAGCTAGTCGACTCGTGGACTCGGTACTCGACTCGAGGAGATGTGTACAAGATGTGTTTCTCTTTGGGACCTCCGGCCTGACCATCGGCCCCTTGAGATTTTGCTACACTTTTGTTTTTGTTTGTTGTTTTTGTTTTTGAGCTCCCTATTATTGCTTCCTATTAGCCCCCCGAGTTTCTTGTGTTTGTGAGACGAGGACCAAGAAACTTTCGTGTTGGAGGTGTACAATAGTGTGCATTGACATGTGTAAAATAACTTTTTATTGCAGTAGGGACGTCGTTACAGGTTTTTATGGCACTTGGCCTTCTTTGAAAAAAGAAAATTACATAATTGAAATGAAGCGATTACAAAGTCGAGAGAGTTCGGGCATGAGTTTAAGGGCGAGAGCTGTGACAATCACGGCTTGCTAGCAGACGCGACGAATTCCTTGAGGTCCCCACTTCGAATTAGGGAGTCAATTTGCTTCTTAAGCTGGTAGCATTCCGTCGTTGCGTGTCCGTGGTCATGGTGATATTCGCACTGTTTGCTCTTGTCCCTCGTTGCGGGGTCCGTCTTCAGCGGGGGCGGAGATCCCAGTTTTTCCCTGTATAAGCTCAGGATCCGGCTGGGCGTCGCGTTGAGTGGGACGAAGGGCTTCTTCGGGGCCGAAGAAGGATGGTCATTAGAGACTCGACCGTTTCTACGCCTCTTTCTTCGCGAGCCGAGACCGGATGCCGGTGCCATGAGTGTGGCGGCACGCTTGTTGTTTGGTGCACTGTCGGCAACGTTTGGGTGGTTGGTGTCCCAAGGCAGCTTCCCTCACAGTCTCGGCGTCAGGCGTTGAGTTTCTCTCTCAAGTCGCACCCACGGGATTCCCTTCGGGACTCGAGGTGGTCTCTCAAGTCTCCATTGGCCGTCCCAATCACTTTGGGCGAGGATGCGCCATTCGAGTGATGACCTCGATGGACGTCGCGGCCATTGACGTCGTCATCCCCTCGGGGATTTTGGACGCGGATGGTGAGCTTGGAGCGTCCCTTTCGGGACCTAGAGGTCGAGCGCCCCCGAGTACTATTCGACACTTGACGCCTCGACGTGGTCGCCCGAGGGTGTCCCCTTGGAAGCGCGCGCGAGCATCCCCTTTCGTGAACAGCGTGGTGGAGATTGGTCTCGTTGGTTATCGGCTTCGCCACGTGACCGGGGTCTTTCTTGTCGTGGATGACGTCGTCGACGTTGTTGGAGTCGAGGAGGTCGGCGATGAGCGCGCCGGTGACGCCGGGGCGGTCTAGGAGCTCGTCGAGCCTTCGAGCCGCGTCCTCTCGGACTGCAGCCTCGAGGTCATTCGCCGGGTCTCGGGGCTGGCTCTCATTATCATGAGGTTGCCCTTCTAGACGGTGCGCAGAGCTTTGGAGGTTGTGCCCCGAGCTAGCTGCTCGGGCGCCCACGGAGGTGGCGGGGATATGACTCATCTCTCGAGAGTCGTAGAAATAGCAGGAGTGAAAGTGGTAGAGGGAATGCGTCGCCAAGGTCGAGAGATCCCCTCCTTCTAGCGCAAAAATGTTGTCGACGTTTTTCGGACAACGATTTAGGAGCCCAAAGTGGTTAGACCCAAGGCCAGACCAAGTGGTCTCACTTCGGCTCGAGCGTGTCGAGCTTGGTATCCCAAGCCGTCCCTTAGCTGTTGGTGGTGTCAATCTCGTCCAGGCACGTGAAAAGCAAGCAGAAAGAGGTGTGAACTACAAAGGGGAAACAGAGGGGGTGCCTCTGTTTACCTCTCCGACGCTCAACATTAGTAGGATTGAGGTGGATATAGAGGGTTTAGAGGTGGTGAAAGGCCAAAGATGAGCGAAACGAGTGAAGTACGAGTTCGACAGCGTTTTGGGACTCAAAATTGGATTACCTGGGTCAAGGGAGGGACCCTTGTATTTATAGGCGACCAAAGGGTGTTTGAGGAACCCATTGGCCGAGGGAAGACTCTAGAGTCGGCCAATGGCCGAGGGAAGACCCTAGAGCCGGCCATGGCCGAGGGAAGACTCTAGAGCCGGCCATTGGCCGAGGGAAGACTCTAGAGTCGGCCATTGGCCGAGGGAAGACTCTAGAGTTGGCCAATGGCCGAGGGAAGACCCTAGAGCCGGCCATGGCCGAGGGAAGACTCTAGAGTCGGCCAATGGCCGAGGGAGGACTCTAGAGTCGGCCAATGGCCGAGGGAAGACTCTAGAGTCGGCCTATGGCCGAGGGAAGACTCTAGAGTCGGCCAATGGCCGAGGGAAGACTCTAGAGTCGGCCAATGGCCGAGGGAAGACTCTAGAGCCGGCCATTGGAATCGTTCTAGGGTTTAAGAAAAGTTTAACGCTTCACAAAGCGGCGGAATTTTAAAAATTTTCTTTTCAAGTAAAAACGGTTTTTACTAACCTAGACAAAGAGCAAGTACATGTAATTAATAACTATTATGAGTATAGAAGTTTACTAACCTTTCTTGAAGCTTGAACTTTGAGAAGCTTTTGGAAAGTTGCAACGCTCGTCTCCCCTCGCAGCACATCTCTCTTTCTTTCCTCGGCACCTCGAGCACCACTAAAGTTTCTATCACTAAATCACTCGAAATAAAGGTATTAGTGAGTGGGCACTTTTAAACAACACGACTTAAGAACGAGTCTTGAAGTCGCAGAGCTAAACACTAGGTCAAATGAGGACCTAGGTGCCAAAACAAAAAATCAAAAATAAACTAGAGAGAGAGAGAGGAGTTCGGCCAAAGTTCTACAGAGAGAGTCTCTCAAATCTCTTAAACTTGGATGAATGAAATGTGTGGAATGAGGCTCCTATTTATAGGAGAGGTCTCACCTTCTATAAGGTAGTTTCCTCTTCTATATAATATCACATATTCATGAGCTAATTTCCCTATTTCCTTTATTGAGTCACACGGCCAACATAGGCTTCAATAAGCCTTGGATTTGTTTCCTATTTTGTTCCATGCCTTGCCTTTGACTCTCTCTTGGCCGATTACCCTAAAGCATCCTCATGCAAATTTGTTTCCTCTTTTTCTTATGGCAAGTATCTTGATACATTTATGCACAAAATATTCTCTCTATCTCTTGGGTAGTAGGCGCCCAACATGTCCTCTAGAAGGAGCTTCTAGAAGCTTCTTATTTGTTCATGACAACATGAAAAAGGCCCATTAAGAATTATCAATAAAATTCTTATGAAATGAAATTAATCCACAAGGCCCAATAAGACTAGTATTGGCCGAGTGATGCATGTCATCAAATGACCTTGTCAAAAAATTTATTGACATTCATTTCATCATATGTCTCAAAAGATAAAAATACCCTTTTGACAATTTTTGTTCTTGTTTTGACTTAGCTTCCAGTTTAACTATTCCTACTCGATGTGATTCGTGACAGTGACCTCATGGACCCAAATGAACAAAGCTTGAGCTAAACACTTGGACTCAAAAGTTCACAAACCTTTTCCAAGTTTAGCTTAATGCCAACTGACTCCACTAAAGAGTTGACACTGAAAATCTCTCGGTTCAAATGAATTTATTTTCTACTCAAGAATTCAACCTAATTATGATGAGCGGATCAACTGAATATTATCTATGTTTACCCTTCATGAATGTCATCAGCTAGTCGGGATTTACTAAATTACCATTTTACCCTTCTAGCTGTTATTTCCTCAACTCCTTTGTCGCTTGTGAATAAGTTAGAAACAATGTATTGACGAGGAGCTAACAAGTCACATTGTTTCATCCAAAAGAGTCGGGACTCAATTTGGACACTGGCCAGTTCATTTATTCACACTCCAAGGAACAAAGCATGAGGTGACATACATTGCATTTCAGCAATCTTGTACATGAATTCCATATCTATGAGAACTTCACAAAGTTACTCATGACATTCTCACAACTTAGTACTTCACCAATAGGCCTTGTTCGGAATATCATAGTGAGTCCGAACTCTGACTTTTGCAAATGAGAATACTAAGGTGTGAAACGACATGTCTCATTTCAGGATTAAGGTAAGCACGATGCAATTCATACGTAGTGACTTCGAGACATAAGAGGTTAAATGGTTTGTTCTTATCTTGTCTCTAGAAGTGCACTGGTCAATTCAGTACCTTCGGAAGATACCTAGAAGAACTATAGAGTCTCCAACTCTCAATGCCCCATAACCAGACATCATAGATTCTCATAACAATCATACTGAGGTCAATAGTCCTTTGACCCTTAGATTGCGAATATATCGTTTTAAGCAAACTACGAAGAGTTTGTTCATGCAAATCTACATTTGTCTCTTCATAAGTTGTTTAGTTTGTTTATGGACTATAGACTAAGGTTTTATCATAAAGCTTCAAACAAGGAAGATTGAATGAACGTTTCAACCTTTTATTAATGAATAAGCAATTACAAGCAAGAGTCTTCATGAGACTTTATTACATCAAATGTAGAATATAAAGATTACAACTCTTCTTGTGGGCACCATTGACAACATTCGGCGCCTGCTCCTTGGGCTTTAGATGCTCCGTCTACGTGTAGTTCCTAGATGGGACCCGTAGGGTCGACCTTTGTCTTTCGAGCCGATAAGTCGTCGGTCGAGTCGTCTTCTGCTCTTCCCATGTCGGGAGTGTAGGAGAATTCTGCTACGAAATCAGCTAAGGCTTGAGCCTTTATTGCTGGTCTCGGGTGAAACTCGATCCCGTACTCGCTCAATTCTTTGGACCAGATCGCCATGCGATTCGATGTTCCCTTTTGAAGAGCTTTACCGATTGGGTGTCCGGTTTGGACAACAATTGGATGAGCCTGGAAGTAGGGGCGTAGCTTTTTGACGGCTATGAGGAGAGCAAGAGAGAGCTTCTCTATCTATGTATAACGCGTTTCGGCGTCAAGTAGGGCTTTGCTTACGTAGAAGATGGGCCATTGAGCCCTATCTTCGTCACGGATCAGCACAGCGCTCACAGCTCGTTCGGAGACGGTGAGGTAGATGTAGAGCGTCTCGCCTTCTTTCGGCTTGGAGAGGAACGGAGGTGTCCCGAAGTAGGCCTTCATTTCTTGGAAGGCCTTCTCGCACTCGTCTGTCCATTCAAAGCCGTCCGTCTTCTTTATTGCTTTGAAGAACGGTTGACACTTGTCGGTTGCTTTGGCCACAAAACGTGAAAGGGCGGCAATCCGACCGATCAGACTTTGGACTTCCCTGAAACGTCGCGGAGACTTCATGTCAAGGAGTGCCTTGATTTTCTCGGGATTCGCTTCGATACCTCGACGGCTAACTATGTAGCCTAGGAACTTCCCAGATTCGACCCCGAATACACATTTGTTGGGGTTGAGCTTCATTTTGTACCGGCAGAGGATTAAAAACATCTCCCTCAGGTTGTCTACATGGTTGGTAGCCAGCATGCTTTTAACAAGCATGTCGTCCACATATACTTCCATGCTCTTGCCTATTAAGTCGGCGAAGATCCGGTTTACCAATCGTTGGTAAGTAGCTCCTGCATTTTTAAGGCCGAAAGGCATGACCTTATAGCAGTAGAGACCGCGATCAGTGACGAAGGTCGTCTTGATCTGATCGGGCTCGTGCATTCGTATCTGGTTATAGCCCGAGTAGGCGTCCATGAAACTTAGCAGTTCATGTCTTGCCGTGGCGTCGACCAGTTGTTCGATGCGTGGGAGTGGAAAGCAATCTTTTGGGTAGGCTTTGTTAAGATCTTTGTAATCTATACAAATGCGCCACTTCCTATTAGGCTTTTTGACCATGACCACATTGGCCACCCACTTGGGGTACTTGGCTTCTCGATGAAACCAGCGGAGAGAAGCTTTTCGAATTCCTCGTTTATCGATAGGTATCGCTCGGGGTTGAACGCAGATCTAGCTTGTACCTTTTCAGCGATAGTTTTATCGTCATTCAACCGGTGCACAATCACATCGGAGTCTATACCGGGCATGTCTGCATGTGTCCACGCAAAGACATCCTTAAACTCCCGAAGGAAGGACGCGAGTTGAGTTTTGATGGCGAGAGGGAGTTGTGCACCGATCTTCACTGCCTGGTCAGGTTTAGCTTCGTCGAGAACGATCGAAGTGAGATCATCGGGAGTGTGTCAACTTTCAACCTCTCGATATCATCGCGGGGGTCTAATTCCCCGAGCTGCCGTGCGTCTTTCTGATCACACGGGTAGTCATCTTCCAGTTGGTAGATCGCGTTAACCCTTTTTTCAGCGGGCTTGCCGTCCACGCCTTAGACATAGCATATCCTCGCTTGGGTTTGATCACCGCCTATGATGCCAATTCCCTCTTCGGTGAGGAATTTCACTAGTAGGTGATAAGTGGACGTGATAGCCTTTAGTCTGTTCAACGTGGGTCGCCCAATGATAACATTGTAGGGCGACTCTTGATCGACCACAAGAAAGGGGACCATGTGAACGACTTCGATGCCTCCGGTAGTTCCGAAGGTGACTGGTAAATCAATGATTCATTCAGTCATGACCTTTTCTCCCGTGAACCCAAACAGCGGGGTTTGAGTCGGGACAGGGCGGAGCACCCCGAGCTTCATGCGCTCTAGGGTGGTCTTAAAGATTATATCGGATGCGCTGCCGTTATCAATAAGAACTCTTTTCACCAAGTTGTTGGCCACCTGGGCCTTAAGGACTATAGCGTCATTCTGCGGGTGCACAACTTGCTTGGCCTCTTCATTGGTGAATTGAATCGTCTCGTGAGGTACAAACGGAGGTTCCTCGTAGGTGAGGTTAACCTGCCCGGCAAGGCCTTCTTGAGAGGCAGCTCTTAGGAGCCGTTTCCTTTGCCGGGCCGAGTCCCCGTCTTGCAAGCCACCTAAGATGGTGGTGACGACGTGGAGTTGCGCATCGGCTGTAGCCGTGACCGCTGTGCGGTCGGTGTTAGCGTTGGTCCCTCCACCTTTCTCAGGCTGTGGCCTGTTGTCGGCGGGGGTTGCCGCTCCTACCAAGCAAAGGACAAACTCCTTGAGCTCTCCCTTCATGATTAATGTCTCAATTTGTTTCCTAAGATGGAAGCATTGAGCGGTCGTGTGACCGTAATCCCGGTGGAACTCACAATAACGGGACCGGTCGCGAGATGCGAGGCTGCCCCTTATCGGAGCCGGAGCGACGAACTTGTCACGCGCCACAGCGTAGATTTGCTCCACTGGGGCGTTCAGGGGAGTGTAACTCGAGTAGTCTCTAAAATTGCTCGCAAGACGCGACTTTTGAGACGTAGGGGGTCGGCTATCGGAAGCTTGACCTCCCTTGTTTATCCTCTTATGGGGGTTGTCAGGCTCGTTGCGTTGGGCGGTAAGTCGATCTCTAAGATCCGGCCCGGCGGTATGGGGGCGTGAGCTTCGAGCCACACGCCTTACTCGCCGAGTTGTTGGACCTTCCCTGACATTGCCTCTTTGACCGAGTCGGTCATGGGCTGAACGTCGGGAGGTCTCTTCTTGAGAGGAGATCGGTATTGCCTTTGATTTCGACGGACCGGCTTCGATCTCAACAGGGAGTTCCCCGTCTTTGGTGAGAGAAGTCTCGATGTCCACTGAAATTTCCAAGCCTTCATAGTCGCGGTCATAGTCATGTCCCTCGTCCATGAGGTCCTCGGATTCCCTATGGGAGGTGCCGTGTGCAGATGCCTTGCCCGCCAGTTGGCGGTGGTACCTTGCATTGGCTATCTTCAGTTGGCGGATTTTTCTCCTCCATTTCAAGGATGCGCTCGTCCCGACTGTCCTGAAGAGGAGAGTGCGAGGGAGTGTGGCTCTCGTCGTTGAGAGACTCCTCGTCGCCTTGCGCTCGAGAGCGCATGAAGTATTTCTTCACCACGGTTGCGTTTTCGGGGTTGTTCACGCCCTCGGAACAAACGGGTGGTTGACGACTCATGTCTTTCTCGAGTTGAGAAGAAAGGGGTCGAGCTGTAGAAGGGATTTCGGGTTGTGTAAGTCGGGAAGTCCCCTCCTTCTAGCGCCAAAATGTTGTCGCACGAAAAAGAACAACGATTAGATACCTCGGGTGGTTCGATCCAAGGCCGGACCAAGTGACCGCGCCCGGGCCAAAAATGGGAGCTCGTAGACCGAGCTGCACCCTCCAGACCCTGAGGTGTGTTTTGGGGGGTGTGACCGTGCCAAAGGTTGGCTGCCTACGTACCCTTTAGTCGGGTTCAGGTCAGAACATAGTTCAATTTATGTATTGAGGGTTATCTTGGGCTTGGAGGCTTGATAATCCAAGGCTTTAGAGTAGGACCCGGCTCGTAGCTTCTAGTGAACACTTTAGAGGGGTCGCTTGCCTCGTAGCTCAGAATTCTAGCTCAATGGCCAAGAAGCTGGAGAGCAGCGTGGACTGCTGAAGCTCGGGTCACTAGAAAAGGAGCGTGCTCCCTCTCGTGGATGGGGGTCCTTGTATTTCTGAGCCGGGGGAGGAGAGGCGCGCGCTCTTGGAATGTCACAAGAGCATGAGAGAGAGTTCTCAAGAGAAGAGAAGTGTTGTTGGAATGAAAGTTGTCTCTTTTCCCTCCCCTAGGGGGGGGGGTATTTATAGTATTTGGAGGAGGCCTTGGGCCGGCCCCTTGAGGCCCATCGGGTGGACGGGAGCGGGGCGCGCGAGGCATCACGTCAAGGAGGGCGCAGGGCGTGCGGGACGTGTCGCCTGGACGGGCGCGGGGCGCACCGGGCACGGGACTTGGCCGGGCGCGGCGTGCCTGGCAGCAGGCGTGCCCGGCCGAGGCGTTGGGATTGCTCGGCCGGGGCAGCAAGGATGCTCGCACGGGGAAGCAGGGCCACCCGGCCGAGGCGGCAGGGACACCCGGCCGAGGCAGAGGGGCACTCGGCCCGGGCAGCATGGGCACCCGGCCTAGGTGGCAGGGGCGCTCGGCCGGGGCAGCAGGGGCACCCGGCCGAGGCGGTAGGGACACCCGGTCGAGGCGGCAGGGACACCCGGCCGAGGCAGCAGGGGCGCTCGGCCGGGGCAGCAGGGATGCTCGGCCGGGGCAGCAGGGGCACCTGTCTGAGGCGGCACGGACACCCGGCTGAGGCAGCAGGGGCGCTCGGCCGGGGGAGCAGTAGCGCTCGGCCGAGGCAGTAGGGGCGCTCAGCCGGGGTGCAGGGGCACGCGCGGACCGGGGAGGCCGGGGCGCGGGAGCGCGCGCGGGCCGGGAGGCCGGGGCACGAGAGCGCGCACGAGCCGGGAGGCCGGGGCGCGGGAGCGCGCGCGGGTCGGGACGGCCGGGGCGCGGGAGCGCGCGCTGGCCGGGAGGCCGGGGCGCGGGAGCGCGCGTTGGCCGCTCGGCCGGGGCGCGGGAGCGCGCGCGGGCCGGGACGGTCGGGGCGCGGGAGCGCGCGCGGGCCGGGACGGTCGAGGCGCAGGGTGCGCGCGTGCCAGCCGTGCCGGCCCGTGGGTGCGTCAGGGCGCTCGGGCAAAGCCCGGCCGGCCTTGAATCGTTTTTAAATTTCTGGTGTCCCGAAAACGACCTGTAACAGGGTCCATGCATGCCAAATGAGCCCGGCGTTCTATCGCCTTTTGGCTACACGCTTAATGGAGTGGCACTGCCAGATGCAGTGCGCCATGACCGTGGACGACTTCCGTAATCTGGTCGCCGTCTTTTCGGTGCCGGGGCAGCCGGGATTTCATATGGCCCGCGCACGGGGCAATGTGAGGCTGGTCGAGGATAGTGACCCGCCTAGCCGCCGGGCGTGGGTGTGGGTTACCTCGGACGCCTTTGGCGAGGTGCCCCTTCACTTTGGTCGTTTGGCCGACTTTCCAGCGGATGAGGGGGCAGTGGAGCTCCCCTTTGTGAGAGAAATATCGGGGATGTCGGAAGCCTGCAAGGCCGGTGAGCGGTTGCGTTCCCCCGAGCTGATGGCACTTACCGGGTGGTTCCCGCCCTTTGCTCCGGGCACCGAGGAAGCGCGCCGGGCGAGCAGGCCCCCGAGTCCCGAGGCTCAACAAATCGCTCCTTCTTCTCGAGGTAACTTTTACGGTTTTGTAAAAAAAATTTGTTTGACAGGAACCTGACCTTTGTTGTTTTGCCTTGTGTAGCTGCAAAGAGGCGAGCTAGGAGGCTGGCCCTTGCTTCTCGGGACCCTGAGTCGATGGCGGAGATTCGCTCCAGGGTCGCTGACCGCAAGGCGAGGGGAGAGCGTGTTGAGACCCCCGGCGTAGCTGATCCGGAGCCCCGTGCCTCTTTGAAGAGGGCTTCGACAGCTGCGCCCCCCGACGAACGTTCCGAACCCAAGAGGGCGAACTCGACGGTGGAGCTGGAGGCGATAGAGGCTCGAGGGGATTGCTTTCGTCATCTCGAGGGATCCCCATTGTCCTGGTGGAAGAGCGTGGTGTCGAAGAGCGACATCGCCTTCTTTCAGCCGGGGGTTACCGACGCTCAGAGGGTTAGTATTTCTGTTTATTTGTCATAAGCGTAGGTTTAGTTTTAACCCCTGCTTCTTTGTCGTCGCAGGCGTACACGAGGGCCGTGCGGAGCGCAGGATTTTGCACGACTTCATCCGGCGCTTGGGGTCATCCCAGGAGGAGCTTTCTTGGACGAAGGCTAGGCTGGCTCAGGTCGAGCGAGGTTCGCACCCGGGGGCGGAGACCGAGACGCTTCGAGACCAGCTTCGTGAGGCGAGGGTGGAACTCCAAATCGCACGTGATCAGCGCGATGGAGCCCAAGTGTCGGTGGCCAAGATGGCGGGGGAGCTCACCGAAGAACGGCGAGCTTGTGAGGTTGCGACCCGATCAGCGGAGAATTTTCGCACTGAGGTTACCGACCTTTGGAGGCAATTGGATGCTCGATCCGATGCTTTGGAGACATCGCACCGCCAGCTTACTTCGAGCGAAGCAGCGCGTGTTCGGGCGGAGCACGAGCGCGACTCTCTGGGGGAGGAGAATGCTCTCCTCTCATCCCAGCTTGCTAAAGCGGAGCGAAGAGCGTCCGACTTGCAGGATGACTACGACGTAGGGACCGAGGAGGCCCATCGTGCCGGGGCGGTAGAATGTTGAGATGCGACCACGACCGAGAACGAGGCTCGGGGGGTCACTTTTGACTTCTTCGACACCTTGTTTCCCCTGCTAGATGAGGGTGATGCTTGAGCCGTGTGGCTTCTTTTTTAGCGCGTATGTTTAGCGCTTTGCTTTCTTTTCCTTTTCTCAGGATTTTATTTATTTTTTTACGCACTTCTTATTCAGGACGTGTTTATCGGATTCAGAGCCGTGGCTCCTTTTATTTATGAGATATTTTTGTTGCTTTCATGTTGAATGCTTATCTCATTTTTCGAGCAATCGTAGTCGTATATGCCTTCTTTGCGGGCTAGCGTGGCCCAAAGGTCTTGTATCCTTTCCAATAGTTTTGGCAGGTTTTACGTCGTTAACTGGGGTTCGTCCTCCGCTCATTTCATCTTTATGACTCGTCGTCGTTTAAACGTTTGAGATGAGGGGGTGTTTATGTCCAGTTAGGTGATGGGCCGACCCGTGTCGAATGGTGATATCGGCCTGTCGGGTTAGGCCGACAATTCAGAGTGCCTAATATGGATGTGGCCCAATGACTTTGCTTCGTGCCATTCGGCGATCGAAGAGGTCACACCGGGTAGTTCCCGGGGGCTCTGCGTCCGTGCCTTCGGCGACTGGACGTGCATGTTGCGCAGGGTTAGGCAAGCGTCTTAGGGGCTCGTGTTTTTGAGCGACCAAGCGTAGATTGCGTCGGTTTAGGCCGGCGTCTTTATGGGTTCGCTTACCCTGGAGCAAGCGAACGTGGGTGCGTCGGGTTAGGCCGACGTCTTTTTGGGTTCGCTTACCCAGGAGCAAGCGAACGCGGGTGCGTCGGGTTAGGCCGACGTCTTTTTGGGTCCGCTCACCCTGGAGTAAGCGGACGCGGGTGCGTCGGGTTAGGCCAACGTCTTTTTGGGTCCGCTCACCCTGGAGGAAGCGGACGCGGGTGCGTCGGGTTAGGCCGACGTCTTTTGGGCTCGCTTGCCCTGGAGCAAACGAACGCGGTTGCGTCAGGCTAGACCGACGTCTTTTTGGGTCCGCTCACCCTGGAGCAAGCGGACGCGGGTGCGTCGGGTTGGGCCGACGTCTTTTTGGGTCCGCTCACCCTGGAGCTAGCGGACGCGGGTGCGTCGGGTTAGGCCGACGTCTTTTGGGCTAGCTTGCGTTGAGCAAGCGAATGCGGTTGCGTCGGGTTAGGCCGACGTCTTTTTGGGTCCACTCACCCTGGAGCAAGCGAACACGGGTGCGTCGGGTTAGGCCGACGTCTTTTTTAGGTCCGCACACCCTGGAGCAAGGGACGCGGATGCGTCAGGTTAGGCCGACGTCTTTTGGGCTCGCTTGCCTTGGAGGAAGCGAACGCGGTTGCGTCGGGTTAGGCCGACGTCTTTTTTGGTCCGCTCACCCTGGAGCAAGCGAATGCGGGTGCGTCGGGTTAGGCCGACATCCTTTTTGGGTCCGCTCACTCTGAAGCAAGCGAACGCGGGTGCGTTGGGTTAGGCCGACGTCTTTTTGGGTTCGCTCACCCTGGAGCAAGCGAACGCGGTTGCGCCGGGTTAGGCCGACGTCTTTTACTCAAACCCTATTGCGTTCGGTTAGGCCGGCGTCTTTGGTGTTCGTGCCCTGAGGCTAGCGAACATTTGTTTGGCTTGTTGTCACACGAAAATGAACAACTATTTAAAACCTCGGACTGTTCGATCCAAGGCCGGACCAAGTGATCGCACCCGGGCCAAGAGTGTGAACTCGATAGTCTCGAGCTAGGGTTTTCTCCGATCAACCCGCCTCTCGGGAGAGGTAGGGGGTGTGGAGGAGGAGTGACTGTGCCTTGGGTGTCGGCTGCCTACGTACCTGTGTGTGGGATCAGGTCAGAACGTAGTTCAAGCGTGTAAGACGCAGTATGAGGCGCGGAGCCTTGGTGGAGAAGCGTACTCGACGAAGGAGACGAGGCGCGGAGGAGTCCTCGGTGACGTCTCAGAACTTTGGAGATCGCGTATGCGAGAGAGAATGTGTGTTTTCTCTCTTTTGGAGACGTGGAAGACTCTAAGTCAAGAGTTCCTTGTTGTGGCGGAGATTCCGGAAGCGTAGGCGATTTCTTGTCAGAAATGGTGGACGCGTCTAGGGTGCTAGACGCGTAGGCGATTTTCAGTCGAAAACCGTTAGAGCACTCGTGGGCTCAAGATTAATCGTTCGATCAAGAGAGGCGGCACTCGGGAGTCCCCGAAAAGCGCTTCAGAATCTCTAAGAACGAGAAATCGAGGAGAATCTGCTTCAGGCCAAGGATGGCATCCAGAGAAGCAGAGAGAAGTCTCAAGTTCCTTGAGAATGAATGGGATTGAATTGGATGGGATTTCCCCTCAATGAGAGAGGGTATTTATAGGTGTTTGAGGGCCTTAGAAGGTCCCTTTTTCGTCTATGTGGGACTAGGAACGCGCGTGGCATCAATTGGAGGCGCACGGAGCGCGCGGCGCACAACGCGCGGCGCGCGGCGCAGGGGGCGCGGCGCGCGGGTCACCAGGCGCGGCGCGCGATGCGCGACGCAGGATGTGCGGCGCGGGGTGCGCGGCGCATGGGGCGCGTCTTGGCGCGACGCGCGGCTGCCTGGCGCGGCGCGTTGCCTTCCTGGCGCGGCGCGCGGCTTGCTGCATGGCTGGCCGGCGCAACGTGCTGTGCGCGCGGCGAATGGCTCGTCTTGCCGGACTCTTGTGGGCCTTTAGGGGTCTTCGAATACTACGTTTGCCATGCGAAATATGAAGGTTTCCACTTGACGAGAGTGGCTCGACTCGAGGAGACTGACTCAAGGCTCGACTCGAGGAGCGAAGCTCGACTCGAGGAGACTGACTCAAGGCTCAACTCGAGGAGCGAAGCTCGACTCGAGGAGACTGTATGAAGTCTCAACTTGAGGAGCGAGGCTCAACTCGGGGAGCCGACTCAAGTCTCAACTCGAGGGGCTAGGCTCGACTCAAGGAGTCAAGAGTTTGGGCGAGGGCTTGAAGACTTGCAGCTCTTCAGGACCTCCGGCCTGACCATCGGCCCTTTGAGCGACGTGCCTTCTTGGCGTCTCCGGTTTTCCGAACACGACCGACAACATTAGCCCCCCAAGTTCATTGCTCGGGAGGCCCCGTGCGGTGAACTTTTAGTTGTTTTCGCCGGGTGTTTGAGGAAAATAGACTTCCCAGAGCTTCACTGTTGCGAAGCTTTTGTGATTATAAAGAATACTCTCACAATTGCTAGTGCTCTCTCTCGCTTTTCCGTCTCTCTCGACACGCGCGTGTGATCGACACGTGGAGGAGGATCCAAGCGGATAGGAGACGTAGCTTGACGTGGGCGAGGCAAACGCGTTTGCGTCCGTCGCTCTAGCCCGGAGCAAAGGGGACATGCGTGGGCAAGCGGGGCACGCATTTGTGTAGAGGCAGACCGGTGTGTCGCGGCTTGTTGATCTTTTGGTGAAGTCACGCCCAAGTCTTTCTTCGTTGGCATTTTGCTTGATAATATCATCAATCCGGAGTCCATGGGACTCGACGGTGACTAGCAGGGCGACGATTGTGTAATCGTGACTTATTAGGGGAAGATCATGGCTTCCGTCTCGGCCAGCTTGGAAGGCGACTGCACTTTTGCATTTTGCAAAGGCGTGCTCATTCCGAGGTCTCGAAGACGGAGGTTGATGCTGCGGGCTGATGCTTCGAGAAGACGGAGTGGCACCTGGCGGAAGGCTCTGCCGCACCGGAGGGCTTCGACTGCTCGGGTATAAACGCTAAAAGTTTGACCACGCATTAAGCATAAGTCGGTCTCACGGGGCATCCGCCATTCCCGCCTTGGTGACGCTTCTTCGTCTGCGTTCGGAGGATCGGCCCTTATTCCCCAGGCGCGAGCGCGGGTCTCTGCTTTGGCTAACCTGTTCTTCACGTCGCTCCAAGTGCTTGCTCGAGGAGCGGGACTCGACTCGAGGAGACTGACTCAAGGCTCGATTCGAGGAGCGAAGCTGAACTCGAGGAGACTGACTCAAGGCTCGACTCGAGGAGCGAAGCTCGACTCGAGCAGACTGAATCAAGTCTCAACTCGAGGAGCGAAGCTCAACTCGGGGAGCCGACTCAAGTCTCAACTCGAGGGGCTAGGCTCGACTCGGGGAGCCGACTCAAGTCTCAACTCGAGGGGCTAGGCTCGACTCAAGGAGATTGGCTGGACTTTAAGGAATATGACTCTACTCGAGGAGCGATGCTCGACTCGAGGAGTATGACTCGATTCGAGGAGCAAGACTCAACTCGGGGAGAATGACTTGATGAGTGATGCTCGACTCGAGGGGGATGACTCGAGGAGAGTGACTCGACTCGAGGAGCATGGCTCGATTCGAGGAGCAAGACTCAACTCGGGGAGAATGACTTGATGAGTGATGCTCGACTCGAGGGGGATGACTCGAGGAGAGTGACTCGACTCGAGGAGCATGGCTTGATTTGAGGAGGGTGACTCGACTCGAGGCGCAAGGCTCGACTCGAGGAGGATGTCTTGACTCGAGGAGCAAGGCTCGACTTTAAGGAGCGATGCTCGACTCAAGGAGAATGACTCGACTCGAGGGGCAAGACTCGACTCAAGGAGTGCTACTCGACTTAAGGAGCGATGCTCGACTCCGGGAGAACGACTTGACTTGAGGAGCAAGGCTCAACTCAAGGAGAGCGACTCGACTTAAGGAGCAATGCTCGACTCGGGGAGAATGATTTGACTCAAGGAGCAAGGCTCAACTCAAGGAGAGCGACTCGACTTTGAGGAGCGATGCTCGACTTGAGGAGAATGACTCGACTCGAGGGGCAAGGCTCGACCCAAGGAGGGTGACTCGACTTAAGGGGCGATGCTCGACTTGAGGAGACTGACTCGATGAGAGTGACACAACTCGAGGAGCAAGGCTCAGCTCGAGGATAATGACTTGACTCAAGCAGCAGGGCTTGACTTAAGGAGAGCGTGCCTCGACTCGAGGAGCGAAGCTTGACTCGAGTAGAATGACTCGACTCGAGGAGCGCGTCTCGACTCGAGGAGACTGACTCGTTTCAAGGAGCGAGATTCGACTCGAGGAGAATGACTCGACTCGAGGAGGTTCTACACGACCTCATTTGTCACCTGGGACTCTTCCAGGAGGAGCTTGCTCGAGTGAAGTCTCAGCTAGCTCAGGCCGAGCGAGGCTCTCACTCAGAGGCGGAGTTTGCGAGTTTTTACGAGAAGCTTTGATTAGCTCGCATGGAATGGAGAGTCTCCCAAGGCGGGTCACCAGGCGCGGCGCGCGATGCGCGACGCAGGATGTGCGGCGCGGGGTGCGCGGCGCATGGGGCGCGTCTTGGCGCGACGCGCGGCTGCCTGGCGCGGCGCGTTGCCTTCCTGGCGCGGCGCGCGGCTTGCTGCATGGCTGGCCGGCGCAACGTGCTGTGCGCGCGGCGAATGGCTCGTCTTGCCGGACTCTTGTGGGCCTTTAGGGGTCTTCGAATACTACGTTTGCCATGCGAAATATGAAGGTTTCCACTTGACGAGAGTGGCTCGACTCGAGGAGACTGACTCAAGGCTCGACTCGAGGAGCGAAGCTCGACTCGAGGAGACTGACTCAAGGCTCAACTCGAGGAGCGAAGCTCGACTCGAGGAGACTGTATGAAGTCTCAACTTGAGGAGCGAGGCTCAACTCGGGGAGCCGACTCAAGTCTCAACTCGAGGGGCTAGGCTCGACTCAAGGAGTCAAGAGTTTGGGCGAGGGCTTGAAGACTTGCAGCTCTTCAGGACCTCCGGCCTGACCATCGGCCCTTTGAGCGACGTGCCTTCTTGGCGTCTCCGGTTTTCCGAACACGACCGACAACATTAGCCCCCCAAGTTCATTGCTCGGGAGGCCCCGTGCGGTGAACTTTTAGTTGTTTTCGCCGGGTGTTTGAGGAAAATAGACTTCCCAGAGCTTCACTGTTGCGAAGCTTTTGTGATTATAAAGAATACTCTCACAATTGCTAGTGCTCTCTCTCGCTTTTCCGTCTCTCTCGACACGCGCGTGTGATCGACACGTGGAGGAGGATCCAAGCGGATAGGAGACGTAGCTTGACGTGGGCGAGGCAAACGCGTTTGCATCCGTCGCTCCAGCCCCGGAGCAAAGGGGACATGCGTGGGCAAGCGGGGCACGCATTTGTGTAGAGGCAGACCGGCGTGTCGCGGCTTGTTGATCTTTTGGTGAAGTCACGCCCAAGTCTTTTTTCGTTGGCATTTTGCTTGGTAATATCATCAATCCGGAGTCCATGGGACTCGACGGTGACTAGCAGGGCGACGATTGTGTAATCGTGACTTATTAGGGGAAGATCATGGCTTCCGTCTCGGCCAGCTTGGAAGGCGACTGCACTTTTGCATTTTGCAAAGACGTGCTCATTCCGAGGTCTCGAAGACGGAGGTTGATGCTGCGGGCTGATGCTTCGAGAAGACGGAGTGGCACCTGGCGGAAGGCTCTGCCGCACCGGAGGGCTTCGACTGCTCGGGGATAAACGCTAAAAGTTTGACCACGCATCAAGCATAAGTCGGTCTCACGGGGCATCCGCCATTCCCGCCTTGGTGACGCTTCTTCGTCTGCGTTCGGAGGATCGGCCCTTATTCCCCAGGCGCGAGCGCGGGTCTCTGCTTTGCTAACCTGTTCTTCACGTCGCTCCAGGTGCTTGCTCGAGGAGCGGGACTCGACTCGAGGAGACTGACTCAAGGCTCGATTCGAGGAGCGAAGCTGAGCTCGAGGAGACTGACTCAAGGCTCGACTCGAGGAGCGAAGCTGAGCTCGAGGAGACTGAATCAAGTCTCAACTCGAGGAGCGAAGCTCAACTCGGGGAGCCGACTCAAGTCTCAACTCGAGGGGCTAGGCTCGACTCGGGGAGCCGACTCAAGTCTCAACTCGAGGGGCTAGGCTCGACTCAAGGAGATTGGCTGGACTTTAAGGAATATGACTCTACTCGAGGAGCGATGCTCGACTCGAGGAGTATGACTCGATTCGAGGAGCAAGACTCAACTGGGGGAGAATGACTTGATGAGTGATGCTCGACTCGAGGGGGATGACTCGAGGAGAGTGACTCGACTCGAGGAGCATGGCTCGATTCGAGGAGCAAGACTCAACTCGGGGAGAATGACTTGATGAGTGATGCTCGACTCGAGGGGGATGACTCGAGGAGAGTGACTCGACTCGAGGAGCATGGCTTGATTTGAGGAGGGTGACTCGACTCGAGGCGCAAGGCTCGACTCGAGGAGGATGTCTTGACTCGAGGAGCAAGGCTCGACTTTAAGGAGCGATGCTCGACTCAAGGAGAATGACTCGACTCGAGGGGCAAGACTCGACTCAAGGAGTGCTACTCGACTTAAGGAGCGATGCTCGACTCCGGGAGAACGACTTGACTTGAGGAGCAAGGCTCAACTCAAGGAGAGCGACTCGACTTAAGGAGCAATGCTCGACTCGGGGAGAATGATTTGACTCAAGGAGCAAGGCTCAACTCAAGGAGAGCGACTCGACTTTGAGGAGCGATGCTCGACTTGAGGAGAATGACTCGACTCGAGGGGCAAGGCTCGACCCAAGGAGGGTGACTCGACTTAAGGGGCGATGCTCGACTTGAGGAGACTGACTCGGTGAGAGTGACACAACTCGAGGAGCAAGGCTCAGCTCGAGGATAATGACTTGACTCAAGCAGCAGGGCTTGACTTAAGGAGAGCGTGCCTCGACTCGAGGAGCGAAGCTTGACTCGAGTAGAATGACTCGACTCGAGGAGCGCGTCTCGACTCGAGGAGACTGACTCGTTTCAAGGAGCGAGATTCGACTCGAGGAGAATGACTCGACTCGAGGAGAATGACTCGACTCGAGGAGGTTCTACACGACCTCATTTGTCACCTGGGACTCTTCCAGGAGGAGCTTGCTCGAGTGAAGTCTCAGCTAGCTCAGGCCGAGCGAGGCTCTCGCTCAGAGGCGGAGTTTGCGAGTTTTTACGAGAAGCTTTGATTAGCTCGCATGGAATGGAGAGTCTCCCAAGGCGGGTCACCAGGCGCGGCGCGCGATGCGCGATGCAGGTTGTGCGGCGCGGGGTGCGCGGCGCATGGGGCGCGTCTTGGCGCGACGCGCGGCTGCCTGGCGCGGCGCGCGGCTTGCTGCATGGCTGGCCGGCGCAACGTGCTGTGCGCGCGGCGAATGGCTCGTCTTGCCGGACTCTTGTGGGCCTTTAGGGGTCTTCGAATACTACGTTTGCCATGCGAAATATGAAGGTTTCCACTTGACGAGAGTGGCTCGACTCGAGGAGACTGACTCAAGGCTCGACTCGAGGAGCGAAGCTCGACTCGAGGAGACTGACTCAAGGCTCAACTCGAGGAGCGAAGCTCGACTCGAGGAGACTGTATGAAGTCTCAACTTGAGGAGCGAGGCTCAACTCGGGGAGCCGACTCAAGTCTCAACTCGAGGGGCTAGGCTCGACTCAAGGAGTCAAGTGTTGGAATCGATCTAGGGTTTGAGAAAAAGTTTAACGCTTCGTTAAGCGGCGGAATTTTAAAAATTTTCTTTTTAAGTAAAACTAGTTTTTACTAACCTAGACAAGAGCATATGCATGTAAATAAAAACTAATATGAGCTATTAAAGTTACTAACCTTTCTTGAAGCTTGAACCTTGTAGAAGCTTTTGGAAAGTTGCAACGCTCGTCTCCCCTCGCAGCACGTCTCTCTTCCTTTCCTCGGCACCTCGAGCAACCACGAAAGTTTCTATCACTAAATCACTCGAAAAGAAGGAATCAGTGAGTGGGCACTTTTAAACACTACGACTTAAGAACGAGTCTCGAAGTCGCAGAGCTAAACACTAGGTCGAGTGAGGACCTAGGTGCCAAAACAAGAAAAATCGAAAATAAAATAGAAAGAGAGAGAGAGAGGATTTCGGCCACCACAAGGTCTAGAGAGAGAAGCTCTCAATCTCTAACTTATGTGGAATGAATGGAATGAAGGGAATGAGGCCTCTATTTATAGGGGAGGTTTTACCTTCAATAAGGTAGTTTCCTCTTTCATTGAATATCACATATTCATGAGCAAATATTGCTCTCCTTCCCTTAGAGTCACTCGGCCAAATAGGCTTCTAGAAGCCCTTGGATTTGTTTCCTTTTTTGTTCCATTCCTTGCTTGTTTCTTGTGTTGGGCGCCACCTCTTATTTCCCTTAGAGGAAATTTGTTTCCTCTTTTTCTTTTGGCAAGTATCTTCATACATTTATGCACCAAATATTCTCTCTTGTCTCTTGGGTATTTGGGCGCCTATAGTGATGCTAGAAAGGCCTTCTAGAAGCTTTTTCACTTGTTCATGACAACATGAAAAAGGCCCATTAAGAATTTTCAATAAAATTCTTATGAAATGAAATTAATTCACAAGGCCCAATGATCAAGTCATGGCCGAGTGAAACATGTCACAAAATGACCTTGTCAAAAAATTTATTGACATTCATTTCATCCTTTGTCTCAAAAGACAAAAATACCCTTTTAACTATTTTCGTTCTTGTTTTGGCTTAGCTTCCAGTTTAACTATTCCTATCGATGTGATTCGTGACAGTGACCTCATGGACCCAAATGAACAAAGCTTTAGCTAAACACTTGGACTCAAAAGTTCACAAACCTTTTCCAAGTTTAGCTTAATGCCAACTGACTCCACTAAAGAGCTGACACTGAAAATCTCTCGGTTCAAATGAATTTATTTTCTACTCAAGAATTCGACCTAATTATGATGAGCGGATCCACTGAATATTATCTATGTTTACCCTTCATGAATGTCATCAGCTAGTCGGGATTTACTAAATTACCATTTTACCCTTCTAGCTGTTATTTCCTCAACTCCTTTGTCGCTTGTGAATAAGTTAGAAACAATGTATTGACGAGGAGCTAACAAGTCACATTGTTTCATCCAAAAGAGTCAGGACTCAATTTGGACACTGGCCAGTTCATTTATTCACACTCCAAGGAACAAAGCATGAGGTGACATACATTGCATTTCAGCAATCTTGTACATGAATTCCATATCTATGAGAACTTCACAAAGTTACTCATGACAGACTCACAACTTAGTACTTCACCAATAGGCCTTGTTCGGAATCACATAGTGAGTCCGAACTTTGACTTTCTCAAATGAGAATACTAAGGTGTGAAATGGCATGTCTCATTTCAGGATTAAGGTAAGCATGATGCAATTCATACATAGTGACTTCGAGACATAAGAGGTTAAATGGTTTGTTCTTATCTTGTCTCTAGAAGTGCACTGGTCAATTCAGTACCTTCGGAAGATACCTAGAAGAACTATAGAGTTCCTAACTCTCAATGCCTCATAACCAGACATCATAGATTCTTCTAACAATCATACTGAGGTCAATAGTCCTTTGACCCTAAGATTGCGAATATATCGTTTTAAGCAAACTACGAAGAGTTTGTTCATGCAAATCTACATTTGTCTCTTCGTAAGTTGTTAAGTTTGTTTATGGACTAAAAGACTATGGTTTTATCATAAAGCTTCAGACAAGGAAGATTGAATGAACGTTTCAACTTTATTAATGAATGAATAGGCAATTACAAGCAAGAGTCTTCATGAGACTTTATTACATCAAATGTTCAAAATAAAGACTACAACTCTTCTTGTGGGCACCATTGACAACAAACTCCCACTTGACTCAAAGAAGGTGTGTGTAGTCCTTCATGCCTAATCCCTCACGATGTTGGTCGAAGACCTTGTTCGCTAGGGCCTTGGTGAATGGATCTGCGAGGTTGTCCACCGTTGAGATCTTCTTCACTTCCACGTCTCCGCGCTGCACGATCTCTCGAATCAAATGGTATTTCCTCTCAATATGCTTAGAGCGCTTATGGCTTCTAGGTTCCTTTGAGTTAGCGACAGCCCCACTATTATCACAATAAAGGGTCATGGGCTCGTCGACGTTTGGAACAACTTCCAAATACTTAAGGAACTTTCTAAGCCATACAGCCTCTTTGGATGCTTCACAAGCAGCCACATATTCTGCTTCCATTGTGGAGTCAGCAATGCAAGATTGCTTAATACTTCTCCACACAACAGCTCCACCATTAAGGATGAACACAGATCCCGAAGTGGATTTCCTGGAATCCTTATCCGCTTGAAAATCGGAGTCGGTATATCCCGTCATAGTCAGGTCAGTACCTGAGTATGTAAGCATCAAGTTCCTAGTTCTTCGAAGATACTTAAGAACATGCTTAACAGCAATCCAGTGCTCGGGTCCAGGGTTGGATTGGAAACGACTAACTACGCCAACGGCGAAACATATATCAGGTCGGGTGCAAAGCATAGCATACATGAGGCTTCCTACGGCAGAGGCGTAAGGAATTTTCCTCATGTCTTCAATCTCTTGTGCAGTCTTGGGAGACTGGTCCTTAGAGAGTGAAACTCCATGCCTAAAGGGTGTTTGACCCCTCTTGCAGTCTTGCATCGAGAAGCGATCCATCACCTTATCAATATAAGATGCTTGAGAGAGCGACAGGGTCCGGTTTTTCCTATCTCGAAAGATTTGGATTCCCAGAATGTACGCGGCTTCTCCTAGATCCTTCATATCGAATTGCTTTGCCAGCCAGACCTTGACCTCAGATAACTTACCCACGTCATTACCAATGAGTAGTATATCATCGACATATAGTACCAGAAACACAACTTTGCCTTCGTGTATTAACTTGTAAACACAAGGCTCATCTATTGACTGTTCAAAGCCGAAGCTCTTTACAGTTTCATCGAATCTAATATTCCATGACCTAGATGCTTGCTTTAGTCCATAAATGGATTTAAGCAACTCACAAACCTTGGTCTCTTGACCTTTATCCACGAAACCGTCTGGTTGAGCCATGTAAATGCGCTCGTCAAGATTGCCATTCAGAAAGGCTGTCTTGACATCCATTTGCCAGATCTCATAGTCGAGAGCTGCAGCTATGGATAGGAGTATGCGGATGGATTTAAGCATCGCGACTGGCGAGAAGGTTTCTTCATAGTCAATCCCTTCTTGTTGGGTATAACCCTTCGCCACAAGTCGTGCTTTGAACGTCTCAACGTTCCCATCAGGACCCCTTTTCTTCTTGTATATCCACTTACACCCTACGGGTTTAATCCCTTCAGGAAGGTCTACAAGTTTCCAGACTTTGTTGACATACATCGAGTGCATCTCAACTTTCATGGCGTCAAGCCAAAGGTTTGATTCAGAACAAGCCATTGCTTGGCTATAGGAAACAGGATCATCCATGTCAGAGACGGCTACAAGAGAGTCTCCATAAGACATGTACCTGTCAGGCTTTTGAGTAGCCCTCCCACTACGTCGAAGTACTACTTGACGAGATTCTGATGAGTTAGGTTGTGTTTCAGTTGGGGTAAGAACAGTTCTTACAGATGAGGTAGAAGCTTCCTCACCCAACTTTTCTTCAAGCACAATTTTGCTTCTAGGTTTCGCATCCTTCATAAAGTCCTCCTCAAGGAAACGAGCATTCGTGCTAACGAAAGTCTTATCGTCCTCGGGACTATAGAAAGTAAAACCTTTGGTTTCCTTCGGATATCCTACAAACAGGCACAATTCTGACCTACTAGCCAACTTGCTAGTCTTTTGCCTCAGCACGTGTGCAGGGCAACCCCAAATTCGGATGCGGCCAAGATTCACTTTACGGCCAGTCCATCGTTCATAAGGAGTACCAGGAACCGTTTTGGACGGAACTTGGTTCAGAATGTAAGCGGCTGTTTCGAGGGCATATCCCCAAAAGGAAAGAGGGAGTGATGAGTAACTCATCATTGATCTAACCATCTCCATAAGAGTTCGGTTTCTTCTCTCTGACACTCCGTTTTGTTGAGGTGTGCCAGGTGCGGTAAGCTGAGAAGCGATACCTTCTTCTTTAAGAAAGTCATCGAACTCTCCAGACATATACTCACCACCTCGATCAGATCGAAGGGTTTTGATCACTTTGCCAGTTTGCTTTTCCACTAAAGCCCTAAAGACCTTAAATACGTTAAAGGTCTCGGATTTGTGTTTAAGCAAATAGACAAACCCATATCTTGAGTAATCATCAGTGAAGGTAACGAAGTATTCGTATCCTCCACGTGCCTGTTGGTTGAGCGGACCACATACATCAGAATGTATTAGTTCCAGCAACTCAGTGGCTCTTCGACCCTTATCGGAGAAAGGTCGCTTAGTCATTTTTCCTTCTATGCAGGATTCACAAGTAGGTAGTGAACCTATTGCAGAGGCTTGGAGTGGACCATCCCTCACAAGTCTCTTAATCCTATCTAGACTGATATGACCAAGTCTTAAGTGCCAGAGGTATGTTGATTTTGTTAGATCGGAGGATTCAGAAAGTTTGATCCTCTTTGGCTCCCTAATTAGATCGTTATCTATTTCGGTGTCTAAAAGAGAAGGTTTAGTGGGATAGATGTAAAAAAGAGCATTCTTCATACATGCATCAGTGACAAAAGAATTATCAGGAAACGAAATACGAATTCCATTCTTAATGAACTTTAAACAATAATCTTGCTCAAGAAGACGAGCAACAGATATTAAGTTCTTACCAAAGGTAGGAACAAAATAAACATTATTCAAGTTTATAGTGCGGTCTTCAAAAGACAATGTCACGGATCCCACAGCCTTCGCAGACACCAGGCTCCCATCACCCCATTTGAAACAGAACTCGCCTTCCTCTAAGCTTTTGGTTTTCTTGAAACCATCCAAGGAACAACAAATATGGTTAGTAGCAGCGGAGTCAAGAATCCACGTTGATACATTATCAGCTACTAAGCATGCTTCGGTAACTAGTACAATACTATGTTCCTTTGCTTTGAGATAGGCAGGACAGTTCGTTTTATCGTCCTTGTGAGGTCTCTTCTTAGTTCCAGAGGCGGAGGCTTTTTGCTCAGTAGCATGTGCCTCTCCTTGATTCCTCTTTCTCTTAGTGAGACCTACAGCAGTGTGAAGTTCCATCATAAGCTTGGTAACAGTGTACTCTAGCTTGTTTATGGAGTAGTTCATCTTGGAGGTATCAAAAGATGCGGGGACAGTTTCTAAGATCATATCTATGACATTCTTCCCATCATTCTCAGATCCTAGGATTTCCATCTTATTTAGAAAACTAATGATCAGTATCATAAAGTCTCTAACAGGAGTCCTAGCCTTCATATGACAGTTCATAAACTGTCGGACTGCTTGTTGCCTTGCTTGACGCCTTTGCCCTCCAAACATCTCAAGGAGATTGTAGAGCACGTCAGCGGCAGTCTCGATGTCACGATGTTGCTCTTTCAGCACATTGTTCATAGATGCCAAGATATAGCACCTCACAATCTCATCGGATCGAAGCCAGGCCGCTAAGGCGTCATTGTCCTCTTGAGTTGAATCATCATTCGTCAGAGGGGGACACGGGGTGGTGAGTACCCATTTGTGCTTGTTAACGGTAGGTATTATGTCGAGGTTACGTTTCGAATCTATGTAGTTTTCGTTTTCGAGTTTGTTCGAGGAAAGAATGAAAGAGAGAGAGTTGGGAGACATATTGCCTATAAAAGTTGAAACAAGTTTATGATTAGTCTTTGGTTTAGGATTTAAGTTTGTTTAAGACTTTATAAAATCCAAAGGTGTTATGAACGAAATGACACTTTACTCCTTCGAGGGAAGGCCGCAACGAGTCTCCTTTCATAAGTAAATGACTCATCATTAATGCATAGCCAAGATGTCAATACATCAATTTTGACTAGCCACCTTGTAAATTGGTTTGATCACTCACATCCTTTCGCAGAGCCTTAAGGAAGGATACTAGGGATTGAGCCTAAGTGTGCAACCAACCACTTAGTCCAAAAGATCAGCTTTGAAAAACAATCCCCCAAGGGGAGGCCTTGCCATCATTGCATCACTCTCGGACGTAGCTCATTGAGCAATGATCGAAGCAATAACGCCTTGGAGTACTCACATTTAAGTGAGGGTCGCAAGAGCGGCTCTTAGTCCCACGTTATTGCATCTTTCACTAGTGTTGGGGATCGCGGGTTACAAACAACGAGTATAACCCTCCCACTTAGTTTTTGGAGTTGGTTCATCGACTCTTTTAAGTTCGGAAACAGATTTCCTAGTTAGAGAGCGACAGAGCGGACAACTAGAAGAGAATCCTAGATCGACATGTTCAGAGCAGTATTAGTGCATAAAGGCACAAGGTACATACTCGATCTTTTCCTATTTTCTATTTCGGGAAAGTGCGTGAGGGAAGTGTGAACTTCAACTCACTCGAACACTTGAAAGTTTGAGATTACACATCTTTTTATTTTTCGGCTTGTCTACAAGGAGACCTCCCACTCAAATTTTCAAGAGCATATAGATTTTGAACATATGTGATATAGATATAGTTTTGAAAACATTTTGAAAACTTATTTGATTTGGATGACAAAATATTTTCAAGTTTGAAAGTGAAAACGGTTTTTCAAAATTCAAACTAGTTTTGTAAAAATTCAATTTCAATTAATCTTTCAAAAATCAAAACTTTTAATCTTTACACATCATGTTTATAATCATATGAAAAACATTTTTGCTCAAGAAAGTTTTCTCATTAGAGTTCTATAACTCATGGTAGTGGGGTTTGAAAATCCGGATTTCTAAAAAACTGGAGTTTCAGACAGCCGCGCACCTCGGAGTAAAATCGCCATAACTGGCGGCTCCGATGTCCTTTTGAGCCGAAACCGGTGGCATTGGACAGAGGACAGACAGAGCTTTAATTTGATTCAAGAATCATTAAATTTCGATTTCTGAGCAGAGAGTTATGCCGCTTTTAATGCGGGTTTACATTCCAGCTCGAAGAAAAAGAAATAAATTAAAGCTTTGTCCTTTTAGATGCGAAAAAGAATCGAGTGTAACGGAACGTTTTATGAAGTTGTTTAAAGCTTTTATTTGTGTTTTATTAGCAGGGTAAAAACATAGAATAAAAGAAAAAACAACATGCATAAAACGATTCAAGTAAATAAACGAAACTAGCAAGATAATAAAACTAGTCACAAAATTTACTCGAAAATTCTCAAACCTTTAAAACACGTTTTTCAATATAAAAAATTAAAAACTTTTAGAACTGATTCTAATGTGTTTTAACATCATCCCAAACTCATAGAAAAACAACATGGTTTTTAATTTAAAGGCATGAGCAATAAATTAAAAAAAAAATCTAAGATTACAATTCTAACTTGTCACAAAATTAGTAAACTTTCGAAAACGATTTTCAAGCTCATAATTTAAAAACATGCATATGCATTCCTTTGACCATAGCTCTGATACCATTTGTTGGAATCGATCTAGGGTTTGAGAAAAAGTTTAACGCTTCGTTAAGCGGCGGAATTTTAAAAATTTTCTTTTTAAGTAAAACTAGTTTTTACTAACCTAGACAAGAGCATATGCATGTAAATAAAAACTAATATGAGCTATTAAAGTTACTAACCTTTCTTGAAGCTTGAACCTTGTAGAAGCTTTTGGAAAGTTGCAACGCTCGTCTCCCCTCGCAGCACGTCTCTCTTCCTTTCCTCGGCACCTCGAGCAACCACGAAAGTTTCTATCACTAAATCACTCGAAAAGAAGGAATCAGTGAGTGGGCACTTTTAAACACTACGACTTAAGAACGAGTCTCGAAGTCGCAGAGCTAAACACTAGGTCGAGTGAGGACCTAGGTGCCAAAACAAGAAAAATCGAAAATAAAATAGAAAGAGAGAGAGAGAGGATTTCGGCCACCACAAGGTCTAGAGAGAGAAGCTCTCAATCTCTAACTTATGTGGAATGAATGGAATGAAGGGAATGAGGCCTCTATTTATAGGGGAGGTTTTACCTTCAATAAGGTAGTTTCCTCTTTCATTGAATATCACATATTCATGAGCAAATATTGCTCTCCTTCCCTTAGAGTCACTCGGCCAAATAGGCTTCTAGAAGCCCTTGGATTTGTTTCCTTTTTTGTTCCATTCCTTGCTTGTTTCTTGTGTTGGGCGCCACCTCTTATTTCCCTTAGAGGAAATTTGTTTCCTCTTTTTCTTTTGGCAAGTATCTTCATACATTTATGCACCAAATATTCTCTCTTGTCTCTTGGGTATTTGGGCGCCTATAGTGATGCTAGAAAGGCCTTCTAGAAGCTTTTTCACTTGTTCATGACAACATGAAAAAGGCCCATTAAGAATTTTCAATAAAATTCTTATGAAATGAAATTAATTCACAAGGCCCAATGATCAAGTCATGGCCGAGTGAAACATGTCACAAAATGACCTTGTCAAAAAATTTATTGACATTCATTTCATCCTTTGTCTCAAAAGACAAAAATACCCTTTTAACTATTTTCGTTCTTGTTTTGGCTTAGCTTCCAGTTTAACTATTCCTATCGATGTGATTCGTGACAGTGACCTCATGGACCCAAATGAACAAAGCTTTAGCTAAACACTTGGACTCAAAAGTTCACAAACCTTTTCCAAGTTTAGCTTAATGCCAACTGACTCCACTAAAGAGCTGACACTGAAAATCTCTCGGTTCAAATGAATTTATTTTCTACTCAAGAATTCGACCTAATTATGATGAGCGGATCCACTGAATATTATCTATGTTTACCCTTCATGAATGTCATCAGCTAGTCGGGATTTACTAAATTACCATTTTACCCTTCTAGCTGTTATTTCCTCAACTCCTTTGTCGCTTGTGAATAAGTTAGAAACAATGTATTGACGAGGAGCTAACAAGTCACATTGTTTCATCCAAAAGAGTCAGGACTCAATTTGGACACTGGCCAGTTCATTTATTCACACTCCAAGGAACAAAGCATGAGGTGACATACATTGCATTTCAGCAATCTTGTACATGAATTCCATATCTATGAGAACTTCACAAAGTTACTCATGACAGACTCACAACTTAGTACTTCACCAATAGGCCTTGTTCGGAATCACATAGTGAGTCCGAACTTTGACTTTCTCAAATGAGAATACTAAGGTGTGAAATGGCATGTCTCATTTCAGGATTAAGGTAAGCATGATGCAATTCATACATAGTGACTTCGAGACATAAGAGGTTAAATGGTTTGTTCTTATCTTGTCTCTAGAAGTGCACTGGTCAATTCAGTACCTTCGGAAGATACCTAGAAGAACTATAGAGTTCCTAACTCTCAATGCCTCATAACCAGACATCATAGATTCTTCTAACAATCATACTGAGGTCAATAGTCCTTTGACCCTAAGATTGCGAATATATCGTTTTAAGCAAACTACGAAGAGTTTGTTCATGCAAATCTACATTTGTCTCTTCGTAAGTTGTTAAGTTTGTTTATGGACTAAAAGACTATGGTTTTATCATAAAGCTTCAGACAAGGAAGATTGAATGAACGTTTCAACTTTATTAATGAATGAATAGGCAATTACAAGCAAGAGTCTTCATGAGACTTTATTACATCAAATGTTCAAAATAAAGACTACAACTCTTCTTGTGGGCACCATTGACAACATCAAGAGTTTGGGCGAGGGCTTGAAGACTTGCAGCTCTTCAGGACCTCCGGCCTGACCATCGGCCCTTTGAGCGACGTGCCTTCTTGGCGTCTCCGGTTTTCCGAACACGACCGACAACATTAGCCCCCCAAGTTCATTGCTCGGGAGGCCCCGTGCGGTGAACTTTTAGTTGTTTTCGCCGGGTGTTTGAGGAAAATAGACTTCCCAGAGCTTCACTGTTGCGAAGCTTTTGTGATTATAAAGAATACTCTCACAATTGCTAGTGCTCTCTCTCGCTTTTCCGTCTCTCTCGACACGCGCGTGTGATTGACACGTGGAGGAGGATCCAAGCGGATAGGAGACGTAGCTTGACGTGGGCGAGGCAAACGCGTTTGCGTCCGTCGCTCCAGCCCCGGAGCAAAGGGGACATGCGTGGGCAAGCGGGGCACGCATTTGTGTAGAGGCAGACCGGCGTGTCGCGGCTTGTTGATCTTTTGGTGAAGTCACGCCCAAGTCTTTTTTCGTTGGCATTTTGCTTGGTAATATCATCAATCCGGAGTCCATGGGACTCGACGGTGACTAGCAGGGCGACGATTGTGTAATCGTGACTTATTAGGGGAAGATAATGGCTTCCGTCTCGGCCAGCTTGGAAGGCGACTGCACTTTTGCATTTTGCAAAGACGTGCTCATTCCGAGGTCTCGAAGACGGAGGTTGATGCTGCGGGCTGATGCTTCGAGAAGACGGAGTGGCACCTGGCGGAAGGCTCTGCCGCACCGGAGGGCTTCGACTGCTCGGGGATAAACGCTAAAAGTTTGACCACGCATCAAGCATAAGTCGGTCTCACGGGGCATCCGCCATTCCCGCCTTGGTGACGCTTCTTCGTCTGCGTTCGGAGGATCGGCCCTTATTCCCCAGGCGCGAGCGCGGGTCTCTGCTTTGCTAACCTGTTCTTCACGTCGCTCCAGGTGCTTGCTCGAGGAGCGGGACTCGACTCGAGGAGACTGACTCAAGGCTCGATTCGAGGAGCGAAGCTGAGCTCGAGGAGACTGACTCAAGGCTCGACTCGAGGAGCGAAGCTGAGCTCGAGGAGACTGAATCAAGTCTCAACTCGAGGAGCGAAGCTCAACTCGGGGAGCCGACTCAAGTCTCAACTCGAGGGGCTAGGCTCGACTCGGGGAGCCGACTCAAGTCTCAACTCGAGGGGCTAGGCTCGACTCAAGGAGATTGGCTGGACTTTAAGGAATATGACTCTACTCGAGGAGCGATGCTCGACTCGAGGAGTATGACTCGATTCGAGGAGCTAGACTCAACTGGGGGAGAATGACTTGATGAGTGATGCTCGACTCGAGGGGGATGACTCGAGGAGAGTGACTCGACTCGAGGAGCATGGCTCGATTCGAGGAGCAAGACTCAACTCGGGGAGAATGACTTGATGAGTGATGCTCGACTCGAGGGGGATGACTCGAGGAGAGTGACTCGACTCGAGGAGCATGGCTTGATTTGAGGAGGGTGACTCGACTCGAGGCGCAAGGCTCGACTCGAGGAGGATGTCTTGACTCGAGGAGCAAGGCTCGACTTTAAGGAGCGATGCTCGACTCAAGGAGAATGACTCGACTCGAGGGGCAAGACTCGACTCAAGGAGTGCTACTCGACTTAAGGAGCGATGCTCGACTCCGGGAGAACGACTTGACTTGAGGAGCAAGGCTCAACTCAAGGAGAGCGACTCGACTTAAGGAGCAATGCTCGACTCGAGGAGAATGATTTGACTCAAGGAGCGATGCTCGACTTGAGGAGAATGACTCGACTCGAGGGGCAAGGCTCGACCCAAGGAGGGTGACTCGACTTAAGGGGCGATGCTCGACTTGAGGAGACTGACTCGGTGAGAGTGACACAACTCGAGGAGCAAGGCTCAGCTCGAGGATAATGACTTGACTCAAGCAGCAGGGCTTGACTTAAGGAGAGCGTGCCTCGACTCGAGGAGCGAAGCTTGACTCGAGTAGAATGACTCGACTCGAGGAGCGCGTCTCGACTCGAGGAGACTGACTCGTTTCAAGGAGCGAGATTCGACTCGAGGAGAATGACTCGACTCGAGGAGAATGACTCGACTCGAGGAGGTTCTACACGACCTCATTTGTCACCTGGGACTCTTCCAGGAGGAGCTTGCTCGAGTGAAGTCTCAGCTAGCTCAGGCCGAGCGAGGCTCTCGCTCAGAGGCGGAGTTTGCGAGTTTTTACGAGAAGCTTTGATTAGCTCGCATGGAATGGAGAGTCTCCCAAGGCGGGTCACCAGGCGCGGCGCGCGATGCGCGACGCAGGATGTGCGGCGCGGGGTGCGCGGCGCATGGGGCGCGTCTTGGCGCGACGCGCGGCTGCCTGGCGCGGCGCGTTGCCTTCCTGGCGCGGCGCGCGGCTTGCTGCATGGCTGGCCGGCGCAACGTGCTGTGCGCGCGGCGAATGGCTCGTCTTGCCGGACTCTTGTGGGCCTTTAGGGGTCTTCGAATACTACGTTTGCCATGCGAAATATGAAGGTTTCCACTTGACGAGAGTGGCTCGACTCGAGGAGACTGACTCAAGGCTCGACTCGAGGAGCGAAGCTCGACTCGAGGAGACTGACTCAAGGCTCAACTCGAGGAGCGAAGCTCGACTCGAGGAGACTGTATGAAGTCTCAACTTGAGGAGCGAGGCTCAACTCGGGGAGCAGTCTCAACTCGAGGGGCTAGGCTCGACTCAAGGAGTCAAGAGTTTGGGCGAGGGCTTGAAGACTTGCAGCTCTTCAGGACCTCCGGCCTGACCATCGGCCCTTTGAGCGACGTGCCTTCTTGGCGTCTCCGGTTTTCCGAACACGACCGACAACATTAGCCCCCTAAGTTCATTGCTCGGGAGGCCCCGTGCGGTGAACTTTTAGTTGTTTTCGCCGGGTGTTTGAGGAAAATAGACTTCCCAGAGCTTCACTGTTGCGAAGCTTTTGTGATTATAAAGAATACTCTCACAATTGCTAGTGCTCTCTCTCGCTTTTCCGTCTCTCTCGACACGCGCGTGTGATCGACACGTGGAGGAGGATCCAAGCGGATAGGAGACGTAGCTTGACGTGGGCGAGGCAAACGCGTTTGCGTCCGTCGCTCCAGCCCCGGAGCAAAGGGGACATGCGTGGGCAAGCGGGGCACGCATTTGTGTAGAGGCAGACCGGCGTGTCGCGGCTTGTTGATCTTTTGGTGAAGTCACGCCCAAGTCTTTTTTCGTTGGCATTTTGCTTGGTAATATCATCAATCCGGAGTCCATGGGACTCGACGGTGACTAGCAGGGCGACGATTGTGTAATCGTGACTTATTAGGGGAAGATCATGGCTTCCGTCTCGGCCAGCTTGGAAGGCGACTGCACTTTTGCATTTTGCAAAGGCGTGCTCATTCCGAGGTCTCGAAGACGGAGGTTGATGCTGCGGGCTGATGCTTCGAGAAGACGGAGTGGCACCTGGCGGAAGGCTCTGCCGCACCGGAGGGCTTCGACTGCTCGGGGATAAACGCTAAAAGTTTGACCACGCATCAAGCATAAGTCGGTCTCACGGGGCATCCGCCATTCCCGCCTTGGTGACGCTTCTTCGTCTGAGTTCGGAGGATCGGCCCTTATTCCCCAGGCGCGAGCGCGGGTCTCTGCTTTGCTAACCTGTTCTTCACGTCGCTCCAGGTGCTTGCTCGAGGAGTGGGTCTCGACTCGAGGAGACTGACTCAAGGCTCGATTCGAGGAGCGAAGCTGAGCTCGAGGAGACTGACTCAAGGCTCGACTCGAGGAGCGAAGCTGAGCTCGAGGAGACTGAATCAAGTCTCAACTCGAGGAGCGAAGCTCAACTCGGGGAGCCGACTCAAGTCTCAACTCGAGGGGCTAGGCTCGACTCGGGGAGCCGACTCAAGTCTCAACTCGAGGGGCTAGGCTCGACTCAAGGAGATTGGCTGGACTTTAAGGAATATGACTCTACTCGAGGAGCGATGCTCGACTCGAGGAGTATGACTCGATTCGAGGAGCAAGACTCAACTCGGGGAGAATGACTTGATGAGTGATGCTCGACTCGAGGGGGATGACTCGAGGAGAGTGACTCGACTCGAGGAGCATGGCTCGATTCGAGGAGCAAGACTCAACTCGGGGAGAATGACTTGATGAGTGATGCTCGACTCGAGGGGGATGACTCGAGGAGAGTGACTCGACTCGAGGAGCATGGCTTGATTTGAGGAGGGTGACTCGACTCGAGGCGCAAGGCTCGACTCGAGGAGGATGTCTTGACTCGAGGAGCAAGGCTCGACTTTAAGGAGCGATGCTCGACTCAAGGAGAATGACTCGACTCGAGGGGCAAGACTCGACTCAAGGAGTGCTACTCGACTTAAGGAGCGATGCTCGACTCCGGGAGAACGACTTGACTTGAGGAGCAAGGCTCAACTCAAGGAGAGCGACTCGACTTAAGGAGCAATGCTCGACTCGGGGAGAATGATTTGACTCAAGGAGCAAGGCTCAACTCAAGGAGAGCGACTCAACTTTGAGGAGCGATGCTCGACTTGAGGAGAATGACTCGACTCGAGGGGCAAGGCTCGACCCAAGGAGGGTGACTCGACTTAAGGGGCGATGCTCGACTTGAGGAGACTGACTCGGTGAGAGTGACACAACTCGAGGAGCAAGGCTCAGCTCGAGGATAATGACTTGACTCAAGCAGCAGGGCTTGACTTAAGGAGAGCGTGCCTCGACTCGAGGAGCGAAGCTTGACTCGAGTAGAATGACTCGACTCGAGGAGCGCGTCTCGACTCGAGGAGACTGACTCGTTTCAAGGAGCGAGATTCGAATCGAGGAGAATGACTCGACTCGAGGAGGTTCTACACGACCTCATTTGTCACCTGGGACTCTTCCAGGAGGAGCTTGCTCGAGTGAAGTCTCAGCTAGCTCAGGCCGAGCGAGGCTCTCGCTCAGAGGCGGAGTTTGCGAGTTTTTACGAGAAGCTTTGATTAGCTCGCATGGAATGGAGAGTCTCCCAAGGCGGGTCACCAGGCGCGGCGCGCGATGCGCGACGCAGGATGTGCGGCGCGGGGTGCGCGGCGCATGGGGCGCGTCTTGGCGCGACGCGCGGCTGCCTGGCGCGGCGCGTTGCCTTCCTGGCGCGGCGCGCGGCTTGCTGCATGGCTGGCCGGCGCAACGTGCTGTGCGCGCGGCGAATGGCTCGTCTTGCCGGACTCTTGTGGGCCTTTAGGGGTCTTCGAATACTACGTTTGCCATGCGAAATATGAAGGTTTCCACTTGACGAGAGTGGCTCGACTCGAGGAGACTGACTCAAGGCTCGACTCGAGGAGCGAAGCTCGACTCGAGGAGACTGACTCAAGGCTCAACTCGAGGAGCGAAGCTCGACTCGAGGAGACTGTATGAAGTCTCAACTTGAGGAGCGAGGCTCAACTCGGGGAGCAGTCTCAACTCGAGGGGCTAGGCTCGACTCAAGGAGTCAAGAGTTTGGGCGAGGGCTTGAAGACTTGCAGCTCTTCAGGACCTCCGGCCTGACCATCGGCCCTTTGAGCGACGTGCCTTCTTGGCGTCTCCGGTTTTCCGAACACGACCGACAACATTAGCCCCCTAAGTTCATTGCTCGGGAGGCCCCGTGCGGTGAACTTTTAGTTGTTTTCGCCGGGTGTTTGAGGAAAATAGACTTCCCAGAGCTTCACTGTTGCGAAGCTTTTGTGATTATAAAGAATACTCTCACAATTGCTAGTGCTCTCTCTCGCTTTTCCGTCTCTCTCGACACGCGCGTGTGATCGACACGTGGAGGAGGATCCAAGCGGATAGGAGACGTAGCTTGACGTGGGCGAGGCAAACGCGTTTGCGTCCGTCGCTCCAGCCCCGGAGCAAAGGGGACATGCGTGGGCAAGCGGGGCACGCATTTGTGTAGAGGCAGACCGGCGTGTCGCGGCTTGTTGATCTTTTGGTGAAGTCACGCCCAAGTCTTTTTTCGTTGGCATTTTGCTTGGTAATATCATCAATCCGGAGTCCATGGGACTCGACGGTGACTAGCAGGGCGACGATTGTGTAATCGTGACTTATTAGGGGAAGATCATGGCTTCCGTCTCGGCCAGCTTGGAAGGCGACTGCACTTTTGCATTTTGCAAAGGCGTGCTCATTCCGAGGTCTCGAAGACGGAGGTTGATGCTGCGGGCTGATGCTTCGAGAAGACGGAGTGGCACCTGGCGGAAGGCTCTGCCGCACCGGAGGGCTTCGACTGCTCGGGGATAAACGCTAAAAGTTTGACCACGTATCAAGCATAAGTCGGTCTCACGGGGCATCCGCCATTCCCGCCTTGGTGACGCTTCTTCGTCTGAGTTCGGAGGATCGGCCCTTATTCCCCAGGCGCGAGCGCGGGTCTCTGCTTTGCTAACCTGTTCTTCACGTCGCTCCAGGTGCTTGCTCGAGGAGTGGGTCTCGACTCGAGGAGACTGACTCAAGGCTCGATTCGAGGAGCGAAGCTGAGCTCGAGGAGACTGACTCAAGGCTCGACTCGAGGAGCGAAGCTGAGCTCGAGGAGACTGAATCAAGTCTCAACTCGAGGAGCGAAGCTCAACTCGGGGAGCCGACTCAAGTCTCAACTCGAGGGGCTAGGCTCGACTCGGGGAGCCGACTCAAGTCTCAACTCGAGGGGCTAGGCTCGACTCAAGGAGATTGGCTGGACTTTAAGGAATATGACTCTACTCGAGGAGCGATGCTCGACTCGAGGAGTATGACTCGATTCGAGGAGCAAGACTCAACTCGGGGAGAATGACTTGATGAGTGATGCTCGACTCGAGGGGGATGACTCGAGGAGAGTGACTCGACTCGAGGAGCATGGCTCGATTCGAGGAGCAAGACTCAACTCGGGGAGAATGACTTGATGAGTGATGCTCGACTCGAGGGGGATGACTCGAGGAGAGTGACTCGACTCGAGGAGCATGGCTTGATTTGAGGAGGGTGACTCGACTCGAGGCGCAAGGCTCGACTCGAGGAGGATGTCTTGACTCGAGGAGCAAGGCTCGACTTTAAGGAGCGATGCTCGACTCAAGGAGAATGACTCGACTCGAGGGGCAAGACTCGACTCAAGGAGTGCTACTCGACTTAAGGAGCGATGCTCGACTCCGGGAGAACGACTTGACTTGAGGAGCAAGGCTCAACTCAAGGAGAGCGACTCGACTTAAGGAGCAATGCTCGACTAGGGGAGAATGATTTGACTCAAGGAGCAAGGCTCAACTCAAGGAGAGCGACTCAACTTTGAGGAGCGATGCTCGACTTGAGGAGAATGACTCGACTCGAGGGGCAAGGCTCGACCCAAGGAGGGTGACTCGACTTAAGGGGCGATGCTCGACTTGAGGAGACTGACTCGGTGAGAGTGACACAACTCGAGGAGCAAGGCTCAGCTCGAGGATAATGACTTGACTCAAGCAGCAGGGCTTGACTTAAGGAGAGCGTGCCTCGACTCGAGGAGCGAAGCTTGACTCGAGTAGAATGACTCGACTCGAGGAGCGCGTCTCGACTCGAGGAGACTGACTCGTTTCAAGGAGCGAGATTCGAATCGAGGAGAATGACTCGACTCGAGGAGGTTCTACACGACCTCATTTGTCACCTGGGACTCTTCCAGGAGGAGCTTGCTCGGGTGAAGTCTCAGCTAGCTCAGGCCGAGCGAGGCTCTCGCTCAGAGGCGGAGTTTGCGAGTTTTTACGAGAAGCTTTGATTAGCTCGCATGGAATGGAGAGTCTCCCAAGGCGGGTCACCAGGCGCGGCGCGCGATGCGCGACGCAGGATGTGCGGCGCGGGGTGCGCGGCGCATGGGGCGCGTCTTGGCGCGACGCGCGGCTGCCTGGCGCGGCGCGTTGCCTTCCTGGCGCGGCGCGCGGCTTGCTGCATGGCTGGCCGGCGCAACGTGCTGTGCGCGCGGCGAATGGCTCGTCTTGCCGGACTCTTGTGGGCCTTTAGGGGTCTTCGAATACTACGTTTGCCATGCGAAATATGAAGGTTTCCACTTGACGAGAGTGGCTCGACTCGAGGAGACTGACTCAAGGCTCGACTCGAGGAGCGAAGCTCGACTCGAGGAGACTGACTCAAGGCTCAACTCGAGGAGCGAAGCTCGACTCGAGGAGACTGTATGAAGTCTCAACTTGAGGAGCGAGGCTCAACTCGGGGAGCCGACTCAAGTCTCAACTCGAGGGGCTAGGCTCGACTCAAGGAGTCAAGAGTTTGGGCGAGGGCTTGAAGACTTGCAGCTCTTCAGGACCTCCGGCCTGACCATCGGCCCTTTGAGCGACGTGCCTTCTTGGCGTCTCCGGTTTTCCGAACACGACCGACAACATTAGCCCCCCAAGTTCATTGCTCGGGAGGCCCCGTGCGGTGAACTTTTAGTTGTTTTCGCCGGGTGTTTGAGGAAAATAGACTTCCCAGAGCTTCACTGTTGCGAAGCTTTTGTGATTATAAAGAATACTCTCACAATTGCTAGTGCTCTCTCTCGCTTTTCCGTCTCTCTCGACACGCGCGTGTGATCGACACGTGGAGGAGGATCCAAGCGGATAGGAGACGTAGCTTGACGTGGGTGAGGCAAACGCGTTTGCGTCCGTCGCTCCAGCCCCGGAGCAAAGGGGACATGCGTGGGCAAGCGGGGCACGCATTTGTGTAGAGGCAGACCGGCGTGTCGCGGCTTGTTGATCTTTTGGTGAAGTCACGCCCAAGTCTTTCTTCGTTGGCATTTTGCTTGATAATATCATCAATCCGGAGTCCATGGGACTCGACGGTGACTAGCAGGGCGACGATTGTGTAATCGTGACTTATTAGGGGAAGATCATGGCTTCCGTCTCGGCCAGCTTGGAAGGCGACTGCACTTTTGCATTTTGCAAAGGCGTGCTCATTCCGAGGTCTCGAAGACGGAGGTTGATGCTGCGGGCTGATGCTTCGAGAAGACGGAGTGGCACCTGGCGGAAGGCTCTGCCGCACCGGAGGGCTTCGACTGCTCGGGGATAAACGCTAAAAGTTTGACCACGCATCAAGCATAAGTCGGTCTCACGGGGCATCCGCCATTCCCGCCTTGGTGACGCTTCTTCATCTGCGTTCGGAGGATCGGCCCTTATTCCCCAGGCGCGAGCGCGGGTCTCTGCTTTGCTAACCTGTTCTTCACGTCGCTCCAGGTGCTTGCTCGAGGAGCGGGACTCGACTCGAGGAGACTGACTCAAGGCTCGATTCGAGGAGCGAAGCTGAGCTCGAGGAGACTGACTCAAGGCTCGACTCGAGGAGCGAAGCTGAGCTCGAGGAAACTGAATCAAGTCTCAACTCGAGGAGCGAAGCTCAACTCGGGGAGCCGACTCAAGTCTCAACTCGAGGGGCTAGGCTCGACTCGGGGAGCCGACTCAAGTCTCAACTCGAGGGGCTAGGCTCGACTCAAGGAGATTGGCTGGACTTTAAGGAATATGACTCTACTCGAGGAGCGATGCTCGACTCGAGGAGTATGACTCGATTCGAGGAGCAAGACTCAACTGGGGGAGAATGACTTGATGAGTGATGCTCGACTCGAGGGGGATGACTCGAGGAGAGTGACTCGACTCGAGGAGCATGGCTCGATTCGAGGAGCAAGACTCAACTCGGGGAGAATGACTTGATGAGTGATGCTCGACTCGAGGGGGATGACTCGAGGAGAGTGACTCGACTCGAGGAGCATGGCTTGATTTGAGGAGGGTGACTCGACTCGAGGCGCAAGGCTCGACTCGAGGAGGATGTCTTGACTCGAGGAGCAAGGCTCGACTTTAAGGAGCGATGCTCGACTCAAGGAGAATGACTCGACTCGAGGGGCAAGACTCGACTCAAGGAGTGCTACTCGACTTAAGGAGCGATGCTCGACTCCGGGAGAACGACTTGACTTGAGGAGCAAGGCTCAACTCAAGGAGAGCGACTCGACTTAAGGAGCAATGCTCGACTCGGGGAGAATGATTTGACTCAAGGAGCAAGGCTCAACTCAAGGAGAGCGACTCGACTTTGAGGAGCGATGCTCGACTTGAGGAGAATGACTCGACTCGAGGGGCAAGGCTCGACCCAAGGAGGGTGACTCGACTTAAGGGGCGATGCTCGACTTGAGGAGACTGACTCGGTGAGAGTGACACAACTCGAGGAGCAAGGCTCAGCTCGAGGATAATGACTTGACTCAAGCAGCAGGGCTTGACTTAAGGAGAGCGTGCCTCGACTCGAGGAGCGAAGCTTGACTCGAGTAGAATGACTCGACTCGAGGAGCGCGTCTCGACTCGAGGAGACTGACTCGTTTCAAGGAGCGAGATTCGACTCGAGGAGAATGACTCGACTCGAGGAGAATGACTCGACTCGAGGAGGTTCTACACGACCTCATTTGTCACCTGGGACTCTTCCAGGAGGAGCTTGCTCGAGTGAAGTCTCAGCTAGCTCAGGCCGAGCGAGGCTCTCGCTCAGAGGCGGAGTTTGCGAGTTTTTACGAGAAGCTTTGATTAGCTCGCATGGAATGGAGAGTCTCCCAAGGCGGGTGTGATCGTGCTCAGTCGGCGGTGGCGGAGATAGCATGAACTGTGCCTAGTGTGGCGGTTCAGGTGCGTTGCGGTTAGTCATCATATGCAATGCCTTGTGGTGACTCAGAGCGCGTTGTTAGGGATGGCTATGCGCGTTGTTTTGCATCGTAGGCACGTCGTAAGGGATGGCTTAGATGTGGCATGTAGGCTACTTAGGTGCGTCGCGAGGGACGACTGGGTTGCGCCATGTGGGCGTCTTAAGTGCGCCATGTAGGCGTCTTAGGTGCAGCGCGATGGACGACTTGGTTGCGCCATGTGGGCGTCTTAAGTGCGCCATGTGGGCATCTTAGGTGCGCCATGTAGGCGTCTTAGGTGCGTCGCGAGCGATGACTTGGTTGCGCCATGTAGGCGTCTTACGTGCGCCATGTAGGCATCTTAGGTGCGCCATGTAGGCGTCTTAGGTGAGTCGCGAGTGACGACTTGGTCGCGCCATGTAGGCGTCTTACGTGCGCCATGTAGGCGTCTTAGGTGCGTCGCGAGGGATGACTTGGGTGCGCCATGTAGGCGTCTTAAGTGCGCCATGTAGGCCTCTTAGGTGCGCCATGTAGGCGTCTTAGCCGGCATCTCTGGGACGGCTTATGGCGCGCCGCGGAGGCGTCTTAGCCTGCATCTCTTGGATGGCTTATGGCGCGCCGCGGAGGCGTCTTAGCCGGCATCTCTGGGACGGCTTATGGCGCGCCGCGGAGGCGTCTTAGCCTGCATCTCTGGGATGGCTTATGGCGCGCCGCGGAGGCATCTTAGCCGTCATCTCTGGGATTTCTTGTGGCGCACCGCGGAGGCGTCTTAGCCGGCATCTCTGGGACGGCTTATGGCGCGCCACGGAGGCGTCTTAGCCTGCATCTCTGGGATGGCTTATGGCGCGCCGCGGAGGCGTCTTAGCCTGCATCTCGGGGATGGCTTATGGCGCGCCGCAGAGGCGTCTTTAGCCTGCATCTCGGGGATGTCTTACGTCGCGCCACTGAGGCGTCTTACGTGCACGCTTGTTCCCGTTTTATGTTCGGGTGTTTTGTTTTGATGGAGCGTGCTTTCTTTTTGTGGAGCGTACTTTCTTGAGGATTTTGAGTGTACTTACCATTGCCTATGTCACTAGCCCCCCGAGTTTTGGGTTTACAAGTGTAATCTTTGATGATTGAAAATCTTTGATAAAGTGGATTTTGGAAGAAAAACATCGAACTTTATTAATATTGCAAAAATTTGAAATCCTAAAACATTGGCTCGTAGGCCTTATTGAATGTTGGAAAGCAAAGAAATAAAATGGGGGGAGTGCTGGCTAGTGGTAGTAGTCTCTCAAGTTTTCCGCATTCCACAGTCGACGGATCAGTGTCTCGTCCATGTAGTATGACCCGTCATGTATGACTTGGCAGACTTTGAAGGGTCTCTCCCTGTTTGGGATGAAGACGTCGTTATCTTGCACTTGGGTGTCATACAGGTGTCTTCATGGACTTCGCGGAGGACCTTGGTCGACTCGACGATATCTCTGAGCTGGGAGATTGCGTTAACCGTCTTTCTAGCAGTTTTTCCATCGATTCCCTGGACGTAGCATATTCTGGCCTGGGATTGATCTCCAGCCATGATGCCGATTCCATCCTTGGTAGGGAACTTCACCAGTAGGTGGTATGTTGAGGTGATTGCCCTTAGCTGGTTCAACGTGGGTCGCCCAACGATTACGTTGTAGGGCGACTCTTGATCGACCACTAGGAATGGGACCATGTGAACGACTTCAATGCCTCCGGGAGTTCCGAAGGTGACCGGTAGATCGATGATGCCTTCGGTCATGACTCTCTCCCCAGTGAACCCGAATAAAGGTGTTTGGGTCGGAGTTGGGCGTAGCCCCCCGAGCTTCATGCGCTCTAAGGTGGACTTGAATATTATGTCGGCAGCACTGCCGTTGTCGATTAGAACCCTTTTCACCAAGTTATTAGCCACTTGGGCTTTGAGTACAATCGCGTCATTGTGCGGATGCACAACTCGATTGGCCTCTTCATTGGTGAAGTACATCGTCTCGTGAGGTACGGACGGAGGTTCCTCGTAGGTGAGGTTGACATGCATAGCAGCGTCTCCTTGGGACGCGGCCCTCTGGAATTTCTTCCGCTGTCGGGCTGAGTCTCCATCTTGTGGACCGCCCAGTATGGTGGTCACAATGTGGAGTTGTGGATTGGCATTGGAAGTAGCCGTGGTTCGGTCGGCAGAAGCGGCTGTTCCTTCTCCCTTGCCAGACTGTGGTCTGTTTGAGGTGGGGCCCGCAGCGCTAATCATGCGTAACACGAACTCTTTCAGCTCACCCCGTTGGATCAATGCCTCGATCTGCCTTTTAAGACTGTGGCACTCGGAGGTCAGGTGACCGTATTCCTGATGGAACTCGCAATATCAAGACCGGTCGCGAGTCGCGGGGTCTTTGTTCATTGGAGCCGGGGGAGTGAACTTGTCACGCGCTAACACTAGGATTTGATCCGGCGTTGTGTTCAACGGTGTGAACGATGAGTAGCCCTTAAAGTCTTCCGCATGTCGCGGCTTCTGGGGCATCGGAGGTCGGCTATTAAAAGTCTGACCTCCTCTGTTTCGCCTTTTACGGGAGTGGCCTTGCTCGTTGCTAGGCTCGTCTCGGCGGTGAGGGCTTTGATTATTGCCCTTGCGGCCATCGAGGTAATCTTCGACTCCCATGAAGGTCTTGGCTCGAGTTATTAACTCGGCCATGGTAGAAGGGACACGGTCGACGATGGACTTAAGGAAGTCACTTGTGCGCAAGCCTTCAGTGATAGCAGTGATTGCGTCTTTGTCGTCAAAGCGGTCGACCTTGTTTGATTCTTCAGTGAATCGGGCGAGGTATCGTCTAAGAGACTCGCCATTCTCTTGCCTGATTGACCACAAGTACATCTTGGTCTTCTTTTGGACCATAGATGTAGCGAAGCGTGCCAGGAACATGTCCTTCAGGTCTTTGAACGATCGGATGCTTCCCGGCCTTAAGTTCTTGAACCACTCGAAGCCGGGTCCGGCGAGGGTAAGACTAAAAGCTTGGCACATGGCGCCGGGAGCGACACCCTGCATCGTCATCCAGGTTTCATAGTGCTGGATATGGTAAGCGGGATCCGCTTTTCCATCATATGGAGCAAGGTTCGGGAGTTTGAAATTTCTCGTGCATACCTCTGCCAATATCTGAGCCGTGAAAGGCGAGGACTTCTCCTCAACGACCCCATAGGCACTTCCGCCTATTCCGTGTTCTCGGAGATCTCGTACTTCATTTCGAAGATTATGGATCATAGTGATCACATCGAGACCGGTAGTCGGAGTAACTCCCTGTTCGGGAGGAGTCACCTGTCGTCTTTCATTTGACCCTTGACCCGTGCGGCGGTTCCCGTTAGTTGGGGCTGCTACGGGGATGTTTGGCCGAGAGCTTAGTCGCTCCCTTAGGTCATTGCCATGCTCGATGCGTTGGGCGGTGAGGTGATCCCTAAGATCAAGGCTGGTCGTACGGAGGCGCAAGCTTCGTCTACGACGGCGCGCTCTCCGCGTGCCTTGACTTTCCGCAACATTCTCCCTGTGACCTAGTCGGTCGAGGGCCGAACGTCGAGAATTTCCCTCTTGAGAAGCAGCCGACGCGTCGCCTGTCCGCGGTAGGGGATTCGAAGGACCGGCTTCAAACACGGCGGGGTGTTCCCCGTCCTTCGTGAGAGAAGTCTCGATATCCTCCGAATCGCCAGTACCCTCGTAATCAGGGTCGCGGTCACGGCTTTCCTCGTTGAGGTTCTCAAGATCCCCGTTGGGGGTCATTGTGTTATGCGCGTGTTGCTTCGCAGCCAGTCGGCTATGGTACCTCGCGTTCTTCCCCTTTAGTTGGCGGATACTCTCCTCTAACTCCATGATGCGGTTGTCCCTGCTATCAGGAGATGGAGATGGTGAACGGGTCGAACTCTCTTCGTGGAGCGACTCTTCATCACCATGCGCTCGGGAGCGCAAGAAGTATTTCTTGGTCCCAGTGACGTTTTCGGGGTTGTTCACGCCCTCAGAACGTACGGGTGGTTGGCTACTCATCGTTTCTCAAGTTCGAGAAGGTTGAGTTCGCATAAGAAAAGAAGAAGATGAACAGAAGGGATTTCGGGCTGAATAGGTCGGGAAGACCCCTCCTTCTAGCGCCAAAATGTTGTCGCACGAAAATGAACAACTATTCAAAACCTCGGCCGGTTCGATCCAAGGCCGGACCAAGTGATCGCACCCGGGCCAAGAGTGTGAACTCGATAGTCTCGAGCTAGGGTATTCTCCGATCAACCCGCCTCTCGGGAGAGGTAGGGGGTGTGGAGGAGGAGTGACCGTGCCTTGGGTGTCGGCTGCCTACGTACCCGTGTGTGGGATCAGGTCAGAACGTAGTTCAAGCGTGTAAGACGCAGTATGAGGCGCGGAGCCTTGGTGGAGAAGCGTACTCGACGAAGGAGACGAGGCACGGAGGAGTCCTCGGTGACGTCTCAGAACTTCGGAGATCGCGTATGCGAGAGAGAATGTGTGTTTTCTCTCTTTTGGAGACGTGGAAGACTCTAAGTCAAGAGTTCCTTGTTGTGGCGGAGATTCCGGACGCGTAGGCGATTTCTAGTTGGAAATGCCGGACGCGTAGGCGATTTCTTGTCAGAAATGGCGGACGCGTCTAGGGTGCTAGACGCGTAGGCGATTTTCAGTCGAAAACCGTTAGAGCACTCGTGGGCTCAAGATTAATCGTTCGATCAAGAGAGGCGGCACTCGGGAGTCCCCGGAAAGCGCTTCAGAATCTCTGAGAACGAGAAATCGAGGAGAATCTGCTTCAGGCCAAGGATGGCATCCAGAGAAGCAGAGAGAAGTCTCAAGTTCCTTGAGAATGAATGGGATTAAATTGGATGGGATTTCCCCTCAATGAGAGACGGTATTTATAGGTGTTTGAGGGCCTTAGAAGGTCCCTTTTTTCGTCCATGTGGGACTAGGAACGCGCGTGGCATCAATTGGAGGCGCACGGAGCGCGCAGCGCGCGGCGCGCGGCGCAGGGGGCGCGGCGCGCGGGTCACCATGCGCGGCGCGCGATGCGCGACGCTGGATGTGCGGCGCGGGGTGCGCGGTGCATGGGGCGCGTCTTTGCGCGGTGCGCGGCTGCCTGGCGCGGCGCGCTGCCTTCCTGGCGCGGCGCGCGGCTTGCTGCATGGCTGGCCGGCGCAACGTGCTGCGCGCGCGACGAATGGCTCGTCTTGCCGGACTCTTGTGGGCCTTTAGGGGTCTTCGACTACTACGTTTGCCATGCGAAATATGAAGGTTTCCACTTGACGAGAGTGGCTCGACTCGAGGAGCGAAGCTCGACTCGAGGAGACTGACTCAAGGCTCGACTCCAGGAGCGAAGCTCGACTCGAGGAGACTGACTCAAGGCTCAACTCGAGGAGCGAAGCTCGACTCGAGGAGACTGTATGAAGTCTCAACTTGAGGAGCGACGCTCAACTCGGGGAGCCGACTCAAGTCTCAACTCGAGGGGCTAGGCTCGACTCAAGGAGTCAAGAGTTTGGGCGAGGGCTTGAAGACTTGCCGCTCTTCAAGACCTCCGGCCTGACCATCCGCCCTTTGAGGGACGTGCCTTCTTGGCGTCTCGGGTTTTCCGAAAACGACCGACAACATGGCTCAAATTTGGCCTTTTTACGGTTTGAGGCAGCGCCTTTACGCGACTTACATGCATCCCGGTAGACGTCTTTCACCTGCACCTTTACGCGTCTTACGGCACGCTGGGAAGGCCGACGTTTTACTCGAACCCGTAATGCACGAAGGGCCGTCGGGGTCCGAGCTTCCTAAGTCTGTATCCCCGTGGGGGACTTAGGCCTGGGTAAAAGTGTTCGTGCTGTTGAACGACCGAACTTATGTGTTGCACTGGGTTAGGCCGACGTCTTTTCTCAAACCCCTATGCTAGGCGAGCCGTCGGGGTTTGAGCTTCTTAATCCTCTATATCCCATGAGTGGGGGGCTTAACGGACTTATATATATATATATAATTTCTCAAGTGTACGTCTCAGGACCCATAGCCCCCCAAGTTTTTAGTTTACAGGTCGTGCGATGATGACTAAAAACTGTGATAAAGTGGGTATAAAGACCGCAAGATTTATTTTAAATTTTTTTTTTGCTAACAGGGAACATCCTCAAACAATGGCGCGTAGGCCTCTATTGTATAAGGGAAATCAGAGCAATGAGGGGGGGCCCCAGTCACTGGTGGTACTGCCTCAAGTGTTCGGCGCTCCATGGGTGCCGGATTGGAGTTCCGTCCGTGTGTTCGATGTAGTAGGTTCCATCGTGTATGACTTGTCGAACTCTATACGGTCCTTCCCAATTCGGGCCCAGGACCCCGGCGCCTTGTACTTGGGTGTTTTGGAACACGCGTCTGAGTACAAGGCTGCCGACGGCGAAGATCCGCCTTTTGATTTTGGCGTTGTAGTATCTCTCAACCTTTCGCTTTTGTGCAGCGAGTCTGGTGAGGGCCTCAGATCTTTTGATCTTTTTTCGTCGATTAGATCCAGTTCGAGGCGCATGGCTTCACCATTTTCTTTCTCGTCGAAAGCGTCGACCCGGTAGGTGGGGACGTCTGTTTCCACGGGGACTACCGCTTCAATCCCAAAAGCTAGAGAGAAGGGGGTCTCTCCGGTGGCGTTTCGAACGGTCGTTCGATAGGCCCATAGGATGAAAGGTAGTTCCTCAGCCCAGGCGCCTTTTTTGGCTTCGAGCTTTTTCTTGAGGTTGCTTTTAATCGTCTTGTTGACGGCTTCCACTTGGCCATTAGCCTGTCGGTGTCGCGGGGATGAGAACGTTATCCCTAGTTGGGCGCAGATTTCTCTAACCCTCGCGTTGTCGAACTGCGCGCCGTTATTGGTCACGATCGACGCGGGGATGCCGTGGCGACATATTATGGACTTCCAGATGAAGTCCGTAGTGTTGGCCTCGGTGATCCTGGCCAGAGGCTCGGCTTCGACCCACTTAGTGAAGTAGTCGATAGCGACGATGGCGTATTCGTATTGCCACGGAGCTTTAGGAAGCTTGCCGATAATGTCCACGCCCAATTTCGCAAAGGGACGTGGGACGACGATGCTACCCAGGGGAGATGGCGGCTGTCGTGGAACGTTAGAGAAATGTCGACACTTGTCGCACTTTCTCGCCCAGTCGTAGGCGTCTCTTTTCATCGTCAGCCAGAAATAGCCTTGTCGAAGCGCTTTCAGCGCAAGGGACCTCCCAGCGGAGTGGTTTCCGCCGAGGCCTGCATGAATTTCGCGGAGGACCTTAGTCGACTCGACGTTGTTGAGGCATCGGAGCAGCGGGGCTGAGTATCCGCCCTTGTACAGGGTTTCGCCTCTCAACACGTACTTAGATGCGAGGGCTTTCAGCCTTTCGGCTTCTTTGCGGTCTTCGGGAAGTGCCCCTCTTCGCAAGAAGTCCGTAAGCGGGGTCATCCAAGTTGGATGAGCGGTGCTCTCAATCGTTCCAACCTCATCACGTGAGACGGATGGTCGCGAGAGAGACTCGATCGGGATAGTTCCTAACCCGTCTTCGGTGATACCGGATCCGAGGCGAGCTAGGGTGTCAGCCTCGGAGTTCTCTTCTCGTGGGATCTGGATGATCTCAAACCAGGAGAAGGCATCTAGCTTGGCATTTGTCTTTGGCAAGTAGGCGATCATGTTAGGTTTTTTGGCAACGCAGTCGCCTTTAACCTGATTTACGATCAACTGCGAGTCACAGTGTATTCGTAAATTCTGTACGTTGAGCTTTTGAGCGAGCTCTAGCCCTACGATGAGGGCTTCGTACTCGGCCTCATTGTTGGAGGCCTGGAATCTGTAGTGGAGGGCGTAGCGTAACTTTTCCCGGTCGGGATTTGTTAGAATCGCGCTGGCGCCTGCTCCTTGGGCATTAGATGCTCCGTCTACGTGTAGTTCCCAGATGGGACCCGTAGGGTCGACCTTTCTCTTTCGAGCCGACAAGTCGTCGGTTGAGTCGTCTCTACTCTTCCCATGTCTGGAGTTTAGGAGAATTCTGCCACGAAATCAGCTAAGGCTTGAGCCTTTATTGCTGGTCTCGGGTGAAACTCGATCCCGTACTCGCTCAATTCTTGGGACCAGATCGCCATGTTGTCGCACGAAAATGAACAACAATTAGATACCTCGGGCGGTTCGATCCAAGGCCGGACCAAGTGACCGGGCCCGGGCCAAAAAATGGGAGCTCGTAGACCGAGCTGCGCCCCCCAGACCCTGAGGTGTGTTTTGTGGGGTGTGACCATGCCAAAGGTTTGCTGCCTACGTACCCTTTACTCGGGATCAGGTCAGAACGTAGTTCAATTTGTGTATTAAGGGCTATCTTGGGCTCGGAGGCTTGAGAATCCAAGGCTTTAGAGTAGGACCCGGCTCGTAGCTTCTAGTGAAGAATTTAGAGGGGTCGCTTGCCTCGTAGCTCGGAGTTCTTGCTCAATGGCCAAGAAGCTGGAGAGCAGTGTGTACTGCGGAAGCTCGGGTCGCAGAAAAGGAGCACGCTCCCTCTCGTGGAGAGGGGCCCTTGTATTTATGAGCCGAGGGAGGAGGAGCGCGCGCTCTTGGAAGTATCACAAGAGTGCGGGAGAGGAGAGAATTCTCGAGTGAGGAGTGTTGTGTGAGAATTGGGATGTCTTTCCCCCCCCCCCTAAGGGGGATGTTTATAGTATTGGAGGGAGGCCTTGGGCCGGCCCCTTGAGGCCCATCGGGTGGCCGGGAGCGGGGCGCGCGGGGTACAACGCCCACGAGGGCGTAGGGCGCGCGGGGCGATTCGTCTGGCTGGGCGCGGGGCGCGCTGGGCGCGGGACTTGGCCGGGCGGGGCGTGCTCGGCGGCAGGCGTGCCCGGCCGAGGTGTTGGGATAGCTCGGCCGGGGCAGCAGGGGTGCTCGGCCGGGGCAGCAGGGGCACCCGGCCGAGGCAGCAGGGGCGCTCGGCCGGGGAAGCAGGGGCGCTCGGCCGAGGCAGCAAGGGCACCCGGCCGAGGCGGCAGGAGCACCCGGCCGAGGCAGCAGGGGCGCTCGGCCGGGGCGCCGGGGCATGCGCAAGCCAGGACGCCCGGGGTGTTGGAATTGATCTAGGGTTTAAGAAAAAGTTTAACGCTTCGTTAAGCGGCGGAATTTTAAAAATTTTCTTTTTAAGTAAAAACGGTTTTTACTAACCTAGACAAAGAGCAAGTACATATAAATAAAAACTATTATGAGCATAGAAGTTTACTAACCTTTCTTGAAGCTTGAACTTTCAGAAGCTTTTTGAAAGTTGCAACGCTCGTCTCCCTCGCAGTACGTCTCTCTTTCTTTCCTCGGCAACTCGAGCAACCACGATAGTTTCTATCACTAAATCACTCGAAATAAAAGGAATCAGTGAGTGGGCACTTTTAAACACTACGACTTAAGAACGAATCTTGAAGTCGCAGAGCTAAACTCTTGGTCAAATGAGGACCGAGGTGCCAAAACAATTAAACGAAATTGACTAGAGAGAGAGAGGAGAGGGGCGGTCACCACAAGTTCTAGAGAGAGAGGCTCTCAATCTCTAACTTACGTGGAATGAGAAAAATGAGAAGAATGAGGCTCCTATTTATAGGAGAGGTCTTACCTTCAATAAGGTAGTTTCCTCTTCTATAGAATGAGCCAATTTCCTCTTTTTTTTCTCTTGAGATGCTCGGCCAACATAGGCTTCATTAAGCCTTGGATTTGTTTCCTATTTTGTTCCATGCCTTGCCTTTTTCTCAACTTGGCCGAAATTCTTAAGCATCCTTATGCAAATTTGTTTCTTCTTTTTCTTTTGGCAAGTATCTTGATACATTTATGCACAAAATAATCTCTCCTATTTCTCTATAGGTTAGGCGCCCAAATGGTCTCTAGAAGGAGCTTCTAGAAGCTTCTTCATTTGTTCATGACAACATGAGAAAGGCCCATTAAGAATTTTCAATAAAATTCTTATGAAATGAAATTAATCCACAAGGCCCAATGATCAAGTCATGGCCGAGTATTATCAAGTCATCAAATGACCTTGTCAAAAAATTTATTGATATTCATTTCATGCTATGTCTTAAAAGACAAAAATACCCTTTTGAAAATTTTCGTTCTTGTTTTGACTTAGCTTCCAGTTTAACTATTCCTAATCGATGTGATTCGTGACAGTGACCTCATGGATCCAAATGAACAAAGCTTGAGCTAAAATACTTGGACTCAAAAGTTCACAAACCTTTTTCAAGTTTAGCTTAATGTCAACTGACTCCACTAAAGAGTTGACACTGAAAATCTCTCGGTTCAAATGAATTTATTTTCTACTCAAGAATTCAACCTAATTGTAATGAGTGGATCCACAGAATATTATCAGTGTTTACCCTTCATGAATATCATCAGCTAGTTGGGATTTACAAAATTACCATTTTACCCTTCTAGTTGTTATTTCCTCAACTCCTTTATCGCTTGTGAGTAAGTTAGAAAAAATGTATTGACGAGGAGCTAACAAGTCACATTGTTTCATCCAAAAGAGTCAACACTCAGTTTGGACACTGGCGAGTTCATTTATTCACATTCCAAGGAGCAAAGCATGAGGTGATATACATTGCATTTCAGCAATCTTGTACATGAATTCCATATCTATGAGAACTTCACAAAGTTACTCATGACATTCTCACAACTTAGTACTTCACCAATAGGCCTTGTTCGGAATCACATAGTGAGTCCGAACTCTAACTTTCTCAAATGAGAATACTAAGGTGTGAAATGACATGTCTCATTTCAGGACTAAGGTAAGCACGATGCAATTCATACGTAGTGACTTCGAGACATAAGAGGTTAAATGGTTTGTTCTTATCTTGTCTCTAGAAGTGCACTGGTCAATTCAGTACCTTCGGAAGATACCTAGAAGAACTATAGAGTCTCAAACTCTCAAGGGCTCATAACCAGACATCATAGATTCTTCTAACAATCATACTGGGGTCAATAGTCGTTTGACCCTTAGATTGCGAATATATCGTTTTAAGCAAACTACAAAGAGTTTGTTCATGCAAATCTACATTTGTCTCTTCGTAAGTTGTTTAGTTTGTTTATGGACTAAAGACTAATGTTTTATCATAAAGCTTCAAACAGACACGGAAGAATGAATGAACGTTTCAACTTTTTATTAATGAATAAGCAACTACAAGCAAGAGTCTTCATAAGACTTTATTACATCAAATGTAAAATATAAAGATTACAACTCTTCTTGTGGGCACCAATTACAACAAACTCCCACTTGACTCAAAGAAGATGTGTGTAGTCCTTCATGCCTAATCCCTCTCGATGTTGGTCGAAGACCTTGTTCGCTAGTGCCTTGGTGAATGGATATGCCAGAGATCTACTTCACCTCCACGTCTCCGCGCTGCGCGATCTCTCGAATCAAATGGTATTTCCTCTCAATATGTTTAGAGCGCTTATGGCTTCGATGTTCCTTTGAATTAGCGACAGCCCCACTATTATCACAATAAAAGGTCATGGGCTCGTCGACATTTGGAACAACTTCCAAATACTTAAGGAATTTTCTAAGCTATACAGCCTCTTTGGATGCTTCGCAAGCAGCCACATATTCTGCTTCCATTGTGGAGTCAGCAATGCAAGATTGCTTAATACTCCTCCACACAACAGCTCCACCATTAAGGATGAACACAGATCCCGAAGTGGATTTCCTGGAATCCTTATCCGCTTGAAAATCGGAGTCGGTATATCCCGTCATAGTCAGGTCAGTACCTAAGTATGTAAGCATCAAGTTCCTAGTTCTTCGAAGATACTTGAGAACATGCTTAACAGCAATCCAGTGCTCGGGTCCAGGGTTGGATTGGAAATGGCTAACTACGCCAACGGCGAAACAGATGTCAGGTCTAGTGCAAAGCATAGCGTACATGAGGCTTCCTACGGCAGATGCGTAAGGAATTGTCCTCATGTCTTCAATCTCTTGTGCAGTCTTGGGAGACTGGTCCTTAGAGAGTGAGACTCCATGCCTAAAGGGTGTTTGGCCCTTCTTGGAGTCTTTCATCGAGAAGTGTTCCATCACCTTATCAATATAAGATGCTTGAGAGAGCGACAGGGTCCGGTTTTTCCTATCTTGAAAGATTTGGATTCCCAGAATGTACGCGGCTTCTCCTAGATCCTTGAATTGCTTTGCCAGCCAGACCTTAACCTCAGATAACTTACCCACGTCATTACCAATGAGTAGTATATCAACGACATATAGTACCAGAAACACAACTTTGCCTTCGTGTATTAACTTGTAAACACAAGGCTCATCTATTGACTGTTCAAAGCCGAAGCTTTTTACAGTTTCATCGAATCTAATATTCCATGACCTAGATGCTAGCTTTAGTCCATAAATGGATTTAAGCAACTCACAAACCTTGGTCTCTTGACCTTTATCCACGAAATCGTCTGGTTGAGCCATGTAAATGCGCTCGTCAAGATTGCCATTCAGAAAGGCTGTCTTGACATCCATTTGCCAGATCTCATAGTTGAGAGCTGCAGCTATGGATAGGAGTATGCGGATGGATTTAAGCATCACGACGGGCGAGAAGGTTTCTTCATAGTCAATCCCTTCTTGTTGGGTATAACCCTTCGCCACATGTCGTGCTTTGAACGTCTCGACGTTCCCATCAGGACCCCTTTTCTTCTTGTATATCCACTTACAACCTACGGGTTTAATCCCTTCAGGAAGGTCTACAAGTTTCCAGACTTTGTTGACATACATCGAGTGCATTTCAACTTTCATGGCGTCAAGCCAAAGGTTTGATTCAGAACAAGCCATCGCTTGGCTATAGGAAACAGCATAATCAATGTCAGAGACGGCTACGAGAGAGTCTCCATAAGACATGTACCTGTCAGGCTTTTGAGTAGCCCTCCCACTACGTCGAAGTACTACTTGACGAGATTCTGATGAGTTAGGTTGTGTTTCAGTTGGGGTAAGAACAGTTCTTACAGATGAGGTAGAAGCTTCCTCACCCAACTTTTCTTCAAGCACAATTTTGCTTCTAGGTTTTGCATCCTTTATAAAGTCCTCCTCAAGGAAACGAGCATTCGTGCTAACGAAAATCTTATAGTCCTGGGGACTATAGAAGATGAAACCCTTGGTTTCCTTTGGATATCCCATAAACAAGCACAATTCTGAACTACTAGCCAACTTACTAGTCTTTTGCCTTAGCACATGTGCAGGGCAACCCCAAATTCGGATGTGGCCCAAACTTACTTTACGGCCAGTCCATCTTTCATAAGGAGTACCAGGAACCGTTTTAGACGGAACTTGGTTCAGAATGTAAGCGGCTGTTTCGAGGGCATATCCCAAAAGGAACAAGGGAGTGATGAGTAACTCATCATTGATCTAACCATCTCCATAAGAGTTCGGTTCCTTCTCTCTGACACTCCGTTTTGTTGAGGTGTGCCAGGTGCGGTAAGCTAAGAAGCGATACCTTCTTCTTTAAGAAAGTCATCGAACTCTCCAGACATATACTCACCACCTCGATCAGATCGAAGGGTTTTGATCACTTTGCCAGTTTGCTTTTCCACTAAAGCCCTAAAGACCTTAAATACGTTAAAGGTCTCGGATTTGTGTTTGAGCAAATAGACAAAACCATATCGTGAGTAATCATCGGTGAAGGTAACGAAGTATTCGTATCCTCCACGTGCATGTTGGCTGAGCGGACCGCATACATCAGAATTCACAAGCAACTCAGCGGCTCTTCGACCCTTATCGGAGAAAGGTCGCTTAGTCATTTTTCCTTCTATGCAGGATTCACAAGTAGGTAGTGAACCTATTGCAGAGGCTTGGAGTGGACCGTCCCTCACAAGTCTCTTAATCCTATCTAGACTGATATGACCAAGTCTTAAGTGCCATAGGTGTGTTGATTTTGTTAGATCGGAGGATTCAGAATGTTTGATCCTCTTTGGCTCCCTAATTAGATCATTATCTATTTCGGTGTCTAAAAGGGAAGGTTGAGTGGGATAAATGCAAAAAAGAGCATTCTTCATACATGCATCAGTGACAAAAGAATTATCAGCAAACGAAATACGAATTCCATTCTTAATGAACTTTAAACAATAATCTTGCTCAAGAAGACGAGCAACAGATATTAAGTTCTTCCCAAAGGTAGGAACAAAATAAACATTATTCAAGTTTAAAGTGCGGTCTTCAAAAGACAGCGTCACGGATCCCACAACCTTCGCGGACATCAGGCTCCCATCACCCCATTTGAAACAGAAGTCGCCTTCCTCTAAGCTTTTGGTTTTCTTGAAACCATTCAAGGAACAACAAATATGGTTAGTAGCAGCGGAGTCAAGAATCCACGTTGATACAATATCAGCTACTAAGCATGCTTCGGTAACTAGTACAATACTATGTTCCTTTGCTTTGAGATAGGCAGGACAGTTCTTTTTATCGGCCTTATAAGGTCTCTTCTTAGTTCCAGAGGCGGAGGCTTTTTGCTCACTAGCATGTGCCTCTCCTTGATTCCTCTTTCTCTTAGTGAGACCTACAGCAGTGTGAAGTTCCTCCATAAGCTTGGTAACAGTGTACTCTAGCTTGTTAATGGAGTAGTTCATCTTGGAGGTATCAAGAGATGCGGGGAGAGTTTCTAAGATCACATCTATGACATTCTTCCCATCAATCTCAGATCCTAGGATTTCCATTTTACTCAGATGACTAATGATCAATATCATAAAGTCTCCAACAGGAGTCTTAGCCTTCATGCGACAGTTCATAAACTGTCGGAGTGCCTTTTCCCTCCAAACATCTCATGGAGATTGGTGAGCATGTCGGCGGCAGTCTCAATGTCACGATGTTGTTGTTGCAACACATTGTTCATTGATGCTAAGATATAGCACCTCACAATCTCATCGGAGTAGAGCCAGGCCGCCAAGGCGTCTTTGTCCTCTTGAGTTGAATCATTATTCGTCAGAGGAGGACACGGGGTGGTGAGTACCCATTTGTGCTTGGTAAGGATTATGTCGAGGTTATGTTTCGAATCTACACAGTTTTCGTTTTCGAGTTTGTTCGAGGAAAGGATGAACGAGTGGAGGTTGAGAGACATGTTGCCTATATAAGTTGAAACAAGTTTATGATTAGTGTATGGTTTAGGATTGCAGTTTTTGAATATTTGATAAAATCCAAAGGTGTTATAAACTAAACGATAATTTACTCCTTCGAGGGAAGGTCGCAAAAAATCTCCATTTATAAGTAAATGACACATCATTAATGCTTAGTCAAGATGTCAATTTAGACCAGCCACCTTTTAAATTGGTTTGATCACTCACATCCTTTCGCAGGGCCTCGAGGGAGGATTACTAGGGATTGAGTCTAAGTGTGTAACCAACCACTTAGTCCAAAAGATTGACTTTGAAAAACAATCCGCCGAGGGGAGGTCTTGTCTCAGTGTCTCACTTTCGGATTTAGCTCATTGAGCAATGATCAGTGCAAAGCGCCCTCGAGTACTCTCATTTAAGAGAGGGCCACGAGGGTGACTCTTAGTCTAGCGACAATTGCACCTTTCATTAGTGTTGGGGATCGTGGGTTACAAACAACAAGTATAACCCTCCCACTTAGTTTTTGGAGTTGGTTCATCGACTCTCATAAGTTCGGAAACGGTTTTCCTAGTTATAGAGCGATAGAGCGGACAACTAGAAGAGAATCCTAGATATTCATGTTCAGGAGTGCATGAGGGAAGTGTGAACTTCAACTCACTAGAACACTTGAAAGTTTGAGATTACACATCTTTTCATTTTTTGGTTTGTCTACAAGGAGACCTCCCACTTAAATTTTCAATAGCATATAGATTTTGAACATATGTGATATAGATATAGTTTTGAAAACATTTTGAAAATTTATTTGATTTGGATGACAAAATATTTTTCAAGTTTGAAAGTGAAAACGGTTTTTCAAAATTCAAACTAGTTTTGTAAATATTCAATTTCAATTAAACTTTCAAAAATCAAAACCTTTTAATCTTACACATCATATTTATAATCTTATAAAAAACATTTTTGCTCAAGAAATTTTTCTCATTAGAGTTCTATAGCTCATGGTAGTGGGGCAGAAAATCCGGAATTCTAAAAAAACTGGAGTAAAATCGCCATAACTGGCGGCTCCGATGTTCTTTTGACCTGAAACCGGTGGAATTGGACAGAGTACAGACAGAGCTTTAATTTGATTCAAGAATCATTAAATTTCGATTTCTGAACAGAGAGTTATGCAACTTTTACTGTGGGTTTACTCCAACTCGAAGAAAAAGAAATAATTAAAGCTTGGTCCTTTTTAGGTGCAAAAAAGAATCGAGTGTAACGGAACGTTTTACGATGTTGTTAAAGCTTTTATTAGTGTTTTATTAGCAAGGTAATATCATGGTATAAAAGAAATAACAACATGCATAAAACGATTCAAGTAAAAATAAGAAACTAGTAAGACAAGAAAACTAGTCACAAAATTTACTCGAAATTTCTCAAACCTTTAAAACACGTTTTTCAATATAAAAATTAAAAATTTTAGAACTGATTCTAATGTGTTTTAATAACATCCCAAACTCATAGAAAATCAACATGATTTTTAATTTAAAGGCAAAATTAATAAACTTTCGAAAACGATTTTCAAGCTCATAATTTTAAATACATGTACATGCATATCTTTGACCATAGCTCTGATACCATTTGTTGGAATTGATCTAGGGTTTAAGAAAAAGTTTAACGCTTCGTTAAGCGGCGGAATTTTAAAAATTTTATTTTTAAGTAAAAACGGTTTTTACTAACCTAGACAAAGAGCAAGTACATATAAATCAAAACTATTATGAGCATAGAAGTTTACTAACCTTTCTTGAAGCTTGAACTTTGAGACGATAAAAAGCAATCTCAAAAAGAATCTCGAACACAAGAAAGGTGCTTGGGTCGAATAGCTACCATTCATCCTATGGGTTTACCGGGAACCGAACACAAGAAAGGTGCTTGGGTCAACCTTCTGTTCATGGGCCACAACCAAGATGCCCATGACCATCCGAACAAAGTTGGGGCACATCTGTGGCAAAGTTAACCCAGGGCCTCAACTAAGTCGAAAAGAAGGGGGTGGATCGGGAACCGAAGTCCACATGACTCCAACCAGACCTCATACATACAATAGTACCCCTCGACTAGGGTATCCGCTGTAGTGAGAGGTGGAGGAAGAAGGAGCCCGATTTTGGGAGCTTCCTGGTATTTACGACGGATTCTCGAAAGGTCCAAGCTCCTAACAGCCGAAGGCATGAGGATGTCCTCATTACCCAAAGGATTGGGTCCCGACTGTGGAATCCCAGACCCAGACATCTAGTTTTTAGAAGCTTTAAAAAAAAGACGAGAAGTAACGGCGAAGTGTTTAAGGATTGGAAGTTTGCTTGAGTTCGCTAGCTGAACTGAAGACGAAGTGCTTAAAAAATACAATTTATCTTGAGTTCGCCAGACGAAATGAAGAGAATTTAACGCCGATGTCGCAAAAAAAACTGTTTGAGAGAGAAGAGAGAAGAGAGAAAAGTGTTTCGGAAAAAGTGAAAGGAATGAGAAGTTACCTTTTTGCCAAAGCCGCTCGGAATATAAATGAAATGAGAAGACTCTTCAAATTACTCTTATTTATAACCATTTATTTTTAAAACCGAATTCCAAAAATATTTAATGATTGCGAATCAAAATCAAATATTCGATCGGTTAAAATAATATGAAATAATATCTAACACCCGACTCTTCGATTTCGACTGCAGGAGCGCGGCTAACGTCACGCCACGTGTCGAAATCGCTTCAGATATGCGCGCCACGTGCCAAAAAAGGAAAATTTAAATTTTTTCCCCCTTGTTTTTCAGGATTTCAAAAGTTCGCTCAAGTATTTCGAAATATTGAAAATATTTTCAAAATACTCGGGGGCTAATTGTAGGGGTTAAAAATCATTTTCCCCAAATAGCGACCAAAGCCCAACAGAAAAAGCGACCTGGTTTTCAAGGAATCGTCTGGGCCAGCTCGACTCCGGAAGGGCGGCCCAAGCCCAATAAGAAGCCCAGTTCGCCGAAGAAGAGACTCATTACCAACACAGACTCGATCAAAGGAATTGGTAACGGTCGGATAGAGGACCTCACCGCGAAGATCGGATCTGGGACGACTTCAACCAATAACGTTGCAAAGCCGAACTGACGAACACGTGTCCACTTCAACGAATCCGTCCCGTCTATAAATAGAAGCTGATACCCTTATTTTCGATTTCTTACTTCTCTATTTCCTCGAGTTCGTCTTTGTTGAGTTCGGCACTTCGCCTCTTTTATTTTGTAATTTCTTTGATTATTAATAATAACTTCGAGTATTTATATTCATTTCTATCCATTTCCTTTTGAATTTCTTTTGCTTCTTATACGACGTCTTCTGAAACCCATATATAAATAAATCAAATATATGTCATATTATAATTTGAGATTGTTGAAACCGACATCAACAATGACCCTTTGCCAAATGGGGCGTGGATATCATTAGTAGGTGGGTGGAAGTCGAGTCTCTAGCCAAAATCACCGAGGCAAATATGAGGAACTTCATGTGGAAGAATATCATATGCCGACATGGTATCCCTGCCTTGATTGTGACCGAAAATGGCAAACAATTCGACAACGCGCGAGTAAAAGATATATGTGATCAACTAAAGATCAGTAAGACGTTCTCCTGGCCGCGAAATCCAAAAGCCAATGGCCATGTCAAATCAATCAACAAGATGATAAAAAGCCATCTCAAAAAGAATCTCGAACACAAGAAAGGTGCTTGGGTCGAATAGCTACCATTCATCCTATGAGTTTACCGGGAACCGAACACAAGAAAGGTGCTTGGGTCAACCTTCTGTTCATGGGCCACAACCAAGATGCCCATGACCATCCGAACAAAGTTGGGGCACATCTGGGGCAAAGTTAACCCAGGGCCTCAACTAAGTCGAAAAGAAGGGGGTGGATCGGGAACCGAAGTCCACACGACTCCAACCGGACCTCATACATACAATAGTACCCCTCGACTAGGGTATCCGCTGTAGCGAGAGGTGGAGGAAGAAGGAGCCCGATTTTGGGGGCTACCTCGTATTTACGACGGATTCTCGAAAGGTCCAAGCTCCTAACAGCCGAAGGCATGAGGATGTCCTCATTACCCAAAGGATTGGGTCCCGACTGTGGAATCCCAGACCCAGACATCTAGTTTCTAGAAGGTTTATAAAAAAGAGGAGAAGTAACGGCGAAGTGTTTGAGGATTGGAAGTTCGCTTGAGTTCACTAGCTGAACTGAAGACCAAGTGCTTAGAAAATACAATTTATCTTGAGTTCGCCGGACGAAATGAAGAAAATTTAAAGCCGATGTCGCAAAAAAAATGTTTGAGAGAGAAGAGAGAAAAGTGTTTCGGAAAAAGTGAAAGGAATGAGAAGTTACCTTTTTGCCAAAGCCGCTCGGAATATAAATGAAATGAGAAGACTCTTCGAATTACTCTTATTTATAACCATTTATTTTTAAAACCGAATACCAAAAATATCTAATGATTGCGAATCAAAATCAAATATTCGATCGGTTAAAATAATATGAAATAATATCTAACACCCGACTCTTCGATTTCGACTGCAGGAGCGCGGCTAACGTCACGCCACGTGTCGAAATCGCTTCAGATATGCGCGCCACGTGCCAAAAAAGGAAAATTTAAATTTTTTCCCCCTTGTTTTTCAGGATTTCAAAAGTTCGCTCAAGTATTTCGAAATATTGAAAATATTTTCAAAATACTCGGGGGCTAATTGTGGGGGTTAAAAATCATTTTCCCCAAATAGCGACCAAAGCCCAACAGAAAAAGTGACCTGGTTTTCAAGGAATCGTCTGGGCCAGCTCGACTCCGGAAGGCCGGCCCAAGCCCAATAAGAAGCCCAGTTCGCCGAAGAAGAGACTCATTACCAACACAGACTCGATCAAAGGAATTGGTAACGGTCGGATAGAGGACCTCACCGCGAAGATCGGATCTGGGACGACTTCAACCAATAACGTTGCAAAGCCGAACTGACGAACACGTGTCCACTTCAACGAATCCGTCCCGTCTATAAATAGAAGCTGATACCCTTATTTTCGATTTCTTACTTCTCTATTTCCTCGAGTTCGTCTTTGTTGAGTTCGGCACTTCGCCTCTTTTATTTTGTAATTTCTTTGATTATTAATAATAACTTCGAGTATTTATATTCATTTCTATCCATTTCCTTTTGAATTTCTTTTGCTTCTTATACGACGTCTTCTGAAACCCATATATAAATAAATCAAATATATGTCATATTATAATTTGAGATTGTTGAAACCGACATCAACAATGACCCTTTGCCAAATGGGGCGTGGATATCATTAGTAGGTGGGTGGAAGTCGAGTCTCTAGCCAAAATCACCGAGGCAAATATGAGGAACTTCATGTGGAAGAATATCATATGCCGACATGGTATCCCTGCCTTGATTGTGACCGAAAATGGCAAACAATTCGACAACGCGCGAGTAAAAGATATATGTGATCAACTAAAGATCAGTAAGACGTTCTCCTGGCCGCGAAATCCAAAAGCCAATGGCCATGTCAAATCAATCAACAAGATGATAAAAAGCCATCTCAAAAAGAATCTCGAACACAAGAAAGGTGCTTGGGTCGAATAGCTACCATTCATCCTATGAGTTTACCGGGAACCGAACACAAGAAAGGTGCTTGGGTCAACCTTCTGTTCATGGGCCACAACCAAGATGCCCATGACCATCCGAACAAAGTTGGGGCACATCTGGGGCAAAGTTAACCCAGGGCCTCAACTAAGTCGAAAAGAAGGGGGTGGATCGGGAACCGAAGTCCATACGACTCCAACCGGACCTCATACATACAATAGTACCCCTCGACTAGGGTATCCGCTGTAGCGAGAGGTGGAGGAAGAAGGAGCCCGATTTTGGGGGCTACCTCGTATTTACGACGGATTCTCGAAAGGTCCAAGCTCCTAACAGCCGAAGGCATGAGGATGTCCTCATTACCCAAAGGATTGTGTCCCGACTGTGGAATCCCAGACCCAGACATCTAGTTTCTAGAAGGTTTATAAAAAAGAGGAGAAGTAACGGCGAAGTGTTTGAGGATTGGAAGTTCGCTTGAGTTCACTAGCTGAACTGAAGACCAAGTGCTTAGAAAATACAATTTATCTTGAGTTCGCCGGACGAAATGAAGAAAATTTAAAGCCGATGTCGCAAAAAAAATGTTTGAGAGAGAAGAGAGAAAAGTGTTTCGGAAAAAGTGAAAGGAATGAGAAGTTACCTTTTTGCCAAAGCCGCTCGGAATATAAATGAAATGAGAAGACTCTTCGAATTACTCTTATTTATAACCATTTATTTTTAAAACCGAATACCAAAAATATCTAATGATTGCGAATCAAAATCAAATATTCGATCGGTTAAAATAATATGAAATAATATCTAACACCCGACTCTTCGATTTCGACTGCAGGAGCGCGGCTAACGTCACGCCACGTGTCGAAATCGCTTCAGATATGCGCGCCACGTGCCAAAAAAGGAAAATTTAAATTTTTTCCCCCTTGTTTTTCAGGATTTCAAAAGTTCGCTCAAGTATTTCGAAATATTGAAAATATTTTCAAAATACTCGGGGGCTAATTGTGGGGGTTAAAAATCATTTTCCCCAAATAGCGACCAAAGCCCAACAGAAAAAGCGACCTGGTTTTCAAGGAATCGTCTGGGCCAGCTCGACTCCGGAAGGCCGGCCCAAGCCCAATAAGAAGCCCAGTTCGCCGAAGAAGAGACTCATTACCAACACAGAATCGATCAAAGGAATTGGTAACGGTCGGATAGAGGACCTCACCGCGAAGATCGGATCTGGGACGACTTCAACCAATAACGTTGCAAAGCCGAACTGACGAACACGTGTCCACTTCAACGAATCCGTCCCGTCTATAAATAGAAGCTGATACCCTTATTTTCGATTTCTTACTTCTCTATTTCCTCGAGTTCGTCTTTGTTGAGTTCGGCACTTCGCCTCTTTTATTTTGTAATTTCTTTGATTATTAATAATAACTTCGAGTATTTATATTCATTTCTATCCATTTCCTTTTGAATTTCTTTTGCTTCTTATACGACGTCTTCTGAAACCCATATATAAATAAATCAAATATATGTCATATTATAATTTGAGATTGTTGAAACCGACATCAACAATGACCCTTTGCCAAATGGGGCGTGGATATCATTAGTAGGTGGGTGGAAGTCGAGTCTCTAGCCAAAATCACCGAGGCAAATATGAGGAACTTCATGTGGAAGAATATCATATGCCGACATGGTATCCCTGCCTTGATTGTGACCGAAAATGGCAAACAATTCGACAACGCGCGAGTAAAAGATATATGTGATCAACTAAAGATCAGTAAGACGTTCTCCTGGCCGCGAAATCCAAAAGCCAATGGCCATGTCAAATCAATCAACAAGACGATAAAAAGCCATCTCAAAAAGAATCTCGAACACAAGAAAGGTGCTTGGGTCGAATAGCTACCATTCATCCTATGAGTTTACCGGGAACCGAACACAAGAAAGGTGCTTGGGTCAACCTTCTGTTCATGGGCCACAACCAAGATGCCCATGACCATCCGAACAAAGTTGGGGCACATCTGGGGCAAAGTTAACCCAGGGCCTCAACTAAGTCGAAAAGAAGGGGGTGGATCGGGAACCGAAGTCCACACGACTCCAACCGGACCTCATACATACAATAGTACCCCTCGACTAGGGTATCCGCTGTAGCGAGAGGTGGAGGAAGAAGGAGCCCAATTTTGGGGGCTACCTAGTATTTACGACGGATTCTCGAAAGGTCCAAGCTCCTAACAGCCGAAGGCATGAGGATGTCCTCATTACCCAAAGGATTGGGTCCCGACTGTGGAATCCCAGACCCAGACATCTAGTTTCTAGAAGGTTTATAAAAAAGAGGAGAAGTAACGGCGAAGTGTTTGAGGATTGGAAGTTCGCTTGAGTTCACTAGCTGAACTGAAGACCAAGTGCTTAGAAAATACAATTTATCTTGAGTTCGCCGGACGAAATGAAGAAAATTTAAAGCCGATGTCGCAAAAAAAATGTTTGAGAGAGAAGAGAGAAAAGTGTTTCGGAAAAAGTGAAAGGAATGAGAAGTTACCTTTTTGCCAAAGCCGCTCGGAATATAAATGAAATGAGAAGACTCTTCGAATTACTCTTATTTATAACCATTTATTTTTAAATCCGAATACCAAAAATATCTAATGATTGCGAATCAAAATCAAATATTCGATCGGTTAAAATAATATGAAATAATATCTAACACCCGACTCTTCGATTTCGACTGCAGGAGCGCGGCTAACGTCACGCCACGTGTCGAAATCGCTTCAGATATGCGCGCCACGTGCCAAAAAAGGAAAATTTAAATTTTTTCCCCCTTGTTTTTCAGGATTTCAAAAGTTCGCTCAAGTATTTCGAAATATTGAAAATATTTTCAAAATACTCGGGGGCTAATTGTGGGGGTTAAAAATCATTTTCCCCAAATAGCGACCAAAGCCCAACAGAAAAAGCGACCTGGTTTTCAAGGAATCGTCTGGGCCAGCTCGACTCCGGAAGGCCGGCCCAAGCCCAATAAGAAGCCCAGTTCGCCGAAGAAGAGACTCATTACCAACACAGAATCGATCAAAGGAATTGGTAACGGTCGGATAGAGGACCTCACCGCGAAGATCGGATCTGGGACGACTTCAACCAATAACGTTGCAAAGCCGAACTGACGAACACGTGTCCACTTCAACGAATCCGTCCCGTCTATAAATAGAAGCTGATACCCTTATTTTCGATTTCTTACTTCTCTATTTCCTCGAGTTCGTCTTTGTTGAGTTCGGCACTTCGCCTCTTTTATTTTGTAATTTCTTTGATTATTAATAATAACTTCGAGTATTTATATTCATTTCTATCCATTTCCTTTTGAATTTCTTTTGCTTCTTATACGACGTCTTCTGAAACCCATATATAAATAAATCAAATATATGTCATATTATAATTTGAGATTGTTGAAACCGACATCAACAATGACCCTTTGCCAAATGGGGCGTGGATATCATTAGTAGGTGGGTGGAAGTCGAGTCTCTAGCCAAAATCACCGAGGCAAATATGAGGAACTTCATGTGGAAGAATATCATATGCCGACATGGTATCCCTGCCTTGATTGTGACCGAAAATGGCAAACAATTCGACAACGCGCGAGTAAAAGATATATGTGATCAACTAAAGATCAGTAAGACGTTCTCCTGGCCGCGAAATCCAAAAGCCAATGGCCATGTCAAATCAATCAACAAGACGATAAAAAGCCATCTCAAAAAGAATCTCGAACACAAGAAAGGTGCTTGGGTCGAATAGCTACCATTCATCCTATGAGTTTACCGGGAACCGAACACAAGAAAGGTGCTTGGGTCAACCTTCTGTTCATGGGCCACAACCAAGATGCCCATGACCATCCGAACAAAGTTGGGGCACATCTGGGGCAAAGTTAACCCAGGGCCTCAACTAAGTCGAAAAGAAGGGGGTGGATCGGGAACCGAAGTCCACACGACTCCAACCGGACCTCATACATACAATAGTACCCCTCGACTAGGGTATCCGCTGTAGCGAGAGGTGGAGGAAGAAGGAGCCCAATTTTGGGGGCTACCTAGTATTTACGACGGATTCTCGAAAGGTCCAAGCTCCTAACAGCCGAAGGCATGAGGATGTCCTCATTACCCAAAGGATTGGGTCCCGACTGTGGAATCCCAGACCCAGACATCTAGTTTCTAGAAGGTTTATAAAAAAGAGGAGAAGTAACGGCGAAGTGTTTGAGGATTGGAAGTTCGCTTGAGTTCACTAGCTGAACTGAAGACCAAGTGCTTAGAAAATACAATTTATCTTGAGTTCGCCGGACGAAATGAAGAAAATTTAAAGCCGATGTCGCAAAAAAAATGTTTGAGAGAGAAGAGAGAAAAGTGTTTCGGAAAAAGTGAAAGGAATGAGAAGTTACCTTTTTGCCAAAGCCGCTCGGAATATAAATGAAATGAGAAGACTCTTCGAATTACTCTTATTTATAACCATTTATTTTTAAATCCGAATACCAAAAATATCTAATGATTGCGAATCAAAATCAAATATTCGATCGGTTAAAATAATATGAAATAATATCTAACACCCGACTCTTCGATTTCGACTGCAGGAGCGCGGCTAACGTCACGCCACGTGTCGAAATCGCTTCAGATATGCGCGCCACGTGCCAAAAAAGGAAAATTTAAATTTTTTCCCCCTTGTTTTTCAGGATTTCAAAAGTTCGCTCAAGTATTTCGAAATATTGAAAATATTTTCAAAATACTCGGGGGCTAATTGTGGGGGTTAAAAATCATTTTCCCCAAATAGCGACCAAAGCCCAACAGAAAAAGCGACCTGGTTTTCAAGGAATCGTCTGGGCCAGCTCGACTCCGGAAGGCCGGCCCAAGCCCAATAAGAAGCCCAGTTCGCCGAAGAAGAGACTCATTACCAACACAGAATCGATCAAAGGAATTGGTAACGGTCGGATAGAGGACCTCACCGCGAAGATCGGATCTGGGACGACTTCAACCAATAACGTTGCAAAGCCGAACTGACGAACACGTGTCCACTTCAACGAATCCGTCCCGTCTATAAATAGAAGCTGATACCCTTATTTTCGATTTCTTACTTCTCTATTTCCTCGAGTTCGTCTTTGTTGAGTTCGGCACTTCGCCTCTTTTATTTTGTAATTTCTTTGATTATTAATAATAACTTCGAGTATTTATATTCATTTCTATCCATTTCCTTTTGAATTTCTTTTGCTTCTTATACGACGTCTTCTGAAACCCATATATAAATAAATCAAATATATGTCATATTATAATTTGAGATTGTTGAAACCGACATCAACAATGACCCTTTGCCAAATGGGGCGTGGATATCATTAGTAGGTGGGTGGAAGTCGAGTCTCTAGCCAAAATCACCGAGGCAAATATGAGGAACTTCATGTGGAAGAATATCATATGCCGACATGGTATCCCTGCCTTGATTGTGACCGAAAATGGCAAACAATTCGACAACGCGCGAGTAAAAGATATATGTGATCAACTAAAGATCAGTAAGACGTTCTCCTGGCCGCGAAATCCAAAAGCCAATGGCCATGTCAAATCAATCAACAAGACGATAAAAAGCCATCTCAAAAAGAATCTCGAACACAAGAAAGGTGCTTGGGTCGAATAGCTACCATTCATCCTATGAGTTTACCGGGAACCGAACACAAGAAAGGTGCTTGGGTCAACCTTCTGTTCATGGGCCACAACCAAGATGCCCATGACCATCCGAACAAAGTTGGGGCACATCTGGGGCAAAGTTAACCCAGGGCCTCAACTAAGTCGAAAAGAAGGGGGTGGATCGGGAACCGAAGTCCACACGACTCCAACCGGACCTCATACATACAATAGTACCCCTCGACTAGGGTATCCGCTGTAGCGAGAGGTGGAGGAAGAAGGAGCCCAATTTTGGGGGCTACCTAGTATTTACGACGGATTCTCGAAAGGTCCAAGCTCCTAACAGCCGAAGGCATGAGGATGTCCTCATTACCCAAAGGATTGGGTCCCGACTGTGGAATCCCAGACCCAGACATCTAGTTTCTAGAAGGTTTATAAAAAAGAGGAGAAGTAACGGCGAAGTGTTTGAGGATTGGAAGTTCGCTTGAGTTCACTAGCTGAACTGAAGACCAAGTGCTTAGAAAATACAATTTATCTTGAGTTCGCCGGACGAAATGAAGAAAATTTAAAGCCGATGTCGCAAAAAAAATGTTTGAGAGAGAAGAGAGAAAAGTGTTTCGGAAAAAGTGAAAGGAATGAGAAGTTACCTTTTTGCCAAAGCCGCTCGGAATATAAATGAAATGAGAAGACTCTTCGAATTACTCTTATTTATAACCATTTATTTTTAAATCCGAATACCAAAAATATCTAATGATTGCGAATCAAAATCAAATATTCGATCGGTTAAAATAATATGAAATAATATCTAACACCCGACTCTTCGATTTCGACTGCAGGAGCGCGGCTAACGTCACGCCACGTGTCGAAATCGCTTCAGATATGCGCGCCACGTGCCAAAAAAGGAAAATTTAAATTTTTTCCCCCTTGTTTTTCAGGATTTCAAAAGTTCGCTCAAGTATTTCGAAATATTGAAAATATTTTCAAAATACTCGGGGGCTAATTGTGGGGGTTAAAAATCATTTTCCCCAAATAGCGACCAAAGCCCAACAGAAAAAGCGACCTGGTTTTCAAGGAATCGTCTGGGCCAGCTCGACTCCGGAAGGCCGGCCCAAGCCCAATAAGAAGCCCAGTTCGCCGAAGAAGAGACTCATTACCAACACAGAATCGATCAAAGGAATTGGTAACGGTCGGATAGAGGACCTCACCGCGAAGATCGGATCTGGGACGACTTCAACCAATAACGTTGCAAAGCCGAACTGACGAACACGTGTCCACTTCAACGAATCCGTCCCGTCTATAAATAGAAGCTGATACCCTTATTTTCGATTTCTTACTTCTCTATTTCCTCGAGTTCGTCTTTGTTGAGTTCGGCACTTCGCCTCTTTTATTTTGTAATTTCTTTGTTTATTAATAATAACTTCGAGTATTTATATTCATTTCTATCCATTTCCTTTTGAATTTCTTTTGCTTCTTATACGACGTCTTCTGAAACCCATATATAAATAAATCAAATATATGTCATATTATAATTTGAGATTGTTGAAACCGACATCAACAATGACCCTTTGCCAAATGGGGCGTGGATATCATTAGTAGGTGGGTGGAAGTCGAGTCTCTAGCCAAAATCACCGAGGCAAATATGAGGAACTTCATGTGGAAGAATATCATATGCCGACATGGTATCCCTGCCTTGATTGTGACCGAAAATGGCAAACAATTCGACAACGCGCGAGTAAAAGATATATGTGATCAACTAAAGATCAGTAAGACGTTCTCCTGGCCGCGAAATCCAAAAGCCAATGGCCATGTCAAATCAATCAACAAGACGATAAAAAGCCATCTCAAAAAGAATCTCGAACACAAGAAAGGTGCTTGGGTCGAATAGCTACCATTCATCCTATGAGTTTACCGGGAACCGAACACAAGAAAGGTGCTTGGGTCAACCTTCTGTTCATGGGCCACAACCAAGATGCCCATGACCATCCGAACAAAGTTGGGGCACATCTGGGGCAAAGTTAACCCAGGGCCTCAACTAAGTCGAAAAGAAGGGGGTGGATCGGGAACCGAAGTCCACACGACTCCAACCGGACCTCATACATACAATAGTACCCCTCGACTAGGGTATCCGCTGTAGCGAGAGGTGGAGGAAGAAGGAGCCCAATTTTGGGGGCTACCTAGTATTTACGACGGATTCTCGAAAGGTCCAAGCTCCTAACAGCCGAAGGCATGAGGATGTCCTCATTACCCAAAGGATTGGGTCCCGACTGTGGAATCCCAGACCCAGACATCTAGTTTCTAGAAGGTTTATAAAAAAGAGGAGAAGTAACGGCGAAGTGTTTGAGGATTGGAAGTTCGCTTGAGTTCACTAGCTGAACTGAAGACCAAGTGCTTAGAAAATACAATTTATCTTGAGTTCGCCGGACGAAATGAAGAAAATTTAAAGCCGATGTCGCAAAAAAAATGTTTGAGAGAGAAGAGAGAAAAGTGTTTCGGAAAAAGTGAAAGGAATGAGATGTTACCTTTTTGCCAAAGCCGCTCGGAATATAAATGAAATGAGAAGACTCTTCGAATTACTCTAATTTATAACCATTTATTTTTAAATCCGAATACCAAAAATATCTAATGATTGCGAATCAAAATCAAATATTCGATCGGTTAAAATAATATGAAATAATATCTAACACCCGACTCTTCGATTTCGACTGCAGGAGCACGGCTAACGTCACGCCACGTGTCGAAATCGCTTCAGATATGCGCGCCACGTGCCAAAAAAGGAAAATTTAAATTTTTTCCCCCTTGTTTTTCAGGATTTCAAAAGTTCGCTCAAGTATTTCGAAATATTGAAAATATTTTCAAAATACTCGGGGGCTAATTGTGGGGGTTAAAAATCATTTTCCCCAAATAGCGACCAAAGCCCAACAGAAAAAGCGACCTGGTTTTCAAGGAATCGTCTGGGCCAGCTCGACTCCGGAAGGCCGGCCCAAGCCCAATAAGAAGCCCAGTTCGCCGAAGAAGAGACTCATTACCAACACAGAATCGATCAAAGGAATTGGTAACGGTCGGATAGAGGACCTCACCGCGAAGATCGGATCTGGGACGACTTCAACCAATAACGTTGCAAAGCCGAACTGACGAACACGTGTCCACTTCAACGAATCCGTCCCGTCTATAAATAGAAGCTGATACCCTTATTTTCGATTTCTTACTTCTCTATTTCCTCGAGTTCGTCTTTGTTGAGTTCGGCACTTCGCCTCTTTTATTTTGTAATTTCTTTGATTATTAATAATAACTTCGAGTATTTATATTCATTTCTATCCATTTCCTTTTGAATTTCTTTTGCTTCTTATACGACGTCTTCTGAAACCCATATATAAATAAATCAAATATATGTCATATTATAATTTGAGATTGTTGAAACCGACATCAACAATGACCCTTTGCCAAATGGGGCGTGGATATCATTAGTAGGTGGGTGGAAGTCGAGTCTCTAGCCAAAATCACCGAGGCAAATATGAGGAACTTCATGTGGAAGAATATCATATGCCGACATGGTATCCCTGCCTTGATTGTGACCGAAAATGGCAAACAATTCGACAACGCGCGAGTAAAAGATATATGTGATCAACTAAAGATCAGTAAGACGTTCTCCTGGCCGCGAAATCCAAAAGCCAATGGCCATGTCAAATCAATCAACAAGATGATAAAAAGCCATCTCAAAAAGAATCTCGAACACAAGAAAGGTGCTTGGGTCGAATAGCTACCATTCATCCTATGAGTTTACCGGGAACCGAACACAAGAAAGGTGCTTGGGTCAACCTTCTGTTCATGGGCCACAACCAAGATGCCCATGACCATCCGAACAAAGTTGGGGCACATCTGGGGCAAAGTTAACCCAGGGCCTCAACTAAGTCGAAAAGAAGGGGGTGGATCGGGAACCGAAGTCCATACGACTCCAACCGGACCTCATACATACAATAGTACCCCTCGACTAGGGTATCCGCTGTAGCGAGAGGTGGAGGAAGAAGGAGCCCGATTTTGGGGGCTACCTCGTATTTACGACGGATTCTCGAAAGGTCCAAGCTCCTAACAGCCGAAGGCATGAGGATGTCCTCATTACCCAAAGGATTGTGTCCCGACTGTGGAATCCCAGACCCAGACATCTAGTTTCTAGAAGGTTTATAAAAAAGAGGAGAAGTAACGGCGAAGTGTTTGAGGATTGGAAGTTCGCTTGAGTTCACTAGCTGAACTGAAGACCAAGTGCTTAGAAAATACAATTTATCTTGAGTTCGCCGGACGAAATGAAGAAAATTTAAAGCCGATGTCGCAAAAAAAATGTTTGAGAGAGAAGAGAGAAAAGTGTTTCGGAAAAAGTGAAAGGAATGAGAAGTTACCTTTTTGCCAAAGCCGCTCGGAATATAAATGAAATGAGAAGACTCTTCGAATTACTCTTATTTATAACCATTTATTTTTAAATCCGAATACCAAAAATATCTAATGATTGCGAATCAAAATCAAATATTCGATCGGTTAAAATAATATGAAATAATATCTAACACCCGACTCTTCGATTTCGACTGCAGGAGCGCGGCTAACGTCACGCCACGTGTCGAAATCGCTTCAGATATGCGCGCCACGTGCCAAAAAAGGAAAATTTAAATTTTTTCCCCCTTGTTTTTCAGGATTTCAAAAGTTCGCTCAAGTATTTCGAAATATTGAAAATATTTTCAAAATACTCGGGGGCTAATTGTGGGGGTTAAAAATCATTTTCCCCAAATAGCGACCAAAGCCCAACAGAAAAAGCGACCTGGTTTTCAAGGAATCGTCTGGGCCAGCTCGACTCCGGAAGGCCGGCCCAAGCCCAATAAGAAGCCCAGTTCGCCGAAGAAGAGACTCATTACCAACACAGAATCGATCAAAGGAATTGGTAACGGTCGGATAGAGGACCTCACCGCGAAGATCGGATCTGGGACGACTTCAACCAATAACGTTGCAAAGCCGAACTGACGAACACGTGTCCACTTCAACGAATCCGTCCCGTCTATAAATAGAAGCTGATACCCTTATTTTCGATTTCTTACTTCTCTATTTCCTCGAGTTCGTCTTTGTTGAGTTCGGCACTTCGCCTCTTTTATTTTGTAATTTCTTTGATTATTAATAATAACTTCGAGTATTTATATTCATTTCTATCCATTTCCTTTTGAATTTCTTTTGCTTCTTATACGACGTCTTCTGAAACCCATATATAAATAAATCAAATATATGTCATATTATAATTTGAGATTGTTGAAACCGACATCAACAATGACCCTTTGCCAAATGGGGCGTGGATATCATTAGTAGGTGGGTGGAAGTCGAGTCTCTAGCCAAAATCACCGAGGCAAATATGAGGAACTTCATGTGGAAGAATATCATATGCCGACATGGTATCCCTGCCTTGATTGTGACCGAAAATGGCAAACAATTCGACAACGCGCGAGTAAAAGATATATGTGATCAACTAAAGATCAGTAAGACGTTCTCCTGGCCGCGAAATCCAAAAGCCAATGGCCATGTCAAATCAATCAACAAGACGATAAAAAGCCATCTCAAAAAGAATCTCGAACACAAGAAAGGTGCTTGGGTCGAATAGCTACCATTCATCCTATGAGTTTACCGGGAACCGAACACAAGAAAGGTGCTTGGGTCAACCTTCTGTTCATGGGCCACAACCAAGATGCCCATGACCATCCGAACAAAGTTGGGGCACATCTGGGGCAAAGTTAACCCAGGGCCTCAACTAAGTCGAAAAGAAGGGGGTGGATCGGGAACCGAAGTCCACACGACTCCAACCGGACCTCATACATACAATAGTACCCCTCGACTAGGGTATCCGCTGTAGCGAGAGGTGGAGGAAGAAGGAGCCCAATTTTGGGGGCTACCTAGTATTTACGACGGATTCTCGAAAGGTCCAAGCTCCTAACAGCCGAAGGCATGAGGATGTCCTCATTACCCAAAGGATTGGGTCCCGACTGTGGAATCCCAGACCCAGACATCTAGTTTCTAGAAGGTTTATAAAAAAGAGGAGAAGTAACGGCGAAGTGTTTGAGGATTGGAAGTTCGCTTGAGTTCACTAGCTGAACTGAAGACCAAGTGCTTAGAAAATACAATTTATCTTGAGTTCGCCGGACGAAATGAAGAAAATTTAAAGCCGATGTCGCAAAAAAAATGTTTGAGAGAGAAGAGAGAAAAGTGTTTCGGAAAAAGTGAAAGGAATGAGATGTTACCTTTTTGCCAAAGCCGCTCGGAATATAAATGAAATGAGAAGACTCTTCGAATTACTCTAATTTATAACCATTTATTTTTAAATCCGAATACCAAAAATATCTAATGATTGCGAATCAAAATCAAATATTCGATCGGTTAAAATAATATGAAATAATATCTAACACCCGACTCTTCGATTTCGACTGCAGGAGCACGGCTAACGTCACGCCACGTGTCGAAATCGCTTCAGATATGCGCGCCACGTGCCAAAAAAGGAAAATTTAAATTTTTTCCCCCTTGTTTTTCAGGATTTCAAAAGTTCGCTCAAGTATTTCGAAATATTGAAAATATTTTCAAAATACTCGGGGGCTAATTGTGGGGGTTAAAAATCATTTTCCCCAAATAGCGACCAAAGCCCAACAGAAAAAGCGACCTGGTTTTCAAGGAATCGTCTGGGCCAGCTCGACTCCGGAAGGCCGGCCCAAGCCCAATAAGAAGCCCAGTTCGCCGAAGAAGAGACTCATTACCAACACAGAATCGATCAAAGGAATTGGTAACGGTCGGATAGAGGACCTCACCGCGAAGATCGGATCTGGGACGACTTCAACCAATAACGTTGCAAAGCCGAACTGACGAACACGTGTCCACTTCAACGAATCCGTCCCGTCTATAAATAGAAGCTGATACCCTTATTTTCGATTTCTTACTTCTCTATTTCCTCGAGTTCGTCTTTGTTGAGTTCGGCACTTCGCCTCTTTTATTTTGTAATTTCTTTGATTATTAATAATAACTTCGAGTATTTATATTCATTTCTATCCATTTCCTTTTGAATTTCTTTTGCTTCTTATACGACGTCTTCTGAAACCCATATATAAATAAATCAAATATATGTCATATTATAATTTGAGATTGTTGAAACCGACATCAACAATGACCCTTTGCCAAATGGGGCGTGGATATCATTAGTAGGTGGGTGGAAGTCGAGTCTCTAGCCAAAATCACCGAGGCAAATATGAGGAACTTCATGTGGAAGAATATCATATGCCGACATGGTATCCCTGCCTTGATTGTGACCGAAAATGGCAAACAATTCGACAACGCGCGAGTAAAAGATATATGTGATCAACTAAAGATCAGTAAGACGTTCTCCTGGCCGCGAAATCCAAAAGCCAATGGCCATGTCAAATCAATCAACAAGATGATAAAAAGCCATCTCAAAAAGAATCTCGAACACAAGAAAGGTGCTTGGGTCGAATAGCTACCATTCATCCTATGAGTTTACCGGGAACCGAACACAAGAAAGGTGCTTGGGTCAACCTTCTGTTCATGGGCCACAACCAAGATGCCCATGACCATCCGAACAAAGTTGGGGCACATCTGGGGCAAAGTTAACCCAGGGCCTCAACTAAGTCGAAAAGAAGGGGGTGGATCGGGAACCGAAGTCCATACGACTCCAACCGGACCTCATACATACAATAGTACCCCTCGACTAGGGTATCCGCTGTAGCGAGAGGTGGAGGAAGAAGGAGCCCGATTTTGGGGGCTACCTCGTATTTACGACGGATTCTCGAAAGGTCCAAGCTCCTAACAGCCGAAGGCATGAGGATGTCCTCATTACCCAAAGGATTGTGTCCCGACTGTGGAATCCCAGACCCAGACATCTAGTTTCTAGAAGGTTTATAAAAAAGAGGAGAAGTAACGGCGAAGTGTTTGAGGATTGGAAGTTCGCTTGAGTTCACTAGCTGAACTGAAGACCAAGTGCTTAGAAAATACAATTTATCTTGAGTTCGCCGGACGAAATGAAGAAAATTTAAAGCCGATGTCGCAAAAAAAATGTTTGAGAGAGAAGAGAGAAAAGTGTTTCGGAAAAAGTGAAAGGAATGAGAAGTTACCTTTTTGCCAAAGCCGCTCGGAATATAAATGAAATGAGAAGACTCTTCGAATTACTCTTATTTATAACCATTTATTTTTAAAACCGAATACCAAAAATATCTAATGATTGCGAATCAAAATCAAATATTCGATCGGTTAAAATAATATGAAATAATATCTAACACCCGACTCTTCGATTTCGACTGCAGGAGCGCGGCTAACGTCACGCCACGTGTCGAAATCGCTTCAGATATGCGCGCCACGTGCCAAAAAAGGAAAATTTAAATTTTTTCCCCCTTGTTTTTCAGGATTTCAAAAGTTCGCTCAAGTATTTCGAAATATTGAAAATATTTTCAAAATACTCGGGGGCTAATTGTGGGGGTTAAAAATCATTTTCCCCAAATAGCGACCAAAGCCCAACAGAAAAAGCGACCTGGTTTTCAAGGAATCGTCTGGGCCAGCTCGACTCCGGAAGGCCGGCCCAAGCCCAATAAGAAGCCCAGTTCGCCGAAGAAGAGACTCATTACCAACACAGAATCGATCAAAGGAATTGGTAACGGTCGGATAGAGGACCTCACCGCGAAGATCGGATCTGGGACGACTTCAACCAATAACGTTGCAAAGCCGAACTGACGAACACGTGTCCACTTCAACGAATCCGTCCCGTCTATAAATAGAAGCTGATACCCTTATTTTCGATTTCTTACTTCTCTATTTCCTCGAGTTCGTCTTTGTTGAGTTCGGCACTTCGCCTCTTTTATTTTGTAATTTCTTTGATTATTAATAATAACTTCGAGTATTTATATTCATTTCTATCCATTTCCTTTTGAATTTCTTTTGCTTCTTATACGACGTCTTCTGAAACCCATATATAAATAAATCAAATATATGTCATATTATAATTTGAGATTGTTGAAACCGACATCAACAATGACCCTTTGCCAAATGGGGCGTGGATATCATTAGTAGGTGGGTGGAAGTCGAGTCTCTAGCCAAAATCACCGAGGCAAATATGAGGAACTTCATGCGGAAGAATATCATATGCCGACATGGTATCCCTGCCTTGATTGTGACCGAAAATGGCAAACAATTCGACAACGCGCGAGTAAAAGATATATGTGATCAACTAAAGATCAGTAAGACGTTCTCCTGGCCGCGAAATCCAAAAGCCAATGGCCATGTCAAATCAATCAACAAGACGATAAAAAGCCATCTCAAAAAGAATCTCGAACACAAGAAAGGTGCTTGGGTCGAATAGCTACCATTCATCCTATGAGTTTACCGGGAACCGAACACAAGAAAGGTGCTTGGGTCAACCTTCTGTTCATGGGCCACAACCAAGATGCCCATGACCATCCGAACAAAGTTGGGGCACATCTGGGGCAAAGTTAACCCAGGGCCTCAACTAAGTCGAAAAGAAGGGGGTGGATCGGGAACCGAAGTCCACACGACTCCAACCGGACCTCATACATACAATAGTACCCCTCGACTAGGGTATCCGCTGTAGCGAGAGGTGGAGGAAGAAGGAGCCCAATTTTGGGGGCTACCTAGTATTTACGACGGATTCTCGAAAGGTCCAAGCTCCTAACAGCCGAAGGCATGAGGATGTCCTCATTACCCAAAGGATTGGGTCCCGACTGTGGAATCCCAGACCCAGACATCTAGTTTCTAGAAGGTTTATAAAAAAGAGGAGAAGTAACGGCGAAGTGTTTGAGGATTGGAAGTTCGCTTGAGTTCACTAGCTGAACTGAAGACCAAGTGCTTAGAAAATACAATTTATCTTGAGTTCGCCGGACGAAATGAAGAAAATTTAAAGCCGATGTCGCAAAAAAAATGTTTGAGAGAGAAGAGAGAAAAGTGTTTCGGAAAAAGTGAAAGGAATGAGAAGTTACCTTTTTGCCAAAGCCGCTCGGAATATAAATGAAATGAGAAGACTCTTCGAATTACTCTTATTTATAACCATTTATTTTTAAATCCGAATACCAAAAATATCTAATGATTGCGAATCAAAATCAAATATTCGATCGGTTAAAATAATATGAAATAATATCTAACACCCGACTCTTCGATTTCGACTGCAGGAGCGCGGCTAACGTCACGCCACGTGTCGAAATCGCTTCAGATATGCGCGCCACGTGCCAAAAAAGGAAAATTTAAATTTTTTCCCCCTTGTTTTTCAGGATTTCAAAAGTTCGCTCAAGTATTTCGAAATATTGAAAATATTTTCAAAATACTCGGGGGCTAATTGTGGGGGTTAAAAATCATTTTCCCCAAATAGCGACCAAAGCCCAACAGAAAAAGCGACCTGGTTTTCAAGGAATCGTCTGGGCCAGCTCGACTCCGGAAGGCCGGCCCAAGCCCAATAAGAAGCCCAGTTCGCCGAAGAAGAGACTCATTACCAACACAGAATCGATCAAAGGAATTGGTAACGGTCGGATAGAGGACCTCACCGCGAAGATCGGATCTGGGACGACTTCAACCAATAACGTTGCAAAGCCGAACTGACGAACACGTGTCCACTTCAACGAATCCGTCCCGTCTATAAATAGAAGCTGATACCCTTATTTTCGATTTCTTACTTCTCTATTTCCTCGAGTTCGTCTTTGTTGAGTTCGGCACTTCGCCTCTTTTATTTTGTAATTTCTTTGATTATTAATAATAACTTCGAGTATTTATATTCATTTCTATCCATTTCCTTTTGAATTTCTTTTGCTTCTTATACGACGTCTTCTGAAACCCATATATAAATAAATCAAATATATGTCATATTATAATTTGAGATTGTTGAAACCGACATCAACAATGACCCTTTGCCAAATGGGGCGTGGATATCATTAGTAGGTGGGTGGAAGTCGAGTCTCTAGCCAAAATCACCGAGGCAAATATGAGGAACTTCATGTGGAAGAATATCATATGCCGACATGGTATCCCTGCCTTGATTGTGACCGAAAATGGCAAACAATTCGACAACGCGCGAGTAAAAAGATATATGTGATCAACTAAAGATCAGTAAGACGTTCTCCTGGCCGCGAAATCCAAAAGCCAATGGCCATGTCAAATCAATCAACAAGACGATAAAAAGCCATCTCAAAAAGAATCTCGAACACAAGAAAGGTGCTTGGGTCGAATAGCTACCATTCATCCTATGAGTTTACCGGGAACCGAACACAAGAAAGGTGCTTGGGTCAACCTTCTGTTCATGGGCCACAACCAAGATGCCCATGACCATCCGAACAAAGTTGGGGCACATCTGGGGCAAAGTTAACCCAGGGCCTCAACTAAGTCGAAAAGAAGGGGGTGGATCGGGAACCGAAGTCCACACGACTCCAACCGGACCTCATACATACAATAGTACCCCTCGACTAGGGTATCCGCTGTAGCGAGAGGTGGAGGAAGAAGGAGCCCAATTTTGGGGGCTACCTAGTATTTACGACGGATTCTCGAAAGGTCCAAGCTCCTAACAGCCGAAGGCATGAGGATGTCCTCATTACCCAAAGGATTGGGTCCCGACTGTGGAATCCCAGACCCAGACATCTAGTTTCTAGAAGGTTTATAAAAAAGAGGAGAAGTAACGGCGAAGTGTTTGAGGATTGGAAGTTCGCTTGAGTTCACTAGCTGAACTGAAGACCAAGTGCTTAGAAAATACAATTTATCTTGAGTTCGCCGGACGAAATGAAGAAAATTTAAAGCCGATGTCGCAAAAAAAATGTTTGAGAGAGAAGAGAGAAAAGTGTTTCGGAAAAAGTGAAAGGAATGAGAAGTTACCTTTTTGCCAAAGCCGCTCGGAATATAAATGAAATGAGAAGACTCTTCGAATTACTCTTATTTATAACCATTTATTTTTAAATCCGAATACCAAAAATATCTAATGATTGCGAATCAAAATCAAATATTCGATCGGTTAAAATAATATGAAATAATATCTAACACCCGACTCTTCGATTTCGACTGCAGGAGCGCGGCTAACGTCACGCCACGTGTCGAAATCGCTTCAGATATGCGCGCCACGTGCCAAAAAAGGAAAATTTAAATTTTTTCCCCCTTGTTTTTCAGGATTTCAAAAGTTCGCTCAAGTATTTCGAAATATTGAAAATATTTTCAAAATACTCGGGGGCTAATTGTGGGGGTTAAAAATCATTTTCCCCAAATAGCGACCAAAGCCCAACAGAAAAAGCGACCTGGTTTTCAAGGAATCGTCTGGGCCAGCTCGACTCCGGAAGGCCGGCCCAAGCCCAATAAGAAGCCCAGTTCGCCGAAGAAGAGACTCATTACCAACACAGAATCGATCAAAGGAATTGGTAACGGTCGGATAGAGGACCTCACCGCGAAGATCGGATCTGGGACGACTTCAACCAATAACGTTGCAAAGCCGAACTGACGAACACGTGTCCACTTCAACGAATCCGTCCCGTCTATAAATAGAAGCTGATACCCTTATTTTCGATTTCTTACTTCTCTATTTCCTCGAGTTCGTCTTTGTTGAGTTCGGCACTTCGCCTCTTTTATTTTGTAATTTCTTTGATTATTAATAATAACTTCGAGTATTTATATTCATTTCTATCCATTTCCTTTTGAATTTCTTTTGCTTCTTATACGACGTCTTCTGAAACCCATATATAAATAAATCAAATATATGTCATATTATAATTTGAGATTGTTGAAACCGACATCAACAATGACCCTTTGCCAAATGGGGCGTGGATATCATTAGTAGGTGGGTGGAAGTCGAGTCTCTAGCCAAAATCACCGAGGCAAATATGAGGAACTTCATGTGGAAGAATATCATATGCCGACATGGTATCCCTGCCTTGATTGTGACCGAAAATGGCAAACAATTCGACAACGCGCGAGTAAAAGATATATGTGATCAACTAAAGATCAGTAAGACGTTCTCCTGGCCGCGAAATCCAAAAGCCAATGGCCATGTCAAATCAATCAACAAGACGATAAAAAGCCATCTCAAAAAGAATCTCGAACACAAGAAAGGTGCTTGGGTCGAATAGCTACCATTCATCCTATGAGTTTACCGGGAACCGAACACAAGAAAGGTGCTTGGGTCAACCTTCTGTTCATGGGCCACAACCAAGATGCCCATGACCATCCGAACAAAGTTGGGGCACATCTGGGGCAAAGTTAACCCAGGGCCTCAACTAAGTCGAAAAGAAGGGGGTGGATCGGGAACCGAAGTCCACACGACTCCAACCGGACCTCATACATACAATAGTACCCCTCGACTAGGGTATCCGCTGTAGCGAGAGGTGGAGGAAGAAGGAGCCCAATTTTGGGGGCTACCTAGTATTTACGACGGATTCTCGAAAGGTCCAAGCTCCTAACAGCCGAAGGCATGAGGATGTCCTCATTACCCAAAGGATTGGGTCCCGACTGTGGAATCCCAGACCCAGACATCTAGTTTCTAGAAGGTTTATAAAAAAGAGGAGAAGTAACGGCGAAGTGTTTGAGGATTGGAAGTTCGCTTGAGTTCACTAGCTGAACTGAAGACCAAGTGCTTAGAAAATACAATTTATCTTGAGTTCGCCGGACGAAATGAAGAAAATTTAAAGCCGATGTCGCAAAAAAAATGTTTGAGAGAGAAGAGAGAAAAGTGTTTCGGAAAAAGTGAAAGGAATGAGAAGTTACCTTTTTGCCAAAGCCGCTCGGAATATAAATGAAATGAGAAGACTCTTCGAATTACTCTTATTTATAACCATTTATTTTTAAATCCGAATACCAAAAATATCTAATGATTGCGAATCAAAATCAAATATTCGATCGGTTAAAATAATATGAAATAATATCTAACACCCGACTCTTCGATTTCGACTGCAGGAGCGCGGCTAACGTCACGCCACGTGTCGAAATCGCTTCAGATATGCGCGCCACGTGCCAAAAAAGGAAAATTTAAATTTTTTCCCCCTTGTTTTTCAGGATTTCAAAAGTTCGCTCAAGTATTTCGAAATATTGAAAATATTTTCAAAATACTCGGGGGCTAATTGTGGGGGTTAAAAATCATTTTCCCCAAATAGCGACCAAAGCCCAACAGAAAAAGCGACCTGGTTTTCAAGGAATCGTCTGGGCCAGCTCGACTCCGGAAGGCCGGCCCAAGCCCAATAAGAAGCCCAGTTCGCCGAAGAAGAGACTCATTACCAACACAGAATCGATCAAAGGAATTGGTAACGGTCGGATAGAGGACCTCACCGCGAAGATCGGATCTGGGACGACTTCAACCAATAACGTTGCAAAGCCGAACTGACGAACACGTGTCCACTTCAACGAATCCGTCCCGTCTATAAATAGAAGCTGATACCCTTATTTTCGATTTCTTACTTCTCTATTTCCTCGAGTTCGTCTTTGTTGAGTTCGGCACTTCGCCTCTTTTATTTTGTAATTTCTTTGATTATTAATAATAACTTCGAGTATTTATATTCATTTCTATCCATTTCCTTTTGAATTTCTTTTGCTTCTTATACGACGTCTTCTGAAACCCATATATAAATAAATCAAATATATGTCATATTATAATTTGAGATTGTTGAAACCGACATCAACAATGACCCTTTGCCAAATGGGGCGTGGATATCATTAGTAGGTGGGTGGAAGTCGAGTCTCTAGCCAAAATCACCGAGGCAAATATGAGGAACTTCATGTGGAAGAATATCATATGCCGACATGGTATCCCTGCCTTGATTGTGACCGAAAATGGCAAACAATTCGACAACGCGCGAGTAAAAGATATATGTGATCAACTAAAGATCAGTAAGACGTTCTCCTGGCCGCGAAATCCAAAAGCCAATGGCCATGTCAAATCAATCAACAAGACGATAAAAAGCCATCTCAAAAAGAATCTCGAACACAAGAAAGGTGCTTGGGTCGAATAGCTACCATTCATCCTATGAGTTTACCGGGAACCGAACACAAGAAAGGTGCTTGGGTCAACCTTCTGTTCATGGGCCACAACCAAGATGCCCATGACCATCCGAACAAAGTTGGGGCACATCTGGGGCAAAGTTAACCCAGGGCCTCAACTAAGTCGAAAAGAAGGGGGTGGATCGGGAACCGAAGTCCACACGACTCCAACCGGACCTCATACATACAATAGTACCCCTCGACTAGGGTATCCGCTGTAGCGAGAGGTGGAGGAAGAAGGAGCCCAATTTTGGGGGCTACCTAGTATTTACGACGGATTCTCGAAAGGTCCAAGCTCCTAACAGCCGAAGGCATGAGGATGTCCTCATTACCCAAAGGATTGGGTCCCGACTGTGGAATCCCAGACCCAGACATCTAGTTTCTAGAAGGTTTATAAAAAAGAGGAGAAGTAACGGCGAAGTGTTTGAGGATTGGAAGTTCGCTTGAGTTCACTAGCTGAACTGAAGACCAAGTGCTTAGAAAATACAATTTATCTTGAGTTCGCCGGACGAAATGAAGAAAATTTAAAGCCGATGTCGCAAAAAAAATGTTTGAGAGAGAAGAGAGAAAAGTGTTTCGGAAAAAGTGAAAGGAATGAGATGTTACCTTTTTGCCAAAGCCGCTCGGAATATAAATGAAATGAGAAGACTCTTCGAATTACTCTAATTTATAACCATTTATTTTTAAATCCGAATACCAAAAATATCTAATGATTGCGAATCAAAATCAAATATTCGATCGGTTAAAATAATATGAAATAATATCTAACACCCGACTCTTCGATTTCGACTGCAGGAGCACGGCTAACGTCACGCCACGTGTCGAAATCGCTTCAGATATGCGCGCCACGTGCCAAAAAAGGAAAATTTAAATTTTTTCCCCCTTGTTTTTCAGGATTTCAAAAGTTCGCTCAAGTATTTCGAAATATTGAAAATATTTTCAAAATACTCGGGGGCTAATTGTGGGGGTTAAAAATCATTTTCCCCAAATAGCGACCAAAGCCCAACAGAAAAAGCGACCTGGTTTTCAAGGAATCGTCTGGGCCAGCTCGACTCCGGAAGGCCGGCCCAAGCCCAATAAGAAGCCCAGTTCGCCGAAGAAGAGACTCATTACCAACACAGAATCGATCAAAGGAATTGGTAACGGTCGGATAGAGGACCTCACCGCGAAGATCGGATCTGGGACGACTTCAACCAATAACGTTGCAAAGCCGAACTGACGAACACGTGTCCACTTCAACGAATCCGTCCCGTCTATAAATAGAAGCTGATACCCTTATTTTCGATTTCTTACTTCTCTATTTCCTCGAGTTCGTCTTTGTTGAGTTCGGCACTTCGCCTCTTTTATTTTGTAATTTCTTTGATTATTAATAATAACTTCGAGTATTTATATTCATTTCTATCCATTTCCTTTTGAATTTCTTTTGCTTCTTATACGACGTCTTCTGAAACCCATATATAAATAAATCAAATATATGTCATATTATAATTTGAGATTGTTGAAACCGACATCAACAATGACCCTTTGCCAAATGGGGCGTGGATATCATTAGTAGGTGGGTGGAAGTCGAGTCTCTAGCCAAAATCACCGAGGCAAATATGAGGAACTTCATGTGGAAGAATATCATATGCCGACATGGTATCCCTGCCTTGATTGTGACCGAAAATGGCAAACAATTCGACAACGCGCGAGTAAAAGATATATGTGATCAACTAAAGATCAGTAAGACGTTCTCCTGGCCGCGAAATCCAAAAGCCAATGGCCATGTCAAATCAATCAACAAGACGATAAAAAGCCATCTCAAAAAGAATCTCGAACACAAGAAAGGTGCTTGGGTCGAATAGCTACCATTCATCCTATGAGTTTACCGGGAACCGAACACAAGAAAGGTGCTTGGGTCAACCTTCTGTTCATGGGCCACAACCAAGATGCCCATGACCATCCGAACAAAGTTGGGGCACATCTGGGGCAAAGTTAACCCAGGGCCTCAACTAAGTCGAAAAGAAGGGGGTGGATCGGGAACCGAAGTCCACACGACTCCAACCGGACCTCATACATACAATAGTACCCCTCGACTAGGGTATCCGCTGTAGCGAGAGGTGGAGGAAGAAGGAGCCCAATTTTGGGGGCTACCTAGTATTTACGACGGATTCTCGAAAGGTCCAAGCTCCTAACAGCCGAAGGCATGAGGATGTCCTCATTACCCAAAGGATTGGGTCCCGACTGTGGAATCCCAGACCCAGACATCTAGTTTCTAGAAGGTTTATAAAAAAGAGGAGAAGTAACGGCGAAGTGTTTGAGGATTGGAAGTTCGCTTGAGTTCACTAGCTGAACTGAAGACCAAGTGCTTAGAAAATACAATTTATCTTGAGTTCGCCGGACGAAATGAAGAAAATTTAAAGCCGATGTCGCAAAAAAAATGTTTGAGAGAGAAGAGAGAAAAGTGTTTCGGAAAAAGTGAAAGGAATGAGATGTTACCTTTTTGCCAAAGCCGCTCGGAATATAAATGAAATGAGAAGACTCTTCGAATTACTCTAATTTATAACCATTTATTTTTAAATCCGAATACCAAAAATATCTAATGATTGCGAATCAAAATCAAATATTCGATCGGTTAAAATAATATGAAATAATATCTAACACCCGACTCTTCGATTTCGACTGCAGGAGCACGGCTAACGTCACGCCACGTGTCGAAATCGCTTCAGATATGCGCGCCACGTGCCAAAAAAGGAAAATTTAAATTTTTTCCCCCTTGTTTTTCAGGATTTCAAAAGTTCGCTCAAGTATTTCGAAATATTGAAAATATTTTCAAAATACTCGGGGGCTAATTGTGGGGGTTAAAAATCATTTTCCCCAAATAGCGACCAAAGCCCAACAGAAAAAGCGACCTGGTTTTCAAGGAATCGTCTGGGCCAGCTCGACTCCGGAAGGCCGGCCCAAGCCCAATAAGAAGCCCAGTTCGCCGAAGAAGAGACTCATTACCAACACAGAATCGATCAAAGGAATTGGTAACGGTCGGATAGAGGACCTCACCGCGAAGATCGGATCTGGGACGACTTCAACCAATAACGTTGCAAAGCCGAACTGACGAACACGTGTCCACTTCAACGAATCCGTCCCGTCTATAAATAGAAGCTGATACCCTTATTTTCGATTTCTTACTTCTCTATTTCCTCGAGTTCGTCTTTGTTGAGTTCGGCACTTCGCCTCTTTTATTTTGTAATTTCTTTGATTATTAATAATAACTTCGAGTATTTATATTCATTTCTATCCATTTCCTTTTGAATTTCTTTTGCTTCTTATACGACGTCTTCTGAAACCCATATATAAATAAATCAAATATATGTCATATTATAATTTGAGATTGTTGAAACCGACATCAACAATGACCCTTTGCCAAATGGGGCGTGGATATCATTAGTAGGTGGGTGGAAGTCGAGTCTCTAGCCAAAATCACCGAGGCAAATATGAGGAACTTCATGTGGAAGAATATCATATGCCGACATGGTATCCCTGCCTTGATTGTGACCGAAAATGGCAAACAATTCGACAACGCGCGAGTAAAAGATATATGTGATCAACTAAAGATCAGTAAGACGTTCTCCTGGCCGCGAAATCCAAAAGCCAATGGCCATGTCAAATCAATCAACAAGACGATAAAAAGCCATCTCAAAAAGAATCTCGAACACAAGAAAGGTGCTTGGGTCGAATAGCTACCATTCATCCTATGAGTTTACCGGGAACCGAACACAAGAAAGGTGCTTGGGTCAACCTTCTGTTCATGGGCCACAACCAAGATGCCCATGACCATCCGAACAAAGTTGGGGCACATCTGGGGCAAAGTTAACCCAGGGCCTCAACTAAGTCGAAAAGAAGGGGGTGGATCGGGAACCGAAGTCCACACGACTCCAACCGGACCTCATACATACAATAGTACCCCTCGACTAGGGTATCCGCTGTAGCGAGAGGTGGAGGAAGAAGGAGCCCAATTTTGGGGGCTACCTAGTATTTACGACGGATTCTCGAAAGGTCCAAGCTCCTAACAGCCGAAGGCATGAGGATGTCCTCATTACCCAAAGGATTGGGTCCCGACTGTGGAATCCCAGACCCAGACATCTAGTTTCTAGAAGGTTTATAAAAAAGAGGAGAAGTAACGGCGAAGTGTTTGAGGATTGGAAGTTCGCTTGAGTTCACTAGCTGAACTGAAGACGAAGTGCTTAGAAAATACAATTTATCTTGAGTTCGCCGGACGAAATGAAGAAAATTTAAAGCCGATGTCGCAAAAAAAATGTTTGAGAGAGAAGAGAGAAAAGTGTTTCGGAAAAAGTGAAAGGAATGAGAAGTTACCTTTTTGCCAAAGCCGCTCGGAATATAAATGAAATGAGAAGACTTTTCGAATTACTCTTATTTATAACCATTTATTTTTAAAACCGACTACCAAAAATATCTAATGATTGTGAATCAAAATCAAATATTCGATCGGTTAAAATAATATGAAATAATATCTAACACCCGACTCTTCGATTTCGACTGCAGGAGCGCGGCTAACGTCACGCCACGTGTCGAAATCGCTTCAGATATGCGCGCCACGTGCCAAAAAAGGAAAATTTAAATTTTTTCCCCCTTGTTTTTCAGGATTTCAAAAGTTCGCTCAAGTATTTCGAAATATTGAAAATATTTTCAAAATACTCGGGGGCTAATTGTGGGGGTTAAAAATCATTTTCCCAAAATAGCGACCAAAGCCCAACAGAAAAAGCGACCTGGTTTTCAAGGAATCGTCTGGGCCAGCTCGACTCCGGAAGGCCGGCCCAAGCCCAATAAGAAGCCCAGTTCGCCGAAGAAGAGACTCATTACCAACACAGACTCGATCAAAGGAATTGGTAACGGTCGGATAGAGGACCTCACCGCGAAGATCGGATCTGGGACGACTTCAACCAATAACGTTGCAAAGCCGAACTGACGAACACGTGTCCACTTCAACGAATCCGTCCCGTCTATAAATAGAAGCTGATACCCTTATTTTCGATTTCTTACTTCTCTATTTCCTCGAGTTCGTCTTTGTTGAGTTCGGCACTTCGCCTCTTTTATTTTGTAATTTCTTTGATTATTAATAATAACTTCGAGTATTTATATTCATTTCTATCCATTTCCTTTTGAATTTCTTTTGCTTCTTATACGACGTCTTCTGAAACCCATATATAAATAAATCAAATATATGTCATATTATAATTTGAGATTGTTGAAACCGACATCAACAATGACCCTTTGCCAAATGGGGCGTGGATATCATTAGTAGGTGGGTGGAAGTCGAGTCTCTAGCCAAAATCACCGAGGCAAATATGAGGAACTTCATGTGGAAGAATATCATATGCCGACATGGTATCCCTGCCTTGATTGTGACCGAAAATGGCAAACAATTCGACAACGCGCGAGTAAAAGATATCTGTGATCAACTAAAGATCAGTAAGACGTTCTCCTGGCCGCGAAATCCAAAAGCCAATGGCCATGTCAAATCAATCAACAAGACGATAAAAAGCCATCTCAAAAAGAATCTCGAACACAAGAAAGGTGCTTGGGTCGAATAGCTACCATTCATCCTATGAGTTTACCGGGAACCGAACACAAGAAAGGTGCTTGGGTCAACCTTCTGTTCATGGGCCACAACCAAGATGCCCATGACCATCCGAACAAAGTTGGGGCACATCTGGGGCAAAGTTAACCCAGGGCCTCAACTAAGTCGAAAAGAAGGGGGTGGATCGGGAACCGAAGTCCACACGACTCCAACCGGACCTCATACATACAATAGTACCCCTCGACTAGGGTATCCGCTGTAGCGAGAGGTGGAGGAAGAAGGAGCCCGATTTTGGGGGCTACCTCGTATTTACAACGGATTCTCGAAAGGTCCAAGCTCCTAACAGCCGAAGGCATGAGGATGTCCTCATTACCCAAAGGATTGGGTCCCGACTGTGGAATCCCAGACCCAGACATCTAGTTTCTAGAAGGTTTATAAAAAAGAGGAGAAGTAACGGCGAAGTGTTTGAGGATTGGAAGTTCGCTTGAGTTCACTAGCTGAACTGAAGACGAAGTGCTTAGAAAATACAATTTATCTTGAGTTCGCCGGACGAAATGAAGAAAATTTAAAGCCGATGTCGCAAAAAAAATGTTTGAGAGAGAAGAGAGAAAAGTGTTTCGGAAAAAGTGAAAGGAATGAGAAGTTACCTTTTTGCCAAAGCCGCTCGGAATATAAATGAAATGAGAAGACTCTTCGAATTACTCTTATTTATAACCATTTATTTTTAAAACCGAATACCAAAAATATCTAATGATTGCGAATCAAAATCAAATATTCGATCGGTTAAAATAATATGAAATAATATCTAACACCCGACTCTTCGATTTCGACTGCAGGAGCGCGGCTAACGTCACGCCACGTGTCGAAATCGCTTCAGATATGCGCGCCACGTGCCAAAAAAGGAAAATTTAAATTTTTTCCCCCTTGTTTTTCAGGATTTCAAAAGTTCGCTCAAGTATTTCGAAATATTGAAAATATTTTCAAAATACTCGGGGGCTAATTGTGGGGGTTAAAAATCATTTTCCCCAAATAGCGACCAAAGCCCAACAGAAAAAGCGACCTGGTTTTCAAGGAATCGTCTGGGCCAGCTCGACTCCGGAAGGCCGGCCCAAGCCCAATAAGAAGCCCAGTTCGCCGAAGAAGAGACTCATTACCAACACAGAATCGATCAAAGGAATTGGTAACGGTCGGATAGAGGACCTCACCGCGAAGATCGGATCTGGGACGACTTCAACCAATAACGTTGCAAAGCCGAACTGACGAACACGTGTCCACTTCAACGAATCCGTCCCGTCTATAAATAGAAGCTGATACCCTTATTTTCGATTTCTTACTTCTCTATTTCCTCGAGTTCGTCTTTGTTGAGTTCGGCACTTCGCCTCTTTTATTTTGTAATTTCTTTGATTATTAATAATAACTTCGAGTATTTATATTCATTTCTATCCATTTCCTTTTGAATTTCTTTTGCTTCTTATACGACGTCTTCTGAAACCCATATATAAATAAATCAAATATATGTCATATTATAATTTGAGATTGTTGAAACCGACATCAACAATGACCCTTTGCCAAATGGGGCGTGGATATCATTAGTAGGTGGGTGGAAGTCGAGTCTCTAGCCAAAATCACCGAGGCAAATATGAGGAACTTCATGTGGAAGAATATCATATGCCGACATGGTATCCCTGCCTTGATTGTGACCGAAAATGGCAAACAATTCGACAACGCGCGAGTAAAAGATATCTGTGATCAACTAAAGATCAGTAAGACGTTCTCCTGGCCGCGAAATCCAAAAGCCAATGGCCATGTCAAATCAATCAACAAGACGATAAAAAGCCATCTCAAAAAGAATCTCGAACACAAGAAAGGTGCTTGGGTCGAATAGCTACCATTCATCCTATGAGTTTACCGGGAACCGAACACAAGAAAGGTGCTTGGGTCAACCTTCTGTTCATGGGCCACAACCAAGATGCCCATGACCATCCGAACAAAGTTGGGGCACATCTGGGGCAAAGTTAACCCAGGGCCTCAACTAAGTCGAAAAGAAGGGGGTGGATCGGGAACCGAAGTCCACACGACTCCAACCGGACCTCATACATACAATAGTACCCCTCGACTAGGGTATCCGCTGTAGCGAGAGGTGGAGGAAGAAGGAGCCCGATTTTGGGGGCTACCTCGTATTTACAACGGATTCTCGAAAGGTCCAAGCTCCTAACAGCCGAAGGCATGAGGATATCCTCATTACCCAAAGGATTGGGTCCCGACTGTGGAATCCCAGACCCAGACATCTAGTTTCTAGAAGGTTTATAAAAAATAGGAGAAGTAACGGCGAAGTGTTTGAGGATTGGAAGTTCGCTTGAGTTCACTAGCTGAACTGAAGACGAAGTGCTTAGAAAATACAATTTATCTTGAGTTCGCCGGACGAAATGAAGAAAATTTAAAGCCGATGTCGCAAAAAAAATGTTTGAGAGAGAAGAGAGAAAAGTGTTTCGGAAAAAGTGAAAGGAATGAGAAGTTACCTTTTTGCCAAAGCCGCTCGGAATATAAATGAAATGAGAAGACTCTTCGAATTACTCTTATTTATAACCATTTATTTTTAAAACCGAATACCAAAAATATCTAATGATTGCGAATCAAAATCAAATATTCGATCGGTTAAAATAATATGAAATAATATCTAACACCCGACTCTTCGATTTCGACTGCAGGAGCGCGGCTAACGTCACGCCACGTGTCGAAATCGCTTCAGATATGCGCGCCACGTGCCAAAAAAGGAAAATTTAAATTTTTTCCCCCTTGTTTTTCAGGATTTCAAAAGTTCGCTCAAGTATTTCGAAATATTGAAAATATTTTCAAAATACTCGGGGGCTAATTGTGGGGGTTAAAAATCATTTTCCCCAAATAGCGACCAAAGCCCAACAGAAAAAGCGACCTGGTTTTCAAGGAATCGTCTGGGCCAGCTCGACTCCGGAAGGCCGGCCCAAGCCCAATAAGAAGCCCAGTTCGCCGAAGAAGAGACTCATTACCAACACAGACTCGATCAAAGGAATTGGTAACGGTCGGATAGAGGACCTCACCGCGAAGATCGGATCTGGGACGACTTCAACCAATAACGTTGCAAAGCCGAACTGACGAACACGTGTCCACTTCAACGAATCCGTCCCGTCTATAAATAGAAGCTGATACCCTTATTTTCGATTTCTTACTTCTCTATTTCCTCGAGTTCGTCTTTGTTGAGTTCGGCACTTCGCCTCTTTTATTTTGTAATTTCTTTGATTATTAATAATAACTTCGAGTATTTATATTCATTTCTATCCATTTCCTTTTGAATTTCTTTTGCTTCTTATACGACGTCTTCTGAAACCCATATATAAATAAATCAAATATATATCATATTATAATTTGAGATTGTTGAAACCGACATCAACAATGACCCCTTGCCAAATGGGGCGTGGATATCATTAGTAGGTGGGTGGAAGTCGAGTCGTTAGCCAAAATCACCGAGGCAAATATGAGGAACTTCATGTGGAAGAATATCATATGCCGACATGGTATCCCTGCCTTGATTGTGACCGAAAATGGCAAACAATTCGACAACGCGCGAGTAAAAGATATATGTGATCAACTAAAGATCAGTAAGACGTTCTCCTGGCCGCGAAATCCAAAAGCCAATGGCCATGTCAAATCAATCAACAAGACGATAAAAAGCCATCTAAAAAAGAATCTCGAACACAAGAAAGGTGCTTGGGTCGAATAGCTACCATTCATCCTATGAGTTTACCGGGAACCGAACACAAGAAAGGTGCTTGGGTCAACCTTCTGTTCATGGGCCACAACCAAGATGCCCATGACCATCCGAACAAAGTTGGGGCACATCTGGGGCAAAGTTAACCCAGGGCCTCAACTAAGTCGAAAAGAAGGGGGTGGATCGGGAACCGAAGTCCACACGACTCCAACCGGACCTCATACATACAATAGTACCCCTCGACTAGGGTATCCGCTGTAGCGAGAGGTGGAGGAAGAAGGAGCCCAATTTTGGGGGCTACCTAGTATTTACGACGGATTCTCGAAAGGTCCAAGCTCCTAACAGCCGAAGGCATGAGGATGTCCTCATTACCCAAAGGATTGGGTCCCGACTGTGGAATCCCAGACCCAGACATCTAGTTTCTAGAAGGTTTATAAAAAAGAGGAGAAGTAACGGCGAAGTGTTTGAGGATTGGAAGTTCGCTTGAGTTCACTAGCTGAACTGAAGACCAAGTGCTTAGAAAATACAATTTATCTTGAGTTCGCCGGACGAAATGAAGAAAATTTAAAGCCGATGTCGCAAAAAAAATGTTTGAGAGAGAAGAGAGAAAAGTGTTTCGGAAAAAGTGAAAGGAATGAGAAGTTACCTTTTTGCCAAAGCCGCTCGGAATATAAATGAAATGAGAAGACTCTTCGAATTACTCTTATTTATAACCATTTATTTTTAAAACCGAATACCAAAAATATCTAATGATTGCGAATCAAAATCAAATATTCGATCGGTTAAAATAATATGAAATAATATCTAACACCCGACTCTTCGATTTCGACTGCAGGAGCGCGGCTAACGTCACGCCACGTGTCGAAATCGCTTCAGATATGCGCGCCACGTGCCAAAAAAGGAAAATTTAAATTTTTTCCCCCTTGTTTTTCAGGATTTCAAAAGTTCGCTCAAGTATTTCGAAATATTGAAAATATTTTCAAAATACTCGGGGGCTAATTGTGGGGGTTAAAAATCATTTTCCCCAAATAGCGACCAAAGCCCAACAGAAAAAGCGACCTGGTTTTCAAGGAATCGTCTGGGCCAGCTCGACTCCGGAAGGCCGGCCCAAGCCCAATAAGAAGCCCAGTTCGCCGAAGAAGAGACTCATTACCAACACAGACTCGATCAAAGGAATTGGTAACGGTCGGATAGAGGACCTCACCGCGAAGATCGGATCTGGGACGACTTCAACCAATAACGTTGCAAAGCCGAACTGACGAACACGTGTCCACTTCAACGAATCCGTCCCGTCTATAAATAGAAGCTGATACCCTTATTTTCGATTTCTTACTTCTCTATTTCCTCGAGTTCGTCTTTGTTGAGTTCGGCACTTCGCCTCTTTTATTTTGTAATTTCTTTGATTATTAATAATAACTTCGAGTATTTATATTCATTTCTATCCATTTCCTTTTGAATTTCTTTTGCTTCTTATACGACGTCTTCTGAAACCCATATATAAATAAATCAAATATATATCATATTATAATTTGAGATTGTTGAAACCGACATCAACAATGACCCCTTGCCAAATGGGGCGTGGATATCATTAGTAGGTGGGTGGAAGTCGAGTCGTTAGCCAAAATCACCGAGGCAAATATGAGGAACTTCATGTGGAAGAATATCATATGCCGACATGGTATCCCTGCCTTGATTGTGACCGAAAATGGCAAACAATTCGACAACGCGCGAGTAAAAGATATATGTGATCAACTAAAGATCAGTAAGACGTTCTCCTGGCCGCGAAATCCAAAAGCCAATGGCCATGTCAAATCAATCAACAAGACGATAAAAAGCCATCTAAAAAAGAATCTCGAACACAAGAAAGGTGCTTGGGTCGAATAGCTACCATTCATCCTATGAGTTTACCGGGAACCGAACACAAGAAAGGTGCTTGGGTCAACCTTCTGTTCATGGGCCACAACCAAGATGCCCATGACCATCCGAACAAAGTTGGGGCACATCTGGGGCAAAGTTAACCCAGGGCCTCAACTAAGTCGAAAAGAAGGGGGTGGATCGGGAACCGAAGTCCACACGACTCCAACCGGACCTCATACATACAATAGTACCCCTCGACTAGGGTATCCGCTGTAGCGAGAGGTGGAGGAAGAAGGAGCCCAATTTTGGGGGCTACCTAGTATTTACGACGGATTCTCGAAAGGTCCAAGCTCCTAACAGCCGAAGGCATGAGGATGTCCTCATTACCCAAAGGATTGGGTCCCGACTGTGGAATCCCAGACCCAGACATCTAGTTTCTAGAAGGTTTATAAAAAAGAGGAGAAGTAACGGCGAAGTGTTTGAGGATTGGAAGTTCGCTTGAGTTCACTAGCTGAACTGAAGACCAAGTGCTTAGAAAATACAATTTATCTTGAGTTCGCCGGACGAAATGAAGAAAATTTAAAGCCGATGTCGCAAAAAAAATGTTTGAGAGAGAAGAGAGAAAAGTGTTTCGGAAAAAGTGAAAGGAATGAGAAGTTACCTTTTTGCCAAAGCCGCTCGGAATATAAATGAAATGAGAAGACTCTTCGAATTACTCTTATTTATAACCATTTATTTTTAAAACCGAATACCAAAAATATCTAATGATTGCGAATCAAAATCAAATATTCGATCGGTTAAAATAATATGAAATAATATCTAACACCCGACTCTTCGATTTCGACTGCAGGAGCGCGGCTAACGTCACGCCACGTGTCGAAATCGCTTCAGATATGCGCGCCACGTGCCAAAAAAGGAAAATTTAAATTTTTTCCCCCTTGTTTTTCAGGATTTCAAAAGTTCGCTCAAGTATTTCGAAATATTGAAAATATTTTCAAAATACTCGGGGGCTAATTGTGGGGGTTAAAAATCATTTTCCCCAAATAGCGACCAAAGCCCAACAGAAAAAGCGACCTGGTTTTCAAGGAATCGTCTGGGCCAGCTCGACTCCGGAAGGCCGGCCCAAGCCCAATAAGAAGCCCAGTTCGCCGAAGAAGAGACTCATTACCAACACAGACTCGATCAAAGGAATTGGTAACGGTCGGATAGAGGACCTCACCGCGAAGATCGGATCTGGGACGACTTCAACCAATAACGTTGCAAAGCCGAACTGACGAACACGTGTCCACTTCAACGAATCCGTCCCGTCTATAAATAGAAGCTGATACCCTTATTTTCGATTTCTTACTTCTCTATTTCCTCGAGTTCGTCTTTGTTGAGTTCGGCACTTCGCCTCTTTTATTTTGTAATTTCTTTGATTATTAATAATAACTTCGAGTATTTATATTCATTTCTATCCATTTCCTTTTGAATTTCTTTTGCTTCTTATACGACGTCTTCTGAAACCCATATATAAATAAATCAAATATATATCATATTATAATTTGAGATTGTTGAAACCGACATCAACAATGACCCCTTGCCAAATGGGGCGTGGATATCATTAGTAGGTGGGTGGAAGTCGAGTCGTTAGCCAAAATCACCGAGGCAAATATGAGGAACTTCATGTGGAAGAATATCATATGCCGACATGGTATCCCTGCCTTGATTGTGACCGAAAATGGCAAACAATTCGACAACGCGCGAGTAAAAGATATCTGTGATCAACTAAAGATCAGTAAGACGTTCTCCTGGCCGCGAAATCCAAAAGCCAATGGCCATGTCAAATCAATCAACAAGACGATAAAAAGCCATCTCAAAAAGAATCTCGAACACAAGAAAGGTGCTTGGGTCGAATAGCTACCATTCATCCTATGAGTTTACCGGGAACCGAACACAAGAAAGGTGCTTGGGTCAACCTTCTGTTCATGGGCCACAACCAAGATGCCCATGACCATCCGAACAAAGTTGGGGCACATCTGGGGCAAAGTTAACCCAGGGCCTCAACTAAGTCGAAAAGAAGGGGGTGGATCGGGAACCGAAGTCCACACGACTCCAACCGGACCTCATACATACAATAGTACCCCTCGACTAGGGTATCCGCTGTAGCGAGAGGTGGAGGAAGAAGGAGCCCGATTTTGGGGGCTACCTCGTATTTACGACGGATTCTCGAAAGGTCCAAGCTCCTAACAGCCGAAGGCATGAGGATGTCCTCATTACCCAAAGGATTGGGTCCCGACTGTGGAATCCCAGACCCAGACATCTAGTTTCTAGAAGGTTTATAAAAAATAGGAGAAGTAACGGCGAAGTGTTTGAGGATTGGAAGTTCGCTTGAGTTCACTAGCTGAACTGAAGACGAAGTGCTTAGAAAATACAATTTATCTTGAGTTCGCCGGACGAAATGAAGAAAATTTAAAGCCGATGTCGCAAAAAAAATGTTTGAGAGAGAAGAGAGAAAAGTGTTTCGGAAAAAGTGAAAGGAATGAGAAGTTACCTTTTTGCCAAAGCCGCTCGGAATATAAATGAAATGAGAAGACTCTTCGAATTACTCTTATTTATAACCATTTATTTTTAAAACCGAATACCAAAAATATCTAATGATTGCGAATCAAAATCAAATATTCGATCGGTTAAAATAATATGAAATAATATCTAACACCCGACTCTTCGATTTCGACTGCAGGAGCGCGGCTAACGTCACGCCACGTGTCGAAATCGCTTCAGATATGCGCGCCACGTGCCAAAAAAGGAAAATTTAAATTTTTTCCCCCTTGTTTTTCAGGATTTCAAAAGTTCGCTCAAGTATTTCGAAATATTGAAAATATTTTCAAAATACTCGGGGGCTAATTGTGGGGGTTAAAAATCATTTTCCCCAAATAGCGACCAAAGCCCAACAGAAAAAGCGACCTGGTTTTCAAGGAATTGTCTGGGCCAGCTCGACTCCGGAAGGCCGGCCCAAGCCCAATAAGAAGCCCAGTTCGCCGAAGAAGAGACTCATTACCAACACAGACTCGATCAAAGGAATTGGTAACGGTCGGATAGAGGACCTCACCGCGAAGATCGGATCTGGGACGACTTCAACCAATAACGTTGCAAAGCCGAACTGACGAACACGTGTCCACTTCAACGAATCCGTCCCGTCTATAAATAGAAGCTGATACCCTTATTTTCGATTTCTTACTTCTCTATTTCCTCGAGTTCGTCTTTGTTGAGTTCGGCACTTCGCCTCTTTTATTTTGTAATTTCTTTGATTATTAATAATAACTTCGAGTATTTATATTCATTTCTATCCATTTCCTTTTGAATTTCTTTTGCTTCTTATACGACGTCTTCTGAAACCCATATATAAATAAATCAAATATATATCATATTATAATTTGAGATTGTTGAAACCGACATCAACAATGACCCCTTGCCAAATGGGGCGTGGATATCATTAGTAGGTGGGTGGAAGTCGAGTCGTTAGCCAAAATCACCGAGGCAAATATGAGGAACTTCATGTGGAAGAATATCATATGCCGACATGGTATCCCTGCCTTGATTGTGACCGAAAATGGCAAACAATTTGACAACGCACGAGTAAAAGATATCTGTGATGAACTAAAGATCAGTAAGACGTTCTCCTTGCCGCGAAATCCGAAAGCCAATGGCCATGTCAAATCAATCAACAAGACGATAAAAAGCCATCTCAAAAAGAATCTCGAACACAAGAAAGGTGCTTGGGTCGAATAGCTACCATTCATCCTATGAGTTTACCGGGAACCGATCATAAGAAAGGTGCTTGGGTCAACCTTCTGTTCATGAGCCACAACCAAGATGCCCATGACCATCCGAACAAAGTTGGGGCACATCTGGGGCAAAGTTAACCCAGGGCCTCAACTAAGTCGAAAAGAAGGGGGTGGATCGGGAACCGAAGTCCACACGACTCCAACCGGACCTCATACATACAATAGTACCCCTCGACTAGGGTATCCGCTGTAGCGAGAGGTGGAGGAAGAAGGAGCCCGATTTTGGGGGCTACCTAGGAAGAAGGAGCCCGACTAGGGCCCTGACTTGATTGTGACCGAAAATGGCAAACAATTCGACAACGCGCGAGTAAGAGATATCTGCGATCAACTAAAGATCAGTAAGACGTTCTCCTTGCCGCGACATCCGAAAGCCAATGGCCATGTCAAAGCAATCAACAAGACGATAAAAAGCAATCTCAAAAAGAATCTCGAACACAAGAAAGGAGCTTGGGTCAAATAGCTACCATTCATCCTATGGGTTTACCTGACGACCGCCCGGAATGCCACCGGGGAAACCCCATTCTACCTAGCATACGAGATCGAGCTGTGGTGGCAGTCAAAACTGAGATCCCCACATTCCGAGTTGAGACTTTCAACGAGGAGAACAATGATTAGGACATGCGCCTAGAGTTGGACTTGATCGACAAAAAGAGTTCAGAGGCAGTTACCCGCCTCGCTACGCAAAAGCGCAAATTGAAAAAGTACTACAGCTCAAAAATTATGAGGCGAACGTACGCCATCGGAAGCCTTGTACTCATGCGAATGTTTCAAAACACCCAAGTACAAGGCGCCGGCATCCTCGACCCAAACTGGGAAGGACCCTACAAAGTCCACAAAGTCATACATGACGGGAGCTACTATATCGAGTACACAGACGGGACCCCGATCTGTCCTCCTTGGAATGCAAAACGCTTGAGGCACTACTATCAGTAGCCAGCGCTTCCCCCATTTTATTGCTATAATTTTCGAAAATCAATAAGGCCAACAAGCCAATGTTTTAGGATTTTAAATTTTTCGCAATATTAGTAAAGTTCGAGGTTTTTCCTTTCAAAATCCATTTTATCAAAGTTTTTTAGTCATCAAGATTACGCTTGTAAACTAAAAACCTTGAGGGGACTGGTGACATAGGTAACTCGTAAGGAGATCCTCAAGAAAACACGCTCCAACAAAATAAAAGCTTAAGTCTCAACCTGAACATATACGATAATAAGGGCTAAAATCACCGTATAGCAGTGTGCCTTAAGACGCCCATGCGGCACACTATAAGACATCTAAGAAATCTAGGCAAAGTCACCATACACGGTGCACCCTAAGACGCCTTCGCGATGCATTGTAAGACATCCAAGAGATGCAAGCAAAACGGTCCATGAGACACAACTCAAGACGCCTCAGCGGCAAGTTGCAGGAGATCCAAGACATGCAAGAAAAGCCATCCATGAGCCACACCAAAGACGCCCCTAACAGGGCACCAAAATCACCACGCACGGTGTAACTAAAGCTGCCCCTTGAGGCTCATCAAAGACGCCCTTAACGGTGCACAAAAACTGCCAAACACGCCATAACTCAAGACGCTCCTAAAGGCACATCAAAACTGCCATACATGGCGTAACTCAATACGTCCCTCGAGACGGACCTAGAATGTCTACCACGACGCACCTAAGTTGCTATACTAAGTGCACTTTAAGATGCTCCTGACAGTGCACCTTAAGTCACTATACATGGTGTACAAAGCCATCCGTTGAGGCGCACCTAAGCCGTCTTTCACGATGCACCTAAGTCGCCATACTAGGCGCACCTCAAGACGCCCATAACGGAACACCATAAGTCGTTGTACCTGGCAAACAAAAGTCGTCTTACATGACGCACCAAGTTGCTACACGTGACATGCTCAAAGACGCCAAACACGCCACACATATCTTTGCAACATCGCGATAGACTCATCCCAACCCAAAGTAGCGATAGTTCATATGTCGTAGGCATAACCCGCACATAGGCAAACATGCCAAGGAAACAATACAATTGTTAAGGGAATAAGAGCTATATCCTTCCAAGAGCAGAAGAGTTGTCGAAGAAATTGACAAGGACACGTGCCTACCAAAACACGCCACGGCTAATCGGAATAAAAGCACACACACACGATCAAGATGAGCAGACTTGTTCAAAAGATCAACAAAGAGATAGCATTCGAGCTCGAAAAGAAAAAAGATATCTCATATAAATGAAAAGAGAACCTTCTCCAAAATTCATAAAAAGCAAGCGCTAAGACAGTTGCGGTGAAAAGGGAAATTCCTAAACACTTGCGCATGAAAGAAAACGACTACTCAAAGTCGACATGCTCTTCATCTCCACCACCAAGAGGTTCAGCTTCGTGTAGCGGTAGGAACAAAGAGTCGAAGAAGGAGAAAGTAATCTACCGAGAGACATTCTCGGCCGCGATAGCTTCTCGACATTATACCCCCGCAACACGCCTAGCCTCTTCGACCCCGATGTCAAAGTCATCCTACAAGTCGGATGCAAGCTGCACCTCTTCTCCCTAGCAAGTCGATCAACCTCCTTCATCAAAGAGTCATGCTCGCGCTCCACCTGGACACGTGCAGCCTCGCTCGACATGCGCTGACCCTGTACGATGTTCACCTCATCCCTCCGGGTGTCCAATTAGCGTCGAAGGTCTTGCACCTTGCCCCGATAGACTTCCGTTGATCGGGTCGCCATCTCAAGGTTAACCCTCTAGCCATCCTCGTAACCGCGGACTGAGCACGATCGCACTAGTATCGAACAACTCCAACGCGAAGACTTGCAAACTCTGCCCTTGAGTGGGGATCCCCTTGGCCCGAGGTGGCTGAGATTTCGTTTGAGAAAGCTTCTTCTACACAAGTCATATGCATCGAATGAAGTCGAGAAAGATATTCTCACCCCGCAAGGCACGTGCGAGCACCTAAAGTGACCAAAAGCACAAATCAACAAAGGCACAACTTGCTTAAAAGATGCAACAAGACAAGTATAGGAAACTTACCCTCTGGGCATCGGCTACGCCGTTATGGGAGAACTCCATGTCATTCCTCGACATGGCATCCTTCCCCACCTTCAAGAGACATTTCTGAAGGCCTTGAGAACATTCTCCTTTGACCTCCAAAGTCTCCGTCATAACCATCGAATTCGCGCACTTTGAGTCTGAAGGCGCATTTGGAGGAGATGAAATCGACGCCTGCTTCAAAAAATCACGAGAATCATGCTCAATGTTTGCTCTAGAGCTCTCCATCCTCACGCGCCACGATCCGAGATTGAGGCACCGCTAGTGCATTTGAATTTCGGGAAGACTTCGCCAAGAGCGCCCGAGCCCTCTCCCTGGATGAGAAACCTCCAAAAATAACATAGGTCAGATATCTGATCGAAGACATAAAATCACAAATCGAAGGTGAAAGTACCTGATAGACCGGGACACACGAGAGATGACGCGGTGCGAGGGACTTCCTCCGTTCGCGGAACGCTCGTAGGAATGGAAGGGAAAGATGAAAACGACCCAGTCGACGTCATCAACTACTTCGATCGGAAGCGCTCACCCGCCTTTTGGGAATCCGACATGCCTCGAATCGCCTCCAAAAATTCTATACCATCCGCCCTCGCGTCGGCAGAGAAGTCAGTCAAAGGACCAAACCTATGCAGAGCCGCTCCATAGGCCTCAGTCTAGATCAATACCCAGGATTTCTTGTTAGTGGCCTCAGTGTCGGTGATCAGTTTGGCGTTACGGCTATCACGAGCCATGTAAAATAAAGGCTGATCCACCACCAGGAAGACTGTGACGAGGTTGCGAAATTCATCCACAGTCATGGCGCGCCTCGTCTAGCTAAGCCACTCCATATGTAACATCGCAACCAAGCGGTAAAAAGCCGGGCTCATCTAAGTAGCATGTTGAAGGGTGAACGTAGCCCTCACTGAAGACTGGCCACATGCACCGTGGCAAAGTCACGCCATGGGAAAAACGGTTGATCTCTCGAAAGTGAACAAAGAAGCGCCACCAAATTCAGAATGTCGTTAGCCTCCCTAAGACTGACATACACTCGATGCGTGATCGAGCTCCGAGAATCGATCCCCGAGCAGTCAAAACCCTCTGGAGCAGCAAAGCCTTCAATCGGATATCACTTTGTCTTCTCCAAGCATCTAGTAGATGCACTTGCCTTAGGATCCGACACCTTGGAAGGCTCGTCTCGGCGCCGTAGAAGAACTGTTGCCCTCCGAGAATGTCGATACGGTCGTCATCACCTTCCCCGGATGCTCTACAGCATGATGTCTACCCCTCGGACAAGTCTTTGAGTCGTCAACAGGCTCTTCCAACTCCGGCCCAAAGATTTCATAAGAAATTATCTCGTCTAAAACAAATTCAGACGAGATCGGTGAGACGGACGAAACACCATCTTCCGAAGTACCTAGAGCGTCCATGTCGGACATTCGGTGCAGCGCGCTGTCCATCGGCGGGCCGGCCATTTCCTCGCTCATGCAACACCTGGTCGGCACGCGCACATCCTTCTGCTCCAAAGGCTGAGCAACGGGCGTAGACGCACCCGCCTCGCCCGCAACGAGCCACTGCTCTATCCCACTTGGACCCTCATCCGCATGTAGAGGAAACTTTTCTAATCCCATAAAGAGATCGCTCCCGGCATACTCAGGATCCTGAAGCAAGTGAGTGAAACCCACCTCGGGATCCCCGGTTGAGAAAGAGAATTAATTTCCATCAGCAATGTAGAGAGAGACGAAAAAAGTGGAGAAGAGCACGTGCAGTTGTTACAAAGGAGCCACGTGTCTCTATTTATAGGCACATGAGAAGGATAGAAAAGTAGGAATCCTTTTCCTACTCCAACAAGTAAGGGAAAAAGAAACAAAAAATAGGAAAAAGCCCCACTGGGCCGTCCTCACACACGAACGTGCAGGCATATGCGTGCGCACATGCACTTGAAGCACCGAACCAAAAAAAAACTTTTCTTCATGATTGCGAAGTTTTGGAAATCGATTCTCTTCAAACAACCAGCATAAGATGACTAAAGTTCATCGCCCGAAACTCCCCATCGACGAACTTAGGGGCTAATGTTGTTGGTCGTTCTCAAAAAAACCCAAAAACATTAAATTTTATGCGACTTGCGTTGAATTCCAAATTCTAAGGCCCAACGGGCTAGGTCATTAAAAAGGCTATCAAAGGCCCGTAGAGGCCAAGACCTACTCAAAAGAGGACCATCGTGGTCATCAACGAAGCAAAGCTCACCCGCGTACCACGCAGTGAGGAAAGCGGCGCGCGAAAGGCTTAGCGCGCCGTGCCTGTGCGCCGAAGATTTCTCCTCGCATGTGCTCACGAATTCACCCCGTGCGCACTCCAAAACTTGGGCATGCGGGACGCGTACAACATTTGGCACTCCGCGCCAGCGCGTATCCGCGCACGCGGAATTTTCCGTGCACGTGCTCTATAGATCACGTTGCGCGCTCCATCCCATGCCCCCCAGAGGCTCTCCTCAACCTCCGAATCTACTATAAATACCCATCCTCATAATGGGTCGGGTACACACTCATTCTCTCTCAAGATCACTCGATTCCAGAATTCTGAAACGCTCACGAGGACCTTCCGCACTACGTTTCCTCTGTCGAGCACAATTTTCTAAAAATATTCAAATAACAAATATTGGCCCCACACCTCACATAGCAATCAGACTAATGTTGAGCGTCAGAGCGCGCCAGAGGCACTGTCTCTGCGTCCCTCTAAGCTTGATTTCTCTTCTTCTTATTCTCAGATCTCCGCGACGAACGAAGAACATCTTCGAGCTAGAGGAACGATAGCTCGTGACTTTCGAATTCCTTCTCTTTGCTTGAGTGCTGCACCTTGGTCCGACCTTGGGACGAACTGCCCGAAGCTTTATATCGTTGTTCAATTTGGTGCGACAATAATGTAAAAAGTTTGTAATAGAGCTTTGAATACCTTTGCCTTTCTGTTTATAGTGTTGTTGGTTTTTTAAATTTTGTGGGTTCTCATGATATAAGTTATTTTGAAAAACTAAGACCGTACATATTTTGAAAATAGTTTTTTTTATTAATTATGGGCTTTAAAATCATGAAAACCATAGAGAAATGTAGAAACCGTCGGGTTTTTTAAACTGGTTCATGGGTCAAAATATGGGTTGTTGGATGAAGAAGACAACGATAAATGACATGTCTTTTTTTTCCCTTTAAAATAAAGAAATATCGTTTTGTAATAAACCCTTTAAATATTGTCATTTACCTGTAAACGTGAAACCAACTTATTTTTCTTTAAGAGGGCCGGTGGGCTTTATTCTAAACCCACTATTTTGGGCCTGACTTTTGCTATACCCCTTTTGTTATACTTTGTGCATAAACTATTGGGAATTGCTCTAAATAGGAGTAAAAAAAAGTGTTTTGACTTTTTTGGACTTTTTTTTTTCAAAAGATCACAAATAGGACCTCTGACACTTTTTTTATTTATGTAATTGTCATTATCCTTATTTATTTACTTTTTGTAAATGTCAATAGCTCATGGACCCCACTCTCACCTACCCCTCTCTCTCTCTCTATTCTTTGCCCTTATATGTTATAATAAAGTACACATAAATAATTAATAAAATAGACACATTTTTTATTTTTATGAAATTAGTTTGATTTAACTTCCATGAAAATAATAAAGTACACACATAAATAATTAATAAATTAGACACATTTTTTATTTTTATGAAATTAGTTTGATTTAATTCCATGAAAATATTAAAGTACACACATAAATAATTAATAAATTAGACACATTTTTTATTTTTATGAAATTAGATACATAAATATGAAGCTCACGTCGTACGAGTACATCGTGTGCAGGCAAGGGATCTCCAACTCGGACGCCGGTTCTGAGCTGAATGGTTGTGTCGGAGTTCATCGGGTGTTCCCCGTCGCTGTTTCATTAAAAATATTATATCATTATAACAAATATAATGTTAGATGTATTGTATTTGATTCTGACCCCTTTCTATCTTAAATTATTTGCGTGAAAATAAAATAAAATAAAATAAAAAGTGATGTTATGTGATGGCATATGGACATTGATTGAAGCTTTGGAATTTTAACTCTTAATTGTGTAGATTAGAGGATCATAAACTACTACAATTTGGTGACAAAGTTTTTTATGAAATTTTCAGTTTCGTGACAATATAGTCACAAAAGTAAGGACTTTCGTGACTATATACTCACGAAATTTAGCACGTTCGTGACAAAATTGTCACTAAATTTTGAATTTTTTTTTTAAATTCATCCAAAATTAATGGATACTTTGATGTATTATTCTATTGAAAGTCAATCCAACCTTCAATGGACTACTAGTCCGTAAGCAAATATATGTCAAAGGAACAAATTATTTCAAACGAAAGTGTATAAGAAAGACCCTATTTCGTGACCATGTTGTCACCAAATCTTCCAATTTCGTGATAAAATGATAATCAAATCCATTATATTTGTGACCAAGTGGTCACGAAATACATTATTTTCATGATCAAGTGGTCACGAAAGTTCAATCTTTCGTGACCAAAAAGTCACCGAAGTCCAATTTTTGTGACTTGTTTCTCACGAAACAAATGTATTTCGTGACCTTTTTGTCAAATTTTTATGACCTGTTTGTACTTTAAATATTTAAGTACAAATTTACCCGAAAATAGTTGTTTTCAAAGTGGTAGAAGAGTGGCGTTGGGAATTAAAATAATAAAATAACAAAAAAACTTAAGAACTAATAATCCATGAATACACATGGATAATGAGATAATGTTTTCATTTTAAAATTTAAAGAATATCATATAGTCTAAACACATGTATTTACGTCACAAATGAAATAAAAGCAGCGAAAGTAAAGCTTGTTTATCAAAATTGGGGTCGTTTTCATGACTTATGTGTCACGAAATTTTGGACTTTCGTGACTGTTGTGTCACAAAATTCTAGACATTTCTGACCTCTATGTCAAAAATTTGGGACTTTCGTGACCTCTGTGTCACGAAATTTAAGACTTTCGTGGTAACTTTGGTCACGAAACGCGAGAACTCTGTCACGAAACAAGTCTATTACAGTCACGAAATAGAATTGTTTCGTGACTTCAGAGTCACGAAATGGGGCTCTTTTAGGGAATTTAGGGAAAAAAAATCACTTGTTTATTCGTTAAGTACTTTATAGGAGACCATTGGTTATTATAAAAAAAAAACTAAAACAAAAACAAAAACATTGTAAGTCAGCCCCTGCATAGAAGATCATGATGTTATGTCTTACAAAGTTTTGTTCAAACATTTATTCCATTGGTTCTAAACTCATAAACTTTGTAATTTAGGTATTTAAAACGTTGTAAAAATTACTCCATGTCGTTGTCTCGTGATCCAAGTGAATCCTATAAATGCATCAAATTTCTCTTTAATCTTAAGTTTAATTAATATCATATTATAGGGTTGATATTCTAAAATTCACTCATTGAACAGTTTGGAAGCATGTATTTACATCATAAGTGAAATAAAAACAACGAAAGAAAGCTTATTTCACAAAATTTGAGTCGTTTTCGTGACTTATGTACGGCAGCAATAGCACTGAAATGTCATGAAAACGTACTGTTTCGTGACTTGAAGAGTTTTTTTCGTGACAGCTACATCACGAAATCCCAATGTTTCGTGACAGGAAGGTCACGACATTCCCATTTTTCGTGAAAAATAAGTCACGACATCCCAATATTTCGTGATATAGAAGTTACGAAATTCTAATTTTTCGTGACATAGAAGTCACAAATTTCCATTTTTTCGTGACAAAGACGTCACGAATTCCCAGCCAATTACGTGAAACGTGCTCTCTTTTGCTCCTTTGAACTCGTTCGGTCCACATAAACTTTCTTCTACATTGTTAAATGAGTTGATTTGGAGGACTAACAACGCTAATACATGAATTATCAATAAATTCTCACATTAAAGATAAGTTAGAGGAGAAAACGACATGTCGGACGACATGACGTTAAACCTCATTAACTTATAATCATATGTCTAGACTACTTGACATTCTTTTCCCATTTGAAATGATGAAAATGTACAAATTAATGTATGTCAACAACACTTCACAATGTACAAGATACATTCTTTCATCAAGATCTTATAGGTAAGTAGAGCTTGGCTTACAATGTACTTTTTTCAATTTTTTAATTTTTATATTTATAAGAACCATTGGTCCCCGAAGACGTATTTAATGAAATAAATAAGAGATTTCTCTTTAAATTCCATAAAAGTATCCAATTTCGTGACTGAAATGTCATGACAACGTACTGTTTCGTGACTTGAAGAGTTTTTTTCGTGACAGCTACGTCATGAAATCCCAATGTTTCGTGACAGTAAATTCATGAAATCCCCACTTTTCGTGACAGAAAAGTCACGAAATCCCCATTTTTCGTGACAGGAAAGTCACGAAATCCCCATTTTTCGTGACAGGAAAGTCACAAAATTTAATGGTTTTGTGTTATTATTTATTAAAAACTAATTTCATAAAAATAAAAAATGTGTCTATTTTATTAATTATTTATGTGTGTACTTTATTATTTTCATGGAAATTAACACAAAATTATTTCAAAAAAAAAAAATGTATCTATTTTATTAAAAACTAATTTTATAAAAAAAATGTATCTATTTTATTGATTATTTATGTGTGTACTTTATTATTTTCAAATTTTTGTTTTTATATTTATAATAACCATTGGTCCTCTACGACGTATTTAATGAAATAAACAAGAGTTTTATCATTAAATTCCATCAAAGTGTCACATTTCGTGACCGATATGTCACGAAAACGTATTGTTTCGTAACTTGAAGAGTTTTGTTTCGTGACAGATAAGTCACATTACCCTCATTTTTCGTGACAGGAAAGTCATGAAATCCCATTTTTTCTTGACAAAGACGTCACAAAATCTCTGAATTTTGTGACAGAGAAGTCACGAAATCCGAACCAATTACGTGAAACATGCTCTCTTTCGATCCTTTGATCTCGTTTGGCCCTCATAAACTTGATTCTAAACTGTTAAATGAGTAGATTTGGAGGGACTAGCAATCCTAATACATGCTTTATCAGTAAATTCCCACATTAAGGAGAAGTTAGAAAGGAAAACGACATGACGTTAAACTTCATTCACATATGTTCATATGTTTAGACTACTTGACATTCTTTTCCGATTTGAAATGATGAAATGGTACAAATTAATGTATGTCAACAATACTTCGTAATACAAGACACATTCTTTCCTCAAGATCATCTAGGTAACTAGAGCTTGTCTTACCGTGTATTTTTTCAATTTTTTTATTTTTATATTTATAACAACCATTGGTCCCCTAAGACGTATTTAATGAAATAAAAGAGATATTTCTCATTAAATTCCATCAAAGTATCCAATTTCGTGACTGAAATGTCACAAAAACGTACTGTTTCGTAGCTTGAAAAGATTGTTTCGTGACACATACGTCACAAAATTCCAAATTCTCGTGATATAGAAGTTCATGAAATCCTCATTTTCCGTGACATAGAAGTCACGAAGTCCTATTTTTCATGATAGATAAGTCACGCAATCCCCATTTTTCGTGACAGATAAGTCACGAAATCTCCATTTTTCGTGACATAGAAGTCACGAAATTCTAATTTTTCATGAATTTCCATTTTTTGTGATAAATACGTCACGAATTCTCAGAATTTTGTGGAAGAGAAGTCACGAAATCCGAGCCAATTACGTGAAACATGCTCTCTTTCGATCCTTTGATCTCGTTTTGTCCTCATAATCTTGCTTCTAAACTGTTAAATGAGTGGATATGGGAGGTCTAACAATCCTAATACATGCGTTATCAATAAAATCCACACATTAAAGAGAAGTTAGACAGGAAATCGACATAACGGACAACATGAAGTTAAGCATCATCACATATGTTCATATGTTTAGACTACTTGACATTCTTTTCCATTTGAAATGATGAAATGGTACAAATTAATGTATGTCAACAACACTTCATAATACAAGACACATTCTTTCCTCAAGATCTTCTAGGTAACTAGAGCTTGTCTTACCGTGTATTTTTTCAATTTTTTTATTTTTATATTTATAACAACCATTGGTCTGCTAAGACGTATTTAATGAAATAAAAGAGAGATTTCTCATTAAATTCCATCAAAGTATCCAATTTTGTGACTGAAATGTCACAAAAACGTACTGTTTCGTAGCTTGAAGAGTTTGTTTCGTGACACATACGTCACAAAATTCTAAATTCTCGTGATATAGAAGTTCATGAAATCCTCATTTTCCGTGACATAGAAGTCACGAAGTCCTATTTTTCATGATAGATAAGTCACGCAATCCCCATTTTTCGTGACAGATAAGTCACGAAATCTCCATTTTTCGTGACATAGAAGTCACGAAATTCTAATTTTTCATGAATTTCCATTTTTTGTGATAAATACGTCACGAATTCTCAGAATTTTGTGGAAGAGAAGTCACGAAATCCGAGCCAATTACGTGAAACATGCTCTCTTTCGATCCTTTGATCTCGTTTTGTCCTCATAATCTTGCTTCTAAACTGTTAAATGAGTGGATATGGGAGGTCTAACAATCCTAATACATGCGTTATCAATAAAATCCACACATTAAAGAGAAGTTAGACAGGAAATCGACATAACGGACAACATGAAGTTAAGCATCATCACATATGTTCATATGTTTAGACTACTTGACATTCTTTTCCATTTGAAATGATGAAATGGTACAAATTAATGTATGTCAACAACACTTCATAATACAAGACACATTCTTTCCTCAAGATCTTCTAGGTAACTAGAGCTTGTCTTACCGTGTATTTTTTCAATTTTTTTATTTTTATATTTATAACAACCATTGGTCTGCTAAGACATATTTAATGAAATAAAAGAGAGATTTCTCATTAAATTCCATCAAAGTATCCAATTTTGTGACTGAAATGTCACAAAAACGTACTGTTTCGTAGCTTGAAGAGTTTGTTTCGTGACACATACGTCACAAAATTCTAAATTCTCGTGATATAGAAGTTCATGAAATCCTCATTTTCCGTGACATAGAAGTCACGAAGTCCTATTTTTCATGATAGATAAGTCACGCAATCCCCATTTTTCGTGACAGATAAGTCACGAAATCTCCATTTTTCGTGACATAGAAGTCACGAAATTCTAATTTTTCGTGACATAAAGGTCACGGATATCCATTTTTCGTGATAAATACGTCACGAATTCTCTGAATTTCGTGGAAGAGAAGTCACGAAATCCGAGCCAATTACGTGAAACATGCTCTCTTTCGATCCTTTGATCTCGTTTGGTCCTCATAATCTTGCTTCTAAACTGTTAAATGAGTGGATTTGGGAGGTCTAACAATCCTAATACATGCGTATCAATAAAATCCACACATTAAAGACAAGTTAAACGGGAAATCGACATAACGGATAACATGACGTTAAACATCATCACATATGTTCATATGTTTAGACTATTAACATTCTTTTCCGATTTGAAATGATGAAATTGTACAAATTAATGTATGTCAACAACAGCTCACAATACATGACACATTCTTTCATCATGATCTTCTAAGTAAGTAGAGTTTGACTTACCATGTATTGTTTCAATTTTTTATTCTTAAATGTATAACAACCATTGGTCCCTTAAGACGTATTTAATGAAATAAAAGAGAGATTTCTCATTAAATTTCATCAAAGTATCCAATTTCTTGACTGAAATGTCATGAAAACGTACTGTTTTGTGACTTGAATAGTTTTTATCGTGATAGATACGTCACGAAATCTCAATTTTTTGTGACAGGATAGTCACAAAATCCCCATTTTTTGTGACATAGAAGTCACGAATTCCCATATATACGTGTCAATTACATGAAACATGCTCTCTTTCGTTCATTTGATCTCATTTTGTTCTCATAAACTTGCTTCTAGACTGTTAAATGAGTTGATTTGGAGGACTAACAACGCTAATACATGAGTTATCAATCAATTTCCGCGTTAAGGATAAGTTAGAGGGGAAAACGACATGTCGGACGACATGACGTTAAACCTCATTAACCTATGTTCATATGTTTAGACTACTTGACATTCTTTCTGCATTTGAAATGATGAAATTGTACAAATTAATGTGTGTCAACAACACTTCACAATACATGACACATTATTTCCTCATAATCTTCTAGGTAAGTAAACTTCATTCACCTGTGTTCATATGTTTAGACTATTAACATTCTTTTCACATTTGAAATGATGAAATTGTAAAAATTAATGTGTGTCAACAACACTTCACAATACATGACACATTATTTACACATTATATTTTTATATTTTTATTTTCCACATTATATTTATGTGTGTACTTTATTATTTTCATGGAATTAAATAAAACTAATTTCATAAAAATAAAAATAAATATGTGTCTAATTTATTAATTATTTATGTGTGTACATTATTATTTTCATGGAAGTTAAATCAACTAATTTCATAAAAATAAAAATAAAAATGTGTCTAATTTATTAATTATTTATGTGTGTACTTTAATATTTTCATGGAATAAAATCAAACTAATTTCATAAAAATAAAAAATGTGTCTAATTTATTAACTATTTATGTGTGTACTTTATTATTTTCATGGAAGTTAAATCAAACTAATTTCATAAAAATAAAAAAGGGCTATTTTGCTAACTAGCCAAATCAACCTATTAATATTAAGAGAATAGCCAAAGTTTCAATTAATTAAGGGAATAGCCCAACTAATCTAAACTACCTAAATTACCCTTTCACACAACTCTCTCTCTCTCTCTCTCTCTCTCTCTCTCTCTCTCTCTCTCTCTCTCTCTCTCTCTCTCTCTCTCTCTCTCTCTCTCTCTCTCTCTCTCTCTCTCTCTCTCTCCAGCATATTCTTCTGCGTCGCCGAGGCTCCGCTCAAACATGATCGCCGCCGAGAACCCGAGGTAGCCGTCGCGCGCCGCTGCGGAGACGAGATCGCTTGCGCCGCTGGTTTTCACGGTCAGGTTGCTTCAGGATCACCGCCACCGCGTCGCCGTTGCTCAGGCGGCGGAGCGCGCGCACGGAGAGGCCGCGATCGAGGGAGTCGAGGATGGCTATGGCGTCGCTGTACCGTTTCGATGTCCGTACACTCGTCCTCACAGGTACGCTCGTCCTCGCAGGAGATTTCTCCGGCGACGGCCTCGAGTCGTCCGAGCTCTTCCGATCGTTCTCGGAGATGGCGCGGAGGGTTTGGCTCCTCCACTGCGTTGCTTTCACGATCGAACCTGAGGTCTCAGAAGTCGACGGCGAAGCAAAGCCCTAAACCTAACCCTAACCTCGGGTTCGCTGGAGGTGGAGAAGAAGAAACAGTTCGCGAATCGGTTAATTTAATTAACCTACTGGAGTGAGTTACGTTAATTAATTAACTGATTCGTGAATGATTTGAAATTCACAAAAAATTTACAAAAATCATAACTTAAGTCAATTGATATTCAAAGCATTCAATTAATTAACCTAATTCCGAATTCAATCATTTAGTAAATTAACTTTACTCACAAAAAAATCAAAACCTAAACTAATATTCAACCAATAAGTTAATTAATTAACCTAACTCACTCCAGTAGGTTAATTAAATTAACCTATTCGCGAATTTACCAAGGGCGTTATGGTCTGAGCCGAAAATATGGGCTATTTGCTTAATAAAATGAAACTTGGGCTATTCCCCCAATAAGAATGACAAACTTGACTAGTTACAACAAATTTCACTAAAAAAAATGTGTCTATTTTATTAATTATATATGTGTACTTTATTATAACATATAAGGACAAGGAATAGAGAGAGAGAGAGGAGGGTATGTGAGAGTGGGGTTCATGAGACATTGACATTTACAAAAAGTAAATAAATAAGGATATAATGGTAATTACATAAATGAAAAAAGTGTCAGATATCCTATTTGTGACCTTTTTAAAAAAAGTAAAAAAAAAAGTCCAAAAAAGTCATTTGCATTTTATTTACTCCTACTTTTGGAAAACTCCTTATATTATTTGACTGATACATTTGTATGGACTATGTTGACACATATGCGACAATATATTGAATTGATGGTCTCTGAATGTTTATGTTTTACATACAATTACAGTGAACGCAAGTTTTTTTTTTATTTATTTATTAATGATATGATTTATGATCATATTATGTGGAAAATAAAATAAAGTTGATGCATGATATTCAATTTATTTGCATTATTAAGATTATACGCAAATATTGAGTTTAAAATCATATTACGTTGCTATGCTATTTATTTAGAAGTTACGTGCTTTATTATCATTATTAATGTTTATATTATGCTTATAACATTTAGCAAATTAATTATCAGCATAATATAATTTATATTTTATTATATTTTTTAGTGATTTATATCATTTTAATTAATTAGAGAGAAGTCACAACATCTTTAATTAATCTAGATTATATATTTAGAATTAAGATCACATAAAACAATAGTTGTAGTTAATCATATAATATATTACGAAATCCACCCACATGAATTTTGTAATATTTGGATGAAATATAAAATTATATTTCCTAATTAACCTACAACTATTAGGAAAAAGAACATAGTTTGATAGTTTTATCATGATCGTGTGAATGTAATGGAATTATAACTTTAGCCCACATGCAAGTTTTATGTCTCTAGATTCATTAAGTAAAAACATGTTTTTACATTGGTAAAACATAATATAGCTAATTGATTATAAACAAATTTTAATAAGCATGTTTAATTTTTATAAATTGCAGTTAGTTAACCTGTTAGCCTATCTGATGTGAATTGTGATGTTCTCAAGCTCAGGAGAGACAATATTAAATTTTGTCATAAGGAGCTCATTCTTCATTTAGGATGGATGGACAAGCTAAATGAAGTTATAAAGCTAAAGCTACCTACAATCACTGAAGTGAGCACCCCTGATCAGGTTTATCTTTATGAAAAGTGAGAGTGTTTTAATCACCTCTCCATCATGCTCATAAAGAACAAAGTATTTGTTGGGATTGGGGTTCCCTTGAGCAATATGACGTAATTGGTCTTTTATTGAAAGTTATGGACGAAAATTTTGTAACTTTACATAAAGATTTTTCAAATACCCTTGTCACGCGCATGACGGGCATTGCATTTCAGAAAAAGGCCTTAAAAGCTGACATGTTGGAAACCTTTAAAGTTCAAAAGGGCAATAAAAACATTAAGAAAATGGCAAAGTGTCTCTTTTGCAAGAAGAAAGGACACATGACGAAAGAATGCTCTAAATTAAAAAAGAATGCCTGATAAAAAATCAATATAAAAAATATTCAACTTTCGTTGGTATGTTACGAATCAAATCTAACAAATTTTTGTCATAATACGTGGTGGATTCCCTGGTTGGTTCTACAATCCATTTCTCAAATACCTTGCAGGGTATGCAAAACCTACGGAAACCAGTGAGAACTGAGCAATACATCTATCAGGGAGAGGGAGAGAGAAAAGGAATTCGGCCACACTAAAGGTGCTGGGCGAATTTTGGGCTCTTTTCTTGTATCTATTATGTTCTCTTTAACCCCTATTTATAGTGGTAGAAATGAGATATTCAAGGAAGTTCCTATAGATATTTTATTCTCATTTACTCTTTCATATTTTGTAGTTAAGATTGAACCATTAAATCTTGACTACAAATCCTACTTTTTCTCTCATCCATCAGATCAGAATATATGATATTATATTTCCTTATTTTTCTTCTATATTTAAGGAATCTAGATATTTGAGAATATTGAGAACAATATCTTATTTCCTTATTTAATGAAGAGAATATCTCTACCATTATTATTCTCCTAGATATTAGGAAATTAATTATGAGAGAGAATAAAAGAAAATATCTTATTTCCTTATTTAATGGAATGAGAATATCTCAAACATTATTATTCTCTCTCTTATTTAGTTAGTTACCTTATTTCTTTTGCACAAATCTAGCAACTAATTAAATAGAGAATATTAGGTAATCGATACCCATAGTAGGCGCCTACCTCATGGTCATCGGCCAAAGAATTTTTTAATTTTCCAGTGTCTATAAGGCCCAACTTAAACTTCAATTAAGATCCAACAATATATAATTAATTCAACGATAAATATTTAATTCGGAAAACAGACAAATTTTTGAATGAATGCTGCTAGACAATTTACAGCTAGAGAGTTCTTATCCATCTTTATCAGAGCCGAATCGGAGACTATAGACCTAGTAATAGAAGCTCACACGAATCCGATCAAAAAGGCGAAAAAGTCCTTTCTCTTTTTCAATCGATTCGTTAATCTTGGATATACTCCACAAAATAATCCAAGACTGTAATCTTCTTATTACTATAATTATATTTTACTCGTCGTAAGAGCGTACACTGATATAGTCCGTACGTGATCAACATCCTCCCGATTCAACCTGTATCAAGAAAGGTCAATTATTCCGTTATACTCTACTTGATAAATATGAGCCCTAAGATTCTTTCGTGCGTACTTAGTACGAAAGTGTGCACAATCAATCGGTTCTCGAATCAACCCTTAGGTAAGTGAACATTGACCTTCTTTCAGGAAGGCTGGATTCCGTATCCTGTGAATCATATTCCGGTCAGATCATATCCCGAACTCTCAAGACATAAGTATCCCAGCATAATAGTAGCCTTTAACGAATGAGTCAAAGAATTCGGTGATATGACCTAGAAGTCCGTGATCACTTCAGGATTGAGATTAAGCCTCAATGTGACCCTGGTTAGTGTATCGTAATGGTACTTAAACGACAGATCAACAACCAAAGTTTGTCCAGGCCGTACACTTACCAAAAGTGTAGAATGCTCCCACCAAGTGATCAATCTTCGCTTGTGTTCTGAAAATATGATTTTAGATACAGCTATCAAGGCATGTATCAATCATCGACCACGTTTTAGCTCACCGCCCAAACTTAGATGCCTAGCACGTAATTAAGTTTAATACGGAGGCTATGGATGATAGTTGTTACTGATTGTCTTTAGAAAATAACCCACTAATCATAAATGCTAATAAAGTAAACTTTTTTTTCTAATTCATTAATCATTCATGTTTATTTTATTATCTTTAGTGGGCAATATTCCTAATACATTTATGTTATGAGTTTTCATGGAATTTAATTTTAGTTTCAAGACTTGTGCCATTTGGTTTTGACTTTAACTTTTCGAATACTAGTTTTACATTATTAAGTAAATCCGCAATTGTTGGTTTTGGTACATTTTTTTATTGTCTTTATTCAATTGGATTGCAATATGAAGTTGCTTATAACTCATGGGATGTTACTGTTGGATTGAAGCGCTGTATTATGAATGAAGATTCTTCTCTATTGTGGCACTGGAGAATGAGACATATCTCCATTTTGAGAATTAAAAGGTTGGTGGATTAAGGAGTACTTAGTGCTCTTGGTTTTATTGACTTTGAGACATTGGTGGAATGCATTAAGGGAAAGCAAACCAACAAGTATAAAAAAAATGTGCAAATAGAAGTACTGAGTTGTTAGAAATCATATATACAGACATTTTTTGTCCTGACATAGATACAAGTAGTCAAAAATATTTTATCACCTTCATAGATGATTTCTCTGTTGTAATTGATCTAGGGTTAAGAAAAGATTTAACGCTTCGAGCAAGCGGCGGAATTTAAAAATTTTCTTTTAAACAAGTAAAACGATTTTACTAACCTAGACAAGAGCAAGCACATGTTTATATTTAAATTAAAACTATTAAAGAGCATTACTCGTTTACTAACCTTTGTGAAGCTTGAACGTTGAGAATCCTTAGGAAGGTTGAAACGTTCGTCTCCCCACGCAGCTCGTCTTTTTTCGTTCTTCGGGAACTCGAGTAACCACAAAAGTTTTTATCACATAAATCACTCGAGATAAGAAGGAATTAGTGTGTGGGCACTTTTAAACACGACGACTCAAGAGCAAGTCTAAAAGTCAAAGAGCTAAAACACTAGGTCAAATGCGGACCTAGGTGCCAAAACAAAAACGAAAAGAACTAGAGAGAGAGAGAGGGAGATGGGCGGCCACAATGTCTAGAGAGAGAAGCTCTCAATCTCTAACTTATGTGGGATGAGAAACAATGAGAATGAGGTGGGGTATTTATAGGAGGAGGGATCGCCTTGAAGAGGGAGTTTCCTCTTTTCTATTGAATATCAAATATTCATGAGCATAATCTTTATTTCCCATTCCTATCAAAATACCAAGGTTGGAAGAAGTTTCCTCTTTTCTCCTAGTTGGCCGCCCAAATATATGCTCCATGAAGCAAATTTGTTTCAAAATAATTTCCTCTTTCTCTCTATGGTATGCACGAAATTTTGAGTCTAGAACATGCTTCTAGATGTTCTTTTATTTGCTCATGACAATATAAGAAAAGCCCATTAAGAATTTTCACATAAAATTCCATGAAATGAAATTAATCCTCAAGGCCCAATTACACTAATATGGCCGTGCGACATATTTCATTTTCATCATATGACAATGTCAAAAAAATTGTTTATTGACATTCATACCAACCTATGTCCAAAAAGACAAAATACCATTTAGACAATTTTCGTAAAACTTGTTTCGTTCTTGTTTTGACTTAGCTTCTAGTTTAACTATTCCTACTCGATATGATTTGTGATAGTGACCTCATGGATCCAAATGAACAAAGCTTGAGCTAACATACTTGGACTCAAAGGTTCACAAACCTTTTCCAAGTTTAGCTTAATGTCAACTGACTCCACTAAAGAGTTGACACTGAGAATCTCTCGATTCAAATGAATTTATTTTCTACTCAAGAATTCAACTTAATTGTGATGAGTGGATCCACTGAATATTATCTATGTTTACCCTTCATGAATATCATCAGCTAGTCGGGATTTACAAAATTACCATTTTACCTTTCTAACTGTTATTTTCTCAACTCCTTTGTCCCTTGTGAATAAGTTCGAATGACGATGAGCTAACAAGTCACATTGATTCTTCCAAAAGAGTCATGACTCAATTTGGACACTGACCAATTCATTTATTACCATTCCAAGGAACAAAGCATGAGGTGATATATATTACATTTCAGCAATCTTGTACATGAATTCCATATCTCTGAGATCTTCACAAAGTTACTCATGACATCTTCATAACTTACTACTTCACCAATAGGTCATATTCATAATCACATAGTGAATCCGAACTCTGACTTTCTCAAATGGGAATATGTAAGCTATGAATGACATGTCTCATTTCAGGATTGAGGTAAGCATGATGCAATTCATACGTAGTGACTTCGAGACATAAGAGGTTAAATGGTTTTTTCTTATTCTATCTCTAGAAGTGCACTGGTCAATTCAGTACCTTCAGAAGATACCTAGAAGAACTATAGAGTCTCCAACTCTCAATGTCCCATAACCAGACATCATAGATTCTCCTAACAATCGTATTGAGATCAATAGTCCTTTGATCCTTAGATTGTGAATATGTAGTTTTAAGCAAACCATGAAGAGTTTGTTCATGCAAATCTACATTTGTCTCTTCATGTGTTGTTAGGTTTGTTGAAGGACTAAAGATTATAGATTATCATAAAGCTTCAAACAGACAAGGAAGAATGAATGAAAGTTTCTACTTTTATTGATTATTCAGCAGTTACAAGCAAGAGTCTTCGTAAGACTATATGACATCAAATGTACATAAATAGACACTAATACTCTTCTTGTGGGCACCATTGACAACATTCTCACGATTTATGTATCTCTATTTACTTTGTTCTAAAGACGAATCTTTAGACGTCTTTAGAGTTTTCAAGGTTGAAGTAGAGAAACAATGTGGTAAACAAATCAACATAGTTAGATCATAAAGTGGTGGAGAGTGTTATGGTAGATACACTAAGAATGGACAAGCACCTGGGCCATTTGCGAATTTTCTTCAAGAACATGGACATGATGAGAAGTATGAGGAGTAACAGAAAATTTTCTTAATTCTTGTCGACTGAAGCACTAAAAACGGTTGTGTATATATTAAACTGAGTTCCCATCAAGGCTGTTTTAAAGACACATTTTCAGTTATTCAAAGGCTGGAAACCCAGTTTACAACATGTACGCGTTTGGGGATGCCCGACCGAGGTTAGAATCTATAATACACAAGAAAAGAAACTAGACCCTAGAACTATTAGTTGGTATTTCATTGGATATGCTGAAAAGTCTTAAGGTTATAAATTCTATTGTCCATCTCACAATACTAGGATTGTGGAATCGAGGAATGCAAAATTTCTAGAGAATGACTTGATTAGTGGGAATGACCAACTCTGTGACTCAGTCTCTACATTGGATCACAATTAAGCTCAACCTTCTAGTTCAAGTGATAGACTGATTAGCATACACATTCCTCAAGCTAAATCATGTGTAAGATAACCAACTGTCGAAATTCCACAAGCTAATAATGTTGATCCTTTAGATCAAGTTGCTAATCAAGATCATGTTGAACAATCAATCGAATAACCGATTGAACAACATGATCCTCAAGAGAATGATGAAGCAACATCAAGAAGATGTACTAGAGTTAGAAAATCAGCAATCCCTAGTCATTATTAAGTGTATCTGCAAGAACTGAACTGCAACATTAGAGCCGAGAATGAACCTGAAACGTTTTTACAAACTGTAAGTTCTAACGAATCTAAATTATGGCACGAATTCATGATTGAAGATATGAACTCTATGGGAACTAATCAAGTCTGGGATCTCGTCGAGTTGCATGATGGTGTAAAAGCCATTGGATGCAAATAGGTCTTTAAAACAAAGAAAGACTCACGAGGCAACATCGAGAGACATAGGAAAAGACTTGTAGCCAAAGGGTCTACTCAAAGAGAAGGAATTGATTACACATATACAATATCTCCTAAATCAAAGAAAGATTCTCTTCGCACAATTATGGCATTAGTAGCTCACTTTGATTTTTAGCTACATCAAATGAATGTGAAAACGGCCTTCATTGAGGAAGAGGTCTACGTGAAACAACCTGGAGGATTCTCCTCTAGTGACGGTGAGCATTTAGTTTTCAAGCTTAATAAATCCATTTACGGTTTGAGGCAAGCCTCCCGCCAATGGTATTTAAAGTTCCATTATGTCATCACTTCATCTGGTTTTAAAGAGAATGTCATGGATCAATGTATATACAAAAGGTCAGTGGGAGTAAGATATGTATCCTTGTTTTATATGTGGATGATATTTTGCTAGTGAGTAATGATAATGGAATGTTGTATGAGGTAAAACAATTTCTTTCAAAAACATTTGATATGAAAGATATGGTTCAGGCATCTTATCTCATTGGCATTATTATCAATATGGAAAGATCACGAGGCATTTTGAGTTTGTCTATATCAACAAAGTTCTAGAGAGATTTCGGATGAAAGATTGTTCACCAAGTATAGTACCTATTGCGAAGGGTGACAAATTCAACATGGATCAGTGTCCAAAGAATGACCTTGAACGGGAACAAATGAAAGATATTTCATATGCTTCCACTTTAAAAAGCCTTATGTATGCACAATTTTGTACCAGACCTAATGTTGCAAATGTTGTTGGAGTATTGGGTAGATATCAAAGTAATCCAGGTCTTGACCACTGGAAAGCTGAAAAGAAGGTTATGAGATACGTTGAAGGAACAAAGGACTACATGTTTTGAAGTTACATCACACGGTGTTTGGCTGAAGAGTTTCATATCTGGGCTTAGATTTGTCAACTTTATTTCTAGGCCGCCAAAGTTGTACAGTAACAATTCACCTGCTGTTTCAAGATGATCCTTAAAGAATCAACTAAGCCTCTATACACCAGCATGGGCTAGAGGACAGGAATATGCCAATTCTAAGCTTGCGAATTAGGAGGTTGTCTAGGTTGGGGATTCCAATGCCAAGACCAGAGTCGGAGCTTCAAAGGAAACTATCAAAGCCATGAACATTAAACTAAGGTTGTTCAAAAAGAAATTGATCATGTGGCTAGCTAAGACGAAAACAAATGGTTTCGAGTAACTTTTGTTTGTGATATTGATGCATACCTAGTGAACTCTATATTAAAGAAGTATCTTGGTGACCTTCGGAGTCTAGAGATTGATGTGTGGAAAGTCATTATTGCTTCCTCTACCTTGACTTCTGATGTCTAGTTGAAGCTTGAACACTCGGAGGTTCACACGAGACTTAAAATCGAGGAACTTGAGAATCTTCTACCACATTATGATCTTTTATGTCTGTTGTGGGATTCTCTCAATCAACTTTTGTTTACCTCGGGAGTGAACATCTCTTCTTGGCTGCAACATACGGTTGCAAGGAATGTAATGGCTTCATCATGTAATTTCCCTGAAAATTCGGAACATTGAATTGGAATAATATGTTATATAGAAAGAATGTATGTTGATTTCTTTAATACATGTTTATTGATCCGTCCTATTGAGTAATGTCTCAATGTTGTATAAGATACGAGGTATGGTTGTTCGGGAACTGGTATTATTTAAGCTCCACAAATGGTTTCTTTCGCCCTATAAAGTTGTCGCCGTTCTCTAAAGTCTTAGCTTTGAAGCAACAACCATTTTCTCCATGCTCCACAATATGCGCTCAGCTGGGATTTCAAAAGATTAGTCCAGTCGCTGATAAGTGTCGAAGGAGCTTTTCAACATAAATCACAACCCTTTAAACGAGCACCAAAATTTAGTTCAAGCTATAGTTTACATGACAAGCTAAATGTTAAGAAACTTTTATCGAAGCGGGCTCGATTAGCTCAAAAATAGCTTTACTCGTTTGAACAGTTTGTGATAAATAGCACTGGTAACTTGAAAGAGAGAAATTAAATAGTAACTGCCATTAAAATTAATCGACGTCCATAATGTAGTGATGTTGAACACGTGGTTCATATTTTAGAATGTCTAAACAGTAAGTTCTTTAAAATTAAAATACAGCACTACCGAAAAAGCAATTGCCACTATTTGAACCATGGAAAATCTTCTCGTTCAGTTGAACCACTATTTTCATCTGTCGGCATTCTTATATAATGTCGAGTTTAGTGAAATGTCGAGTTTAACCTTTGTTTTTCAAAAATGTCGAGTTCATACGTTCTGTTTAACTAAAATGACGAAATTATACCCTATGTTTAACTAAAATGACGCAATTATACCCTGAAATGGATAACAGTATCACAAATCTCCCTTTCATTAATATTAACTCTTATATAAGAAAAAACGAATCAAATCGAAACCAGTACCCTAATTTTCAAATTCCCAATTTTGAAATAAAATTAGCCTTAAATTGAAATTAAATAATAAAATTCATATCTCTCAATAGATTATTTCATTCTGTGTTCGAATTGCAACTTGAAAGCTTATGGTATGAACCAATATTTTATTATGAGCCTTAAGCACTGCTTAAATAGGCGAGATACAATCAGTTACAATCTAGAAAATCTTGGAAAGAATAAGCTAACTAATGCTAGAATATCTAACCAACTAAATATAGAATATACACAATAACAGCTCATATTCTACCGAGTAAATACAGAATAATTACAATATTAATTACAGATTTCTTCACTCCCCCTCAAGTTGGCAAATATATATCAAATATGCCTAACTTGGTAATCATCTTCTCAAACACTGGTCGAAAAAGTCCCTTTGTGAGGATGTCTGCAGTTTGATCGGCTGTTCCCACAAAAGGAATACAAATGGTGCCAGCATCTAGATTCTCCTTTATGAAATGTCGGTCCACTTCAACATGTTTTGTACGATCATGTTGAACTGGATTATGAGCAATGCTTATTGCTGCTTTGTTGTCGCAAAACAGCTTCATTGGTAGGTCAATCTCCATCTTCAATTCTTCAAGCACTCTTCTTATCCACGGTAGCTCGCATACGCCATTAGCCATCGACCGATACTCTGCCTCGGCACTGCTTCTTGCCACCACGCCTTGTTTCTTGCTTCTCCATGTCACGAGGTTACCCCATATGTATGTACAATATCCGGAAGTGGATCTTCTATCCACATCGGATCCTGCATAGTCAGCATCGGTGTGTTGTCAATGGTGCCCACAAGAAGAGTTGTAGTCTTTATTTTGTACATTTGATGTAATAAAGTCTCATGAAGACTCTTGCTTGTAATTGCCTATCTATTCATTAATAAAGTTGAAACGTTCATTCATTCTTTCTTTGTTTGAAGCTTTATGATAAAACCTTAGTCTTTTAGTCCATAAACAAACTTAACAACTTACGAAGAGAAAAATGTAGATTTGCATGAACAAACTCTTCGTAGTTTGCTTAAAACGTTATATTCGCAATCTTAGGGTCAAAGGACTATTGACCTCAGTATGATTGTTAGAAGAATCTATGATGTCTGGTTATGAGGCATTGAGAGTTGGGGACTCTATAGTTCTTCTAGGTATCTTCCGAAGATACTGAATTGACCAGTGCACTTCTAGAGACAATATAAGAACAAACCATTTAACCTCTTATGTCTCGAAGTCACTATGTATGAATTGCATCATGCTTACCTTAATCCTGAAATGAGACATGCCATTTCACACCTTAGTATTCTCATTTGAGAAAGTCAAAGTTCGGACTCACTATGTGATTCTGAACAAGGCCTATTGGTGAAGTACTAAGTTGTGAGTCTGTCATGAGTAACTTTGTGAAGTTCTCATAGATATGGAATTCATGTACAAGATTGCTGAAATGCAATGTATGTCACCTCATGCTTTGTTCCTTGGAGTGTGAATAAATGAACTGGCCAGTGTCCAAATTGAGTCCTGACTCTTTTGGATGAAACAATGTGACTTGTTAGCTCCTCGTCAATACATTGTTTCTAACTTATTCACAAGCGACAAAGGAGTTGAGGAAATAACAGCTAGAAGGGTAAAATGGTAATTTAGTAAATCCCGACTAGCTGATGACATTCATGAAGGGTAAACATAGATAATATTCAGTGGATCCGCTCATCATAATTAGGTCGAATTCTTGAGTAGAAAATAAATTCATTTGAACCGAGAGATTTTCAGTGTCAGCTCTTTAGTGGAGTCAGTTGGCATTAAGCTAAACTTGGAAAAGGTTTGTGAACTTTTGAGTCCAAGTGTTTAGCTCAAGCTTTGTTCATTTGGGTCCATGAGGTCACTGTCACGAATCACATCGATAGGAATAGTTAAACTGGAAGCTAAGTCAAAACAAGAACGAAAATGGTTAAAAGGGTATTTTTGTCTTTTGAGACAAAGGATGAAATGAATGTCAATAAATTTTTTGACAAGTTCATTTGATGACTTAATGTCACTCGGCCATAACTTGATTATTGGGCCTTGTGAATTAATTTCATTTCATAAGAATTTTATTGAAAATTCTTAATGGGCTTTTCTCATGTTGTCATGAACAAATGAAGAAGCTTCTAGAAGCTCCTTCTAGATGAGAGTTGGGCGCCCAAAATACCCAAGAGAAAGAGTTTATTTTGTGCATAAATGTATTTAGATACTTGCCAAAAGGAAAAGAGGAAACAAATTTTGCATATGGGATGCATAAAGAATCGGCCATGTTGAGAGAAAAGGCAAGCCTTGAACAAAATAGGAAACAAATCAAGGCTTCTAGAAGCCCTAGCTTGGCCGAGTGTCTCAATAGGAAAGAGAGGAATTTGGCTCATGAATATGTGATATTCCATAGAAGAGGAAACTACCTTATTGAAGGTGAGACCTCTCCTATAAATAGGAGCCTCATTTCCTCACATTTCATTCATCCAAGTTTAAGAGATTTGAGAGACTCACTCTCTAGAACTTGTGGCCGAAAATCCTCTCTCTCTCTCTCTAGTTTATTTTCGATTTTTCTTGCTTTGGCACCTAGGTCCTCACTCGACCTAGTGTTTAGCTCTGCGACTTCGAGACTCGTTCTTAAGTCGTAGTGTTTAAAAGTGCCCACTCACTGATTCCTTCTTTTCGAGTGATTTAGTGATAGAAACTTTCGTGGTTGCTCGAGGTGCCGAGGAAAGAAAGAGAGACGTGCTGCGAGCGTTGCAAACTTTCCACAAGCTTCTTCAAAGTTCAAGCTTCAAGAAAGGCTAGTAAACTTCTAGCTCATATTGGTTTTTAATTACATGTACTTGCACTTGTCTAGGTTAGTAAAAACTGTTTTACTTGTAAAAGAAAATTTTTAAAATTACTGCCGCTTACCGAAGCGTTAATTATTTTCTCAAACCCTAGATCGATTCCAACAAATGGTATCAGAGCTATGGTCAAAGATTAGCATGTACATGTTTTTAAAATTATGAGCTTGAAAATCGTTTTCGAAAGTTTACTAATTTTGTGACAAGTTAGAATTGTTATCTTAGTTTTTTTTAATTTATTGCTCATGTCTTTAAATTAAAAAGCATGTTGATTTTCTATGAGTTTGGGATGTTTTTTAAACACATTAGAATCAGTTCTAAAAGTTTTTAATTTTTTATACTGAAAAACGTGTTTTAAAGGTTTGAGAAATTTCGGTAAATTTTGTGACTAGTTACTTTGTCTTTCTAGTTTCTTTTATTTACCGTATTCGTTTTATGCTTGTTGTTATTTCTTTTATTCTATGTTATTATCCTGCTAATAAAACACAAATAAAAGCTTTAAACAACATCTTAAAACGTTCCGTTACACTTGATTCTTTTTCGCACCTAAATAGGACCAAGCTTTAATTTATTTCTTTTTCTTCGAGCTGGAGTAAACCCGCATTAAAAGTGGCATAACTCTCTGTATGTCCTCTGTCCAATGCCACCGGTTTCGGCTCAAAAGGACATCGGAGCCGCCAGATATGGCGATTTTACTCCGAGGTGCGCGGCTGTCTGAAACTCCAGTTTTTTAGAAATCCGGATTTTCAAACCCCACTACCATGAGTTATAGAACTCTAATGAGAAAATTTTCTTGAGCAAAAATGTTTTTCATATGATTATAAACATGATGTGTAAGATTAAAATGTTTTGATTTTTGGAAGTTTAATTGAAATTGAATTTTTACAAAACTAGTTTGAATTTTGAAAAACCGTTTTCACTTTCAAACTTGAAAATATTTTGTCATCCAAATCAAATAAATTTTCAAAATGTTTTCAAAACTATATCTATATCACATATGTTCGAAATCTACATGCTCTTGAAAATTTAAGTGGGAGGTCTCTTTGTAGACAAGCCGAAAAATAAAAAGATGTGTAATCTCAAACTTTCAAGTGTTCGAGTGAGTTGAAGTTCACACTTCCCTCACGCACTTTCCCGAAATAGAAAATAGGAAAAGATCGAGTATGTACCTTGTGCCTTTATGCACTAATACTGCTCTGAACATGTCGATCTAGGATTCTCTTCTAGTTGTCCGCTCTGTCGCTCTCTAACTAGGAAATTTGTTTCCGAAATTATAAGAGTCGATGAACCAACTCCAAAAACTAAGTGGGAGGGTTATATTCGTTGTTTGTAACCCACGATCCCCAACACTAATGAAAGATGCAATAACGTGGGACTAAGAGCCGCTCTTGCGACCCTCACTTAAATGTGAGTACTCCAAGGCGTTATTGCTTCGATCATTGCTCAATGAGCTACGTCCGAGAGTGATGCAATGATTGCCTCCCCTTGGGGGATTGTTTTTCAAAGCTGATCTTTTGGACTAAGTGGTTGGTTGCACGCTTAGGCTCAATCCCTAGTATCCTCCCTTGAGGCCCTGCGAAAGGATGTGAGTGATCAAACCAATTTAAAAGGTGGCTAGTCAAAATAGATGTATTGACATCTTGGCTTAGCATTAATGATGTGTCATTTACTTATAAATGGAGATTTTTTGCGGCCTTCTCTTGAGGGAGTAAATTATCGTTTGGTTTATAACACCTTTGGATTTTACAAAAGTCTTAATAAAACTTAAATCCTAAACCAAAGACTAATCATAAACTTGTTTCAACTTTTATAGGCAATATGTCTCTCAACCCTCTCTCTACAATTCTTTCCTCGAATAAACTCGAAGGCGACAATTACGTCGACTGGAAACGTAACCTCGACATAGTCCTTACTGTCGACAAGCACAAATGGGTTCTCACCACCCCATGTCCTCAAACGAATGAAGATTCGACGCAAGAGGAGAAAGACGCCCTGGCGGCCTGGCTTTGATCCGATGAGATTGCGAGATGCTATATTTTGGCATCGATGAACAATGTGTTGCAACAACAACATCGTGGTTATGAAACTGCCACCGATATGCTCTATAATCTCCATGAGATGTTTGGAGGGCAAGGACGTCAAGCTAGGCAACAAGCGGTCCGACAATTCATGAACTGTCGTATGAAGGCTGGAACTCCCGTTAGAGATCATATGATGCTGATCATTAGCTATCTCAACGAGATGGAGATTCTTGGATCTGAGATTGATGGGGAGACTAAAATAGATATGATCTTGGAAACTCTCCCCGAAACCTTTGATACCTTCAAGTTGAATTATTCCATGAACAAGCTGGAGTACATTGTTACCGAGCTCATGAAGGAACTTCAAACCGCTGAGGCACTCACTAAGAAAAAGAGGGCTCAAGGAGAAGTACATGCTACTGCCTCCACCTCTCTGGATCTAAGAAGAGACCTCGCAATGCCGAGAAGAAGAACCAACCTAAGGTTCACATGAAGAAGAAGGCGCCAAAGGCTCCGAAGGTGGACAAGTCTAACGACAAGTGCCACCACTGCAACGAGCCTGGTCACTGGCGTAGGAACTGTCCTGCCTACCTCAAAACCAAAGCAAAAGGTATTGTACTTGTTACTGAAGCCTGTTTAGTAGCTGATAATGTATCATCGTGGATTATTGACTCCGCTGCTACTAACCATATTTGCTGCTCCTTGACTGGTTTTAGGAAAAGCAAAAGCTTAGAGGATGGCGACTTCTGCTTCAAGTGGGGTGATGAGAGCGTGGTGTCTGCGAAGGCTGTGGGATCCGTGACGCTATCTTTTGAAGATCGAACTTTAAATTTGAATAATGTTTATTATGTTCCTTCCTTTGGGAAAAACCTAGTATATGTTGCTCAACTTTTCGAGCAAGATTATTATTTAAAGTTTATAAAGAATGGAATTCGTATTTCTTTTTCTAATTCTTTTGTCACTGATGCATGTATGAAGAATGGTCTTTTTTACATCTATCCCACTCAACCTTCTCTTTTAGACACCGAAATAGATAACGATCTAATTAGGGAGCCAAAGAGGATCAAACTTTCTGAATCCTCCGATCTAACAATATCAACATACCTCTGGCACTTAAGACTTGGTCATATCAATCTAGATAGGATTAAGAGACTTGTGAGGGATGGTCCACTCCAAGCCTCTGCAATAGGTTCACTACCTACTTGTGAATCCTGTATAGAAGGAAAAATGACTAAGCGACCTTTCTCCGATAAGGGTCGAAGAGCCACTGAGTTGCTGGAACTAATACATTCTGATGTATGTGGTCCGCTCAACCAACAGGCACGTGGAGGATACGAATACTTCGTTACCTTCACTGATGATTACTCAAGATATGGGTTTGTCTATTTGCTTAAACACAAATCCGAGACCTTTAACGTATTTAAGGTCTTTAGGGCTTTAGTGGAAAAGCAAACTGGCAAAGTGATCAAAACCCTTCGATCTGATCGAGGTGGTGAGTATATGTCTGGAGAGTTCGATGACTTTCTTAAAGAAGAAGGTATCGCTTCTCAGCTTACCGCACCTGGCACACCTCAACAAAACGGAGTGTCAAAGAGAAGAAACCGAACTCTTATGGAGATGGTTAGATCAATGATGAGTTACTCATCACTCCCGCTTTCCTTTTGGGGATATGCCCTCGAAACAGCCGCCTACATTCTGAACCAAGTTCCATCCAAAACGGTTCCTGGTACTCCTTATGAACGATGGACTGGACGTAAAGTGAATCTTGGCCGCATCCGAATTTGGGGTTGCCCTGCACACGTGCTGAGGCAAAAGACTAGCAAGTTGGCTAGTAGGTCAGAATTGTGCCTGTTTGTAGGATATCCGAAGGAAACCAAAGGTTTTACTTTCTATAGTCCCGAGGACGATAAGACTTTCGTTAGAACGAATGCTCGTTTCCTTGAGGAGGACTTTATGAAGGATGCGAAACCTAGAAGCAAAATTGTGCTTGAAGAAAAGTTGGGTGAGGAAGCTTCTACCTCATCTGTAAGAACTGTTCTTACCCCAACTGAAACACAACCTAACTCATCAGAATCTTGTCAAGTAGTACTTAGACGTAGTGGGAGGGCTACTCAAAAGCCTGACAGGTACATGTCTTATGGAGACTCTCTTGTAGCCGTCTCCGACATGGATGACCCTGTTTCCTATAGCCAAGCGATGGCTTGTTCTGAATCAAACCTTTGGCTTGACGCCATGAAAGTTGAAATGCACTCGATGTATGTCAACAATGTCTGGAAACTTGTAGACCTTCCTGAAGGGATTAAACCCGTAGGGTGTAAGTGGATATACAAGAAGAAAAGGGGTCCTGATGGGAACGTCGAGACGTTCAAAGCACGACTTGTGGCGAAGGGTTATACCCAACAAGAAGGGATTGACTATGAAGAAACCTTCTCGCCAGTCGCGATGCTTAAATCCATCCGCATACTCCTATCCATAGCTGCAGCTCTCGACTATGAGATCTGGCAAATGGATGTCTGAATGGCAATCTTGACGAGCGCATTTACATGGCTCAACCAGACGGTTTCGTGGATAAAGGTCAAGAGACCAAGGTTTGTGAGTTGCTTAAATCCATTTATGGACTAAAGCAAGCATCTAGGTCATGGAATATTAGATTCGATGAAAATGTAAAAAGCTTTGGCTTTGAACAGTCGATAGATGAACCTTGTGTTTACAAGTTAATACACGAAGGTAAAGTTGTGTTTCTGGTACTATATGTCGATGATATACTACTCATTGGTAATGACGTGGGTAAGTTATCTGAGGTTAAGGTCTGGCTGGCAAAGCAATTCGATATGAAGGATCTAGGAGAAGCCGCATACATTCTAGGAATCCAAATCTTTCGAGATAGGAAAAACCGGACCCTGTCGCTCTCTCAAGCATGTTATATTGATAAGGTGATGGATCGTTTCTCGATGCAAGACTGCAAGAGGGGTCAAACACCCTTTAGGCATGGAGTTTCACTCTCTAAGGACCAGTCTCCCAAGACTGCACAAGAGATTGAAGACATGAGGAAGATACCTTACACCTCTGCCGTAGGAAGCCTCATGTATGTCATGCTTTGCACTAGACCTGACATCTGTTTCGCCGTTGGTGTAGTTAGTCGTTTCCAATCCAACCCTGGACCCGAGCACTGGATTGCTGTTAAGCATGTTCTTAAGTATCTTCGAAGAACTAGGAACTTGATGCTTACATACTCAGGTACTGACCTGACTATGACGGGATATACCGACTCCGATTTTCAAGCGGATAAGGATTCCAGGAAATCCACTTCGGGATCTGTGTTCATCCTTAATGGTGGAGTTGTTGTGTGGAGAAGTATTAAGCAATCTTGCATTGCTGACTCCACAATGGAAGCAGAATATGTGGCTGCTTGTGAAGCATCCAAAGAGGCTGTATGGCTTAGAAAGTTCCTTAAGTATTTGGAAGTTGTTCCAAACGTCGACGAGCCCATGACCCTTTATTGTGATAATAGTGGGGCTGTCGCTAACTCAAAGGAACCTAGAAGCCATAAGCGCTCTAAGCATATTGAGAGGATATACCATTTGATTCGAGAGATCGTGCAGCGCGGAGACGTGGAAGTGAAGAAGATCTCAACGGTGGACAACCTCGCAGATCCATTCACCAAGGCCCTAGCGAACAAGGTCTTCGACCAACATCGTGAGGGATTAGGCATGAAGGACTACACACACCTTCTTTGAGTCAAGTGGGAGTTTGTTGTCAATGGTGCCCACAAGAAGAGTTGTAGTCTTTATTTTGTACATTTGATGTAATAAAGTCTCATGAAGACTCTTGCTTGTAATTGCCTATCTATTCATTAATAAAGTTGAAACGTTCATTCATTCTTTCTTTGTTTGAAGCTTTATGATAAAACCTTAGTCTTTTAGTCCATAAACAAACTTAACAACTTACGAAGAGACAAATGTAGATTTGCATGAACAAACTCTTCGTAGTTTGCTTAAAACGTTATATTCGCAATCTTAGGGTCAAAGGACTATTGACCTCAGTATGATTGTTAGAAGAATCTATGATGTCTGGTTATGAGGCATTGAGAGTTGGGGACTCTATAGTTCTTCTAGGTATCTTCCGAAGATACTGAATTGACCAGTGCACTTCTAGAGACAATATAAGAACAAACCATTTAACCTCTTATGTCTCGAAGTCACTATGTATGAATTGCATCATGCTTACCTTAATCCTGAAATGAGACATGTCATTTCACACCTTAGTATTCTCATTTGAGAAAGTCAAAGTTCGGACTCACTATGTGATTCTGAACAAGGCCTATTGGTGAAGTACTAAGTTGTGATTCTGTCATGAGTAACTTTGTGAAGTTCTCATAGATATGGAATTCATGTACAAGATTGCTGAAATGCAATGTATGTCACCTCATGCTTTGTTCCTTGGAGTGTGAATAAATGAACTGGCCAGTGTCCAAATTGAGTCCTGACTCTTTTGGATGAAACAATGTGACTTGTTAGCTCCTCGTCAATACATTGTTTCTAACTTATTCACAAGCGACAAAGGAGTTGAGGAAATAACAGCTAGAAGGGTAAAATGGTAATTTAGTAAATCCCGACTAGCTGATGACATTCATGAAGGGTAAACATAGATAATATTCAGTGGATCCGCTCATCATAATTAGGTCGAATTCTTGAGTAGAAAATAAATTCATTTGAACCGAGAGATTTTCAGTGTCAGCTCTTTAGTGGAGTCAGTTGGCATTAAGCTAAACTTGGAAAAGGTTTGTGAACTTTTGATTCCAAGTGTTTAGCTCAAGCTTTGTTCATTTGGGTCCATGAGGTCACTGTCACGAATCACATCGATAGGAATAGTTAAACTGGAAGCTAAGTCAAAACAAGAACGAAAATGGTTAAAAGGGTATTTTTGTCTTTTGAGACAAAGGATGAAATGAATGTCAATAAATTTTTTGACAAGTTCATTTGATGACTTAATGTCACTCGGCCATAACTTGATTATTGGGCCTTGTGAATTAATTTCATTTCATAAGAATTTTATTGAAAATTCTTAATGGGCTTTTCTCATGTTGTCATGAACAAATGAAGAAGCTTCTAGAAGCTCCTTCTAGATGAGAGTTGGGCGCCCAAAATACCCAAGAGAAAGAGTTTATTTTGTGCATAAATGTATTTAGATACTTGCCAAAAGGAAAAGAGGAAACAAATTTTGCATATGGGATGCATAAAGAATCGGCCATGTTGAGAGAAAAGGCAAGCCTTGAACAAAATAGGAAACAAATCAAGGCTTCTAGAAGCCCTAGCTTGGCCGAGTGTCTCAATAGGAAAGAGAGGAATTTGGCTCATGAATATGTGATATTCCATAGAAGAGGAAACTACCTTATTGAAGGTGAGACCTCTCCTATAAATAGGAGCCTCATTTCCTCACATTTCATTCATCCAAGTTTAAGAGATTTGAGAGACTCACTCTCTAGAACTTGTGGCCGAAAATCCTCTCTCTCTCTCTCTCTAGTTTATTTTCGATTTTTCTTGCTTTGGCACCTAGGTCCTCACTCGACCTAGTGTTTAGCTCTGCGACTTCGAGACTCGTTCTTAAGTCGTAGTGTTTAAAAGTGCCCACTCACTGATTCCTTCTTTTCGAGTGATTTAGTGATAGAAACTTTCGTGGTTGCTCGAGGTGCCGAGGAAAGAAAGAGAGACGTGTTGCGAGCGTTGCAAACTTTCCACAAGCTTCTTCAAAGTTCAAGCTTCAAGAAAGGCTAGTAAACTTCTAGCTCATATTGGTTTTTAATTACATGTACTTGCACTTGTCTAGGTTAGTAAAAACTGTTTTACTTGTAAAAGAAAAATTTTAAAATTCCGCCGCTTACCGAAGCGTTAATTATTTTCTCAAACCCTAGATCGATTCCAACACGGTGAAGGCTTCTACTTCTTTCTTCCCTCCTTTTCTAAACAAGAGACCTTTTCTGGGGCAGCTCTTCAGGTAGCGTAGTATCCGGTTCGCAGCTTCAAGATGTTCCTCGAAAGGGCAGTGCATGAACTGACTTATCATGCTCACAGCAAATGCAATGTCCGGCCTTGTGTGTGATAAGTATATAAGCCTGCCCACTAGTCGTTGGTACTGCTGCGTATTGACAGGAACTCCTTCCTTGATATTCCCCAGCTTCAGGTTTGGATCTATCCGAGTGTCGACCAGTTTACACGCACTCATTCCAGTATCTTGAAGCAAATCAAGAATGTACTTCCGCTGTGACACTGCAATTCCTTCTTTGGACCAAGTGTTAGAAATTGAGTAAAATTAAATAGGTGCTTTAATTAGCTCAATTTAATTTGTTCATTAAAAGACAAAATAGTGTGTTGTTGATTGAGAAAGTGAGTTTGTGAATGAGGAAGTGACGAGCTCGACTGGGGCGAGGTCGTCAGCTCGACTGGGGCGAGGTCGATTGAACGAAATGACGAAGTCATTTCAGTTCGACTGAGGGCGAGGTCGACTGGTCGACCTCCTGGCGAGCTCGACCTCCAGATGAGCTCGGCCTCCTGGCGAGCTCGACCTCCTCGCGAGCTCGACCTCCAGGTGAGCTCGACCGCCTTTTCGCGGAAATTCTCGCCAACGGTCGAGCCTCCTCATTTAGCAGTTATTTGTGGTTACCGTTCGAACTAACGGTCACGTGTCTTCAAAACGAACTATCGTTTGGCCAACGGTCGTGTCGTTTGAGACTATAACCGTAGTTCGACCGAAACGGTGCGTCTGTTCGTAGTTCGACCGAAACAGTGCGTCTGTTCCCAGATCGACCGAAACAGTGCATCTGTTCGCGAAGACCGTTAGTTCGACCGAAACAGTGCGTCTGTTCGTCGAACCTCTTCGCGAACAGGTACGATTGATTATATAATCCGACTTCGGATTCAGTAATCAACACAGGTTTTCGAACCAACTTTCTCAATTCCCTAAACACTAATCCAGAAACACAGTTCTTGCTTATTTTTGGATTTTCACTCTGTCTTGGTGCAGTCCGAACTAGGCTTGTCGTATCCTGCGGTATTCTTGTACAGAAACCTTAAGACATTTTCGGGTACTCGAAATACTATAAGGAAAGCGTTCCTATGCGTGATTCAAGCCTCGAAGTCTTCAATTTTGAAGAATTATCCAACAATCTTATAGTATCATGTGCTATGGCTACCGAGGCATCTGTTTCAAGTCTGAAAGTGATGAGCCAGGACTTCGTCAAGTTAGATCGCTTCGACGGCACTAACTTTACTCGCGGGCAAGACAAGATGCGTTTCTTCCTCACCGCCATGAAGATCTTCTACGTGCTCGACCCGACGTTGGTGCCCATCCCAGAGCCGACGGACGAAGATGATGACGAACTCAGGCGGACCGGAAGAAGCGTCAAGAGGACGAGCTGCTGTGCCGGGGTCACATTCTGAACACATTGTCAGACCGACTCTACGATCTCTACACCGACAATCCATCGGCGGTTGAGATATGGAAGGCTCTCGAGTACAAGTTCAAGGTCGAAGAAGAAGGTACCAAAAAGTTCCTTGTCTCGAGTTACTTTGATTTCAAGATGTTTGATGACAAGCCTATACTTGCTCAACTTCATGAATTGCAAGTTATAGTCAACAAATTGAGGGCCGTGAAGATAGATATTCCGGAGTCTTTCCAAGTTGGTGCAATTATTGCGAAGTTGCCCAATTCGTGGAAAGGCTATCGAAAGAAACTTCTTCACAATACCGAGGACTTCTCTTTGGAGCAAATCCAGAAACATCTTCGAATCGAGGAGGAATCGAAGATGAGAGAGAAGACGACGGATGCCGGTACTTCCAAGGCTAATGCAGTGAGCGCTAAAGGCAAAAGGAAGTGGAATGACAAGGAAGGTTCTTCGGGTTCCAAAAAGGACTCGAAGAAATTCAAGCATTCCGGCAAATCCAAGTCCGGCAACAAGCCCGGATCCAAGGGGTCCAAAGGGGGCTGCTATATGTGTGGCAAACCCGGTCACTATGCTCGAGATTGTCGACACCGCAAGACGGATGTGAAAGAGGTCGACGCCACTATGACCGATACTAACATAGTCGCTACGTTGAGCGAACTCATGGCGGTCAAAGGCAAGGTTCAAGGGTGGTGGTACGACACTTGTGCTACCGTTCACGTCGCCTATGATAGGGCTGCCTTCAAAACCTATTCTGAAGTCAACGATGGACAAGCGGTTCAGATGGGAAACGAGCATCGCTCTCAAGTTGTCGGCATCGGGAACGTGGATCTCAACTTCACCTCCGGGAAGACGGTCACTTTGACCAATGTTCTCCATGTTCCGGATATGTGTAGGAACCTAGTTAGTGGCGATCTCCTTGGCAAACCGGGGATCAAATCTGTGTTTGAGTCGGGCAAGCTTATCTTGACCCGAAATGGTGTAATTGTTGGCAAAGGCTATTCCAGTGAAGGGATGGTCAAATTATGTATTATTGACAATGTTATCAATGAAATTTCTCCTTCTGCTTATATGCTTGATTCTGTTTCTTTATGGCATAGTAGATTAGCACATATTGGTTTTAGCACTATGAAAAGGTTAATTAAATGCGATTTAATTTCGTGCAAATCCGATAAATTGGATAAATGTGAAATATGTGTGAAATCTAAAATGATAAAGAAACCGTTTTATAGTGTAGAGAGAAATTCTAAGGTGTTAGATCTTATACACTCTGATATATGTGAATTTAATGGCATGTTAACCCGTGGGGGAAATAGGTATTTTATTACCTTTATTGATGATTGCTCTAGATTTACATATGTGTACTTATTGAAACATAAAGATGATGCTTTCAATGCTTTTAAAGTGTATAAGGCTGAAGTAGAAAATCAATTAGGAGTTAATATTAAAGTCCTTAGAAGTGATAGGGGCGGTGAATATTTTCCTAGTGATTTTAATACTTTTTGTGAAGAAAATGGTATTGTTCATGAATGTTCTGCACCTAGAACACCACAACAAAACGTTTTAGTCGAACGTAAAAATAGGACACTTCAAGGGATGATAAATGCCATGTTAACGCATTCTGGATTACATTTTAGTTTGTGGGGTGAAGCTTTACTATCCGCATGTCATATTTTAAATCGTATTCCTTTAAAGAAAACCCAAATATCTCCATACGAGGTATGGAAAGGGCGAAAGCCTAATATTGGGTATTTCAAAGTGTGGGGGTGTCTAGCCTACTACAAAAACATGGATCCTAAAAGGACCAAGTTGGGTCCTCGAGGGATGCGAAGTGTTTTTATTGGCTATGCCATGAATAGCAAGGCATATAGACTTCTAAACTTAGAGTCTAATGTCATAGTGGAATCCCGAGATGTGGAATTCTTTGAGAATCTTAACTCGACAGGAAAAGAACCTCAAAATTCCACTTATGAAGAACCTCGACCAGGCGAGCTCGATCTCCAGGGAGGATCGACCTCAAGGCGAGCTCAAACCCCTGGCGAGCTTGACCAGCAGGGAGGTTCGATCTCCAAGCGAGCTCGACCCCAGGTGAGCTCGACCCCAGGCGACCTCGACCTCCAGGCAGGCTCGATGCCTCGAGAGGAAAGTTCTTCTAGGGTAGTTGTAGAACAACCCGAACTTCGGAGAAGCAAAAGAGTCCGTAAGTCTAAGGAAATAGATTCTCGCATCATTTCTTTTTACCTAGTAGAAGGAAATAGAGAGAGTTTTGCACGGAAAATTCCTATTATTCTTCTTATTGAAGATGATCCTAAGATTTATAATGAAGCTGTGGCTTCTCGAGACTCTGCCTTTTGGAAGGATGCTATCCAAGATGAAATGGATTCTATTATGTCAAATCACACTTGGGAAATTGTCGATCTACCCAAAGGGTCTAGACCTATTGGGTGTAAGTGGGTGTTCTGAAAGAAGTACCATAGTGATGGCACTCTTAACACTTACAAGGCTAGATTAGTAGCCAAAGGATTTCGACTACGAGAAGGAATTGATTACTTTGACACATATGCACCGGTAGCGAGGACAACAACAATTAGAGTGTTGTTTGCCTTGGCTTCTTTGTATAACCTCAATGTTCATCAAATGGATGTCAAGACGGCATTCTTGAATGGAGATCTCGATGAGGAGATTTACATGAAGCAGCCGGAAGGTTATGTGCTTCCGGGTAATGAACAAAAGGTTTGCAAACTTGTTAAATCCTTATATGGATTAAAACAAGCACCCAAACAATGGCATCAAAAGTTTGACTCAGTCATACTTTAGAATGGATTTGTTCCTAACGTTTGTGACAAGTGTTTGTACTCAAAGGTGCGTGGTAACCTTGTGATCTTCCTATGTCTCTATGTTGATGATATGTTGATCATTAGCAATGAGATGAAAGGAATATTAGAAACGAAGAGGTTTCTATCTTCCACTTTCAAAATGAAAGATCTTGAACAAGTTGATACTATTTTGGGTATCAAGGTTCGTAGAACCAGTGGGGGTTATGAACTTAGTCAATCACACTATGTTGAAAAAGTGCTTGATAAGTTCAAACATTTAAATTTCAAAGAAGTGAATACCCCATTTGATCCAAGTGTAAAACTTGAAAAGAATGATGGAAGGGCTGTGGCTCAGTTGGAATATGCTAGTGCGGTTGGTTGTCTTATGTACTTGATGCAATGTACTCGACCAGACATAGCATTTGCCGTTAGTAAAATGAGTAGATTTACCAGCAATCCAAGTGCCGAGCATTGGAAGGCCATTGGGAGAATCTTTGGATTTCTTTTGAAAACCAAAAATCTTGGACTTCAATACGGTCAGTTTCCTGCCGTACTAGAAGGATATACTGACGCAAGTTGGATATCGGGCGTTGGAGATAACAAATCTACGACGGGATGGGTATTTACACTTGCCGGCGGGGCAGTTTCTTGGAAATCAAAGAAACAAACATGTATCACTCATTCGACCATGGAATCACAGTTCGTGGCTCTTGCTTCAGCAGGTCAAGAGGCTGAATGGTTGAGGGATCTTCTTTTAGAAGTTCCATTGGCTAAAGACAATATATCAACCGTGTCGATACATTGTGATAGTCAATCAACTTTAGCGAGAGCATACAGTGAAGTGTATAATGGAAAGTCTAGACATATTAGTCTGAGACATGACTATGTGAGGAAATTGATCAAAGATGGAATCATTTCGCTCACATATGTAAGATCAAGCTTTAATATTGCTGATCAGTTCACTAAACCTCTTGCAAGAGATTTGGTGAGATCGACCTCGAGAGGTATGGGTCTTAACCTCCTTGAGTAGCGATCTGACAATGATGGCAACCCAACCTAAGGTTAGGAAATGACTAACTATAGGTTCAATGGGTATGAACAAGTCATTGAATTGGATATTCATAACATTATATAATAATGTTGACTGTTACAATCGGAAGGTTGAGTTTCTTAACTCTTAATGAAATTCAGTCTTGAGGACAAGTATCTATACGTAACAGAGATACTGTAAGAACTTCACCTATGTGAATTTCGGGATGGTGCCGTCCCAAAGTGAGAGTTGGAGTTTTCTCTCATGAAAAATTCACGAGACAGGATGAGCACATGGCCATTAACGGTGCTAAGCGTGTGATATAGGAGAAGAACACTAAAGAGTGTGTGTTGAGTAACACCGATTTTATCACAGGGAAAATAGGTTCAAAGCCTGGCTACCTAATTTACGATAAAGTCTTGTGTTGCTTATACTAAGGATAAGTTCAAATCGAAAGATACTTATCTGTACTAACAATCTTTATCTCTTTTCTGGATTCTATTTTGCCTTTTCTGAACAAGTGGGGGATTGTTAGAAATTGAGTAAAATTAAATAGGTGCTTTAATTAGCTCAATTTAATTTGTTCATTAAAAGACAAAATAGTATGTTGTTGATTGAGAAAGTAAGTTTGTGAATGAGGAAGTGACGAGCTCGACTGGGGCGAGGTCAGCTCGACTGGGGCGAGGTCGATTGAACGAAATGACGAAGTCATTTCAGTTCGACTGAGGGCGAGGTCGACTGGTCGACCTCCTGGCGAGCTCGACCTCCAGATGAGCTCGGCCTCCTGGCGAGCTCGACCTCCTCGCGAGCTCGACCTCCAGGTGAGCTCGACCGCCTTTTCGCGGAAATTCTCGCCAACGGTCGAGCCTCCTCATTTAGCAGTTATTTGTGGTTACCGTTCGAACTAACGGTCACGTCTCTTCAAAACGAACTATCGTTTGGCCAACGGTCGTGTCGTTTGAGACTATAACCGTAGTTCGACCGAAACGGTGCGTCTGTTCGTAGTTCGACCGAAACAGTGCGTCTGTTCGCAGATCGACCGAAACAGTGCATCTGTTCGCGAAGACCGTTAGTTCGACCGAAACAGTGCGTCTGTTCGTCGAACCTCTTCGCGAACAGGTACGATTGATTATATAATCTGACTTCGGATTCAGTAATCAACACAGGTTTTCGAACCAACTTTCTCAATTCCCTAAACACTAATCCAGAAACACAGTTCTTGCTTATTTTCGGATTTTCACTCTGTCTTGGTGCAGTCCGAACTAGGCTTGTCGTATCCTGCGGTATTCTTGTATAGAAACCTTAAGACATTTTGGGGTACTCGAAATACTATAAGGAAAGCGTTCCTATGCGTGATTCAAGCCTCGAAGTCTTCAATTTCGAAGAATTATCCAACACCAAGCGATCTCCATTCCCAGAAAATATCGCAATTCTCCCAAGTCCTTTACTTCGAATTCAGTGGCAAGCTCCATCTTCAATTTCTCCATTTCTTTCATATCATTTCCTGTAAGAATTATGTCATCCAAATAAACAATCAAAATTGACATTTTACCGTCATTTGAGTGTTTAATGAAGAGGGTATGATCTAATTGAGATTGCTTGTAGCCTTGTCGCTTCACGAACTGAGTGAATCTGTCAAACCAGCCCATACAATGCCTTCTCCAATCTGCAAACATTAGAGCCGAATTTCTCCTCGAATCCCGGAGGGGGACTCATGTAGACTTCTTCCTCAAGTTTCCCGTTAAGGAAAGCATTCTTCACGTTCAGCTGTCTGAGAGACCAGTCAAGGTTTGCAGCAATAGAGAGCAAAATCCTTACTGTGTTTAACTTTGCTACCGGAGCAAATGTCTCCATGTAGTCGATGCCATAGGTTTGCGTTTAGCCCTTAGCAACCAACCTTGCTTTGTAGCATTCTAGACTCCCATCGGCATTGAACTTTGGTGTGAACACCCATCGGCAGCCCACAATCGGATTCCCTTGAGGCAGCCCTTCAACCTTCCATGTTTGATTCTTCGCAAGAGCATTCATTTCTTCCATCACGGCCACCCTCCATTTCGGTTCAGATAAGGCTTCCTGAATAGTTTTAGGGACAACAATGGAGGACACATTTGTGGTAAAAGCATTGAAAGACATGGATAGACGATGGTTAGAGACATAGTTGGACATTGGATATATGGGATGCATGGTGCAAGATCTTTTTTCTTTTCTCAAGGCTATAGGGAGATCAGAGTCAGAGTCTACCTTTTCCTTACCTTTTTCAGAAACTTCCACCGGTTCGGGTTCATGGTCGGCTGAGGGAGCAGTGATGTTCTCTATCTCTTGATTCCTGATCCTCTTTGTATAAAATTTGTCATACGGACTTAGTAGTTTCTTATTTTTTTATTTCTCCGAGATTGTGAGGTGGTTCTTGACTTGCATCTATAGAAACATCAATTTTATCTATAGAGACATTTTCTTCAAAATTTTATCCAAAACATGATCAATACTCGGATTAGGTATATTTTCATATTCAATTCCGACCCTATTATCACCACTTTCATCAATTTTAAGAAAATCTAGGCCTAAACTATTTGTAGTGTCTTCAGTTTGTTTCTCCCCCTGAAGATCACTACTAAAAAGGCTTCATTTTCAAAAAAGACAACATCCATGGTAATAAACATTTTTCGAGTCATATGATCAAAACATTCATATCCTTTTTGTGTAGGTGGAACACCTAAGAAAACACATTTTTTTCCCTTTTGGATCAAGTTTACATGCGGTCCTGTCTGGATTTTTTATAAAAACCGTGCATCCAAAAATTTTTAATGGCAAGGAGTTAATGGTACGAGAGTTAGGAAAATATTTTGAAAACACATCAATAGGAGTTTTAAAATCCAAAATTTTTTAAGGCATGCGATTTATAAGATATGTTGCATGAAGAAGGGCATCTCCCCAATGATATTTGGGTATTTTTGCTGAAAACATAATAGATCTTGTTACCTCGAGAAGATGCCTTTTTTTTCTTTTCGCTATGCCATTTTGAGCTGGAGTGTCAGTACAAGAACTTTGATGAATGACACCTTTCTCATCAAAGAAATTTTGTAAAGTTTTCGAAAAAATACTCTCGACCATTATCACTTCTTATCATTTTAATTTGTGCACTATATTGAGTTTGTACCATATTAAAAAGGGTTATTAAGTTATATAGCCACACGGTTATAGTGAATTGAGATATAGCCCACCTTTCGTTAATTTCTTGTAAATAGCCAAGTTAACTTATTAACAGATTAGTAAAAGACTTATTTAATCCAGCCAAACATGTAAAAAAAGGTAGTTAATAGGCTGCCACGTATGCAAGTTGGCTATTTACAAAGTATTTACCAAAGGTTGGCTAATTTACAATTCCTATAGTTTAGGTGGCTTACGTAGCCAATTTTTTGTCTTAAAAAAGGTTTTAAAAATGGTTTCAACCTCATTTTTTTCTTTAAGCAAGTAAACCCAACTTATCCTAGTGTGATCATCAATTATCGTCATAAACCACCTCTTTTCTTTTAATGTAGATACTCGAGAAGGTCGCCAAATATCACTATGAATTAGTGAAAATGGAGATGTACGAGTATAAAGCCGTGTAGGATAATGATTTTTGTGATGTTTAGCTAAAGCATATATATCACAATGAAATGAAGAATGATCTTTATTTAAAAAAAGAGTAGGATACAACCTTTTTAAATATGAAAAACTATTAGCTCTTTTGTGATTTTTTTCACTGACAGAAGGTTACAGGCTAAACTTGGAACATGAAGGACTTTAGATATAGAGATATTTGATATTTTTACACTTCCTATTCTTGCAATTGGTGTAAGAGTACCATTTGCAACTTTAACCTTTTTATTCGCTGCACAAGGTTTATAGGATAGAAAAAGATGAGAATTTCCGGTCATGTGATCTGTTGCACCTTAATCAATTACCCAAATATTATTTTCTTTTGAGCATAAAAAGGTAGATAGGGAACCTGCGAAGGAACACGAGGGAATATAAGAGTTTGAAGCCTTTTGAGAGAGTTGAGGAGTTTTAGAAGCTGGTCTATCTAAGCCTTGGTGAAAGGTGGCTGTTTGCACTGATTGCTCTTGAGAGGAATCGGCCATGTTAGCTTGTAAGGCTCTTTCCTTCTTCGTTTTGTACCCGGCCGGTTTGACATGTATCTTCCAACAAGTCTCCTTTGTGTGCCAATATTTCTTGCAATGGTCGCACCACGGCTTCTTCTTCTCCTCTTTTTCTCGGGTAAACAAGGCTGATGTCTATGATGTCCGATCAGTAGCTTCTTCACTACCTTGCATGATCTTCCTCCTGTTCTCTTCAATTTTGACTTCCGAGAAGACTTCTCGGATTGAGGGCAGCGGTCGTCTCCCGAGAATTCTTCCCTTCACTTCATCAAGATCTCGATTTACACCTGCTAAAAACACATACACACGGTCATTTTCTTCCCTCTTCTTCTGTTTGGCACAATCGGCTACACTCTCCCAGGTATCTTCGTTGTATTGATCTAACTCCTGCCATAGCGCAACCATCTCATTGTAGTAGGTTGTCACATCTCGACCAACCTGTCTGGATTGCCATAGCTTTGTCTTCAACTCGAAGACCTGCGAAGCATTCTCTCGATCAGAGTATGTTTCTCTGACCGAGTCCCATACCTCTTTGGCGGTCTTTGTTGTCGCAGTTTTTCGGACAACGATTTAGGAACCGGAAATGGTTAGACCCAAGGCCGGACCAAGTGGTCTCACTCCGGCTCGAGCGTGTCGGACTTGATATCTCAAGTCGTCCCTTAGCTGTCTGTAATGTCTATCTCGTCCAAGCACCTGAAACACAAGCGAAGAGGTGTGAACTACAAAGGGGAAACAGAGGGGTTGCCTCTGTTTACCTCTCCGACGCTCAACATTAGTGGGATTGAGGTGGTTGATAGAGGGTTTAGTGTTTAGAGGTCGAGAGTTGAGAGAAACGAGCGAGTTATGAGTTCGGCAGCGTTTCAGTACTCAAATTTCGGATTACCTGGACTAGGGGAGCGGCCCCTTTATTTATAGGCGACCAAGGGGTGTTATGGGCAACCCCTTGGCCGAGAATTGTCTTGGCCCGGCCATTGGCCGAGACTGGCCCTTGGGCCGGCCAATGGCCGAGGCTGTCTGGGCCGGCCATTGGCCGAGGCTGGCCCTAGGGCCGGCCAATGGCCGGGAGTAGCTTGAGTCGGCCATTGGCCGAGACTGGCCCTTGGGCCGGCCAATGGCCGAGGCTATTTGGGCCGGCCATTGGCCGAGGCTGGCCCTAGGGCCGGCCAATGGCCGGGGGTAGAGTGAGCCGGCCATTGGCCGAGACTGGCCCTTGGGCCGGCCAATGGCCGGGAGCAGACCGAGTCGGCCATTGGCCGAGACTGGCCCTTGGGCCGGCCAATGGCCGAGGCTATTTGGGCCGGCCATTGGCCGAGGCTGGCCCTAGGGCCGGCCAATGGCCGGGAGTAGACCGAGTCGGCCATTGGCCGAGACTGGCCCTTGGGCCGGCCAATGGCCGAGGCTATTTGGGCCGGCCATTGGCCGAGGCTGGCCCTAGGGCCGGCCAATGGCCGGGAGCATCTTGAGTCGGCCATTGGCCGAGGCTGGCCTCTGGGCCGGCCAATGGCCGAGGCCGTTTGGGCCGGCCATTGGCCGGGGCTGGCCCTAGGGCCGGCCAACGGCCGGGGCGAGCTGCCGAGACGCGTCCGACGTTGCTCCGCCTTCGTTCGCCCGCTATCGGGGTCGGGCCGATAACATTAGCCCCACGAGTTTACGGCCGAGTGAAACTCGTGCGGTAAACTCAAGACTCTCGCCGTCGTCGGCCCACCGGAGCAACCCGTCGCGACAAGGTTTGGCTCGGTTCCTTTAATTATTATTATTTTTATTCTCCGGTCACTTTTGCCTTGTCTCGTTAAACGCGTCAATGGACCCTACCAACCACCTGTCGGGGAGTGGGTCCATTGATGACGACCTCTTCTCTTTGTTCGAGAACCAAGACACGAATTTAGACGAGTTGTGGGCGCAACTTTCACCTCCATCGGTTACCAACATCTTGCCGCCCTCACGCCCTTTGAGCCACCACGTGACAGAGATGGCCGAGGGAGATTTTCACGCGGTCGAAGCATGGCTGGCTGACGGGGAGGAGTACACGTGCACTGGGGACGGCCCCGGCCGCCAAGGGGACGCCGGCCCAGGAGCGCCGGGCGTCGGGGAGCGCTGGGCCGACCAGCGCGGGGGCGCGCTTGGCGAACTGGGCCCGGGAGGAGGTGCGTCGGCCCTTGTCGGCGCCGTCTGTGCTGGGGGCGTCGCCGGAGGAGCCCCAGGCGGCGCTGGGGACGCGCGCGACCCGGGTGAAGTCGCGCCCGGCGAGGCGGGCCTGGGCGATGGCGCGCTGGTCTTCGTCGGCGCTGTCTGCGCTGGAGGCGCCGCCGGGGGAGATCCAGGCAGCGCAGGAGGAGCGCTCGCCCCGGGTGGGGCCGCGCCGGCCGAGTCGGGCGTCAGGAGCGTCGCGCCGGTCCTGGGCGGCGACGCTGGGCTTGTTTGGCTGGCGGGCGGCGACGAAGGAGGCCTGGGCGGCTCGGGCCCGGCCTTTCCCGAGGAGGGGCGCGCTGGTGGAGCCCGACTGGAGGCGGGCGGCGCCGTTGAAGGGCCGCCGGAGGTGGGCGGCGCCGCTGGGGGGCCGCCGGAGGTGGGTGGCGCTGTTGAAGGGCCGCCGGAGGTGGGCGGCGCCGCTGGGGGGCCGCCGGAGGTGGGCGGCGCTGCCGGAGGGAGCGCCGGCGCCGGTGACGAGGAGGGCCGGCCGGACAGCGCCGGCCGGGGGGCGGCGGCCGAGGCATTGGTTGCCCTAGCCCTAGGAGTTGGCGGGCTAGGGCTGCAAGGGGGGAGCCCACCTAGCGGGCCGGGCCGCTCTGCTGGGCCAAGTGCGCGCGCCACTGGGTCGAGCGAGACTCCCAGGGGCCCAGACGACGTGGGCGCGCGAGAGGACAACCTCCCTGGACCGAGCGCTGGCGGGGCCGGCCCAATGGCCTTGGGCGCACAATGTGGGGGCCCGGACGCGCGAGGGGGCCTCCTACTCGGGCCGGAGGCCGGTGGAGTTGACCCAAATGCCTTGGGCACCCACCGAGGGAGCATGGGCGAGATAGGCCTCGCCGAGGGAAGCTTGCCGGGTCCGAGGCCGGGCGCCGATGACGAGTCCATTGCAGGGCCGACCACTGGGGGAACAAGGCCCGCCGAGCCGAGCGCCCGCGCCACGGTCCCGCCGGCCGGCCTAGACGATTGCCACGAAGGATCTGCCGGGCCGGGGATCGCTTCCGGCGTCGAGTGCTCGAGCGAGTCGTCGGACCGTCGCGCCGCACCCGCTGCGATGTCTTCTTTAACAGCACGGGAGGAGGCACGAGCCCTAGCCTTTCCGACCGGGGAATCGGCTATACGTGGAGGCCTGGATTGCTCGGGAGTCGACACTCCGAGCTCGCTCTCGATCGCTAGTTTTACGAGCTTGAGGAGGTGATACGGCATCCCGGACTCCGTGACGATCTTGCGACCGTTGCCCGACGATCTTCCGTCTCGCCCCCGGAAAGGACACGCCGCCGTTCATGAGGCGAGCCTTCGCGGAGGGTTACGGTTACCCTTCCAGCCGGTGATCCAAGAGTTATTGGTTCGGTTGGGGGTGCACGTGTCGCAAATGTCTCCGACCTTCTACCGGGTAATCGCCGCGTGCCACATGATGCTTTATCGGGCGAAGAGAAGGGCGGTTACTGCGGACGACATCCAAGATCTCGTGCTCGTTCGCGGGGTTCCGGGGAAACCAGGCTTCTACACGGCGTTTACTCGGAAGCGCATCTCCGTCGTTACCAAGGTTACCTCGAAGCACCGATACCCTTGGGTGTGGGTGTCCGAGTCAGCCTTTGGGAACGCGCCTCTCTTCTTCGGCCCCGCGGCCGACTTCCCACCCGTGGGTGATATCGAAGGCTCCGAACTCGTCGCGGTGATTAGGGCGATTCCAGAATCAAGGCGGCAAGGGACACTCTTCGAGTCCCCAGACCTGATGGCGAGGACCGGGTGGTTCGTGCCTAGTGACGACGTTCCTTCGCCCCCCGGCCTCGACGCGGGGGCCACGGAGGATCCCGAGACCGAGGAGGGGGGTGCGTCAGCTCCTTCCCCCGACGCGGGGGGTACTGGCCGCGCATACTTTCGCGTTATCGCGCCATCGTCGTTTTTCGTTATTTACGCTTATTTTTGTGCTTTAGCTGACAGACGTTCTTTCCTTCTCTACAGGTATCATGGCTCGGCGTCATCGACCACGCACACAAGTGCCGAAAACAACGCCTACCGACGATGCCACGACCGTGGCCCGTCCTTCAGCTGAGGTTCGTCGCGGGGGGTCGCCATCGCGGGCGAGGAATGAAGCGATCTCCTCCAACAAGCGACCATCATCGTCGGCTTCTCTCGGGTCGCCGTCCGGCCACAAACGCGCTCACATATCGACGGTGCCGGACAGCTTGGACTCTATGCTCCTAGCGGAGGCGGCAGAGCTGAGAGACCAATGCTCCCGAGGGATCCTTGAGACCTCCTTACGGGATTTCAAGGGTCTGCTGACGACGAGCGACCTCGAGCACTTCCAGAACGGGATCGGCGATGCCCGAAAGGTATGACTCGTTCGCTTGTGTTATGTATGACTGCCGTGCTTATTGTAATTATCCGCGTTTCGTTTACTTGCAGATGCTCGGGCGCCAAGAGCGGAGCGATCGCATTCTCCGAGATATGCTACGACGTATGCAACTCATGGAGAAGGAGAAGACGAGCATGGCGGCCGCGCACGCTGCCGCCCTAGCAGGGGCCCGCACCGCCCGAGAGTTCGAGGCGCTTGAGGGGGAGTTGGAGCGAGCTCGCGGGGAACTGGCCACCGAGAAGGCGCTTCGTGAGAAGGCGGAGCAGGCAGCCGACACCTTCCTGGGGGAAACGAAGAAGCTTCAGACGGCGCTCTCGAGCCGGGATGCAGAGCTGAGCATTGTTCACACTCGATTATCGGCGAGCGAGATCGCTCGGGTTAAGGTCGAGCGGGAGAGGGATACCCTCCGGACGGAGATGCAGACCCTTGCCGAGGAGAAGGAGGACGTCGTGCGATCCAAGACTGACTTGGAAGACGACTGGGACTTGGCATTGGAGGCGGCTCGTTATGAGGCGGCTAGGCGAGTTCGGGAAGCGACCGAGAAGGAGAACGCGTCTCGCGGGACCACGTTTTCCTTTTTCAACACCATGTTCCCTCCTTACGACGATGAGCTGCCGGAGGACGACCCGCATCCCCGAATCCCTGCCGAGGCTGCGCAATCGACGACCCGTCAACCGGATGGAGAAACCGTCGGCGGGTTCGGCGCTTCTTGCCCCGAAGAAGATGAGGAGCAGATCGATTTCAGCTCGGAGTAGCCAGCTTCTCTTTAGTTTTACGCGCAATTGTTTAGCGCTCGCTTTATGCTTTCTTTCGGATTATCGTTATGTTTGCGTCGTACTTTCGTACTTTTCTTATTGGGTTGTTTACACAATATCGTTTTGCTTTGATTGAAGCTTTCTTTTCATCGTGCGTCTTATTTTCCCGACTTGCTACGCTTAGTGTAATTGATTTGCGCAATTTGAATAGTGCGTGTCTTACGAGCCCGGCTTACTATGCTTAGCGTAACCGGTTGGCACGGCTTACTGCCGCATTCGGCGGCGAAGTTTCCCGCGGACGCAGGCTAGGCCTGTTTCATCCGGCGGATGCGATTTCCGGCCATCCATTTGTGACTCGCTGCCTATCGGCGCGCGCGAGCTGGGTGGCCGTCGCGCTCATCCTCCGGCGAGTACGCTACCTATCGGTGTGCGTATTGGGATGGGTTTGCAGCTCCCAGTGAGCGTGGTACTCGTTGGTACGCGTGTCACGTTTTGGGTTTTGACTGCCGAGATCGACAATCCGGTGCGCGGACGTGATCCATCGATGACTTGCCGCCTATCCGTGCGCAAGGTGCATCGGTGCACGAGAGGGTCGCAGCAAAAGACGTGCGAGGCCGGAGGTCCGGTGCGCGGATCCAACTCATCGACGTTTCGCTATCTCTCGGCATACGACCTCAACCCGTGCGAGAGCGTCGCACGAGGAGGGTACGAAGTCGGAGGTCCGGAGCGCGGATCCGATTTATGGGTGTTTTGTTACCGTTTGGCGCGTGGAAAGTGGAGTAAGCGAGCTTGTTGCTCTCGCCTTATCCTCCTTAGCCCCCCGAGTTTCTTGGGTGCTCGTAGAGGAGGCTAGAAACTAAGATACCAAGTGTTTTGAAGCGAAATGTAATTTGTTAAATTATCGAAATGGTTCAAAAATTACATCCCAGGCCGTTGGCCAAACTTGAAATTGTAAATTGCCTTTGCTAGAATTGAAAATTACATGAAGACAAAAAGCGAAAAAAGGACGAATGAACGTCTACTGGTAATATTGTCGGAGATGCTCCGCATTCCACGGGTGTGTGAACACGAGTCCCTCCATGTTCTCGAGCTCGTATGTGCCATTGTGGATGGCTCGGCGCACACTGTACGGGCCTTCCCAGGTGGGGCCTAGAACTCCCGCACCTTGCACTTTGGTGTTTTGGAACACCCTTCGAAGGACGAGGCTTCCGTCGGCGAACTTCCGCAGCTTGATCTTCGAGTTGTAGTACTTCTCGACCTTCCTCTTTTGCGCAGCAAGCCGGGTAAGTGCGTCCGCCCTCTTTTCGTCTATGAGGTCTAGCTCGAGCCTGATCGCGTCATCGTTGGCGGCTTCGTCGTACTCCTCGATGCGCAAGGTTGGCAACTTGATCTCGACGGGTACCACAGCCTCGACGCCGAACGCGAGAGCGAAAGGGGTTTCGCCGGTCGCGTTTCGGGCGGTGGTGCGGTATGCCCATAAGACCATGGGGAGCTCGTCAGCCCAAGCCCCCTTTCTTGCCTCCAGCTTCTTCTTCAGGTTCTCCTTGATCGTCTTATTCACCGCCTCGACCTGACCGTTGGCTTGGGGATGGCGGGGAGAGGAGAAAGTCTTGCTAATGCCAAGCTGTTCGCACATTTCTCGGAGGCGCGCATTGTCGAATTGTTTTCCGTTGTCGGTTACAATTGACGCAGGGGTCCCGAAGCGGCAGATGATGTTTCTCCAAATGAAGCTTGTCGTGTTCGCCTCGGTGATCTTCGCTAGCGGTTCAGCCTCTACCCACTTCGTAAAGTAATCGATAGCCACGATCGCGTGCTTGTATTGTCTCGGGGCCGTAGGTAGCTCGCCGATGAGGTCGATTCCCCACTTCGCGAAAGGTCGCGGCACGATAATCGGACACAAAGGGGCCGGAGCTTGGCGCGGAATGTGGGCGAACCTTTGGCACTTGTCACACTTCTTGGCCCACTCGTGGGAGTCCTTTTTCAAGGTTGGCCAGAAATATCCAAGTCTTAGCAATTTCAACGCCAAAGATTGCCCGGCGGCGTGGTTACCGCACACCCCCTCGTGCACCTCGTGGAGCGCTTTCCTCGCCTCCACCTCGGTCAGGCAACGGAGAAGGGGCATGGAGTAGCCTCTCTTGAACAAACTATCCTCCCTCATCGTGTACTTTGGGGCTAGGCTTCTCAGCTTTCTAGCTTCTTCTTTATCCTCGGGGACGACTCCTCGTTTAAGGAATTCCACGAGCGGGGTCATCCATGAGGGAGGCGGAGTCTCGTCAATGACCCCCACGTCGCCTCTCGAGACGTAGGGTCGGGTCAACACTTCGATTGGGACGCTGCCCTCGCCTTCCTCGTCTATCCCAGACGCGAGGCGAGCTAGGGCGTCGGCGTCAACGTTCGCCTCTCGAGGGACCTGGACGATCTCGAACCACGACAGGGCCTCCAAGTTCTTTTGGGCCTTGGACAAGTAGGCGATCATGTGTGGCTCCTTTGCGGCGTAGTCGCCCTTAACCTGATTCACGATCAATTGCGAGTCGCAATGGATGCGCAGGTTTTGGGCGCCCAACTTGTTCGCTAGCTCCAAGCCAACAATCAGAGCCTCGTACTCTGCCTCGTTGTTGGAAGCCTTGAACTCGAACCGCAGGGCGTACCTCAGCTTTTCCCTATCGGGATTTGTGAGCACAACGCCGGCGCCAGCCCCCCGGGCGTTTGACGCGCCATCCACGTGTAAGTCCCAGACCGGCCCTATCGGGTCGTTGGTTCTCTTCCTTGTCGACTCGCCATGGTCGTCCTCCTTGTCTTCCGTGGTCATACTTCTTTCGTTGCCCTCATTGGTTGGGGGCGCGCTTGTGAATTCGGCGATGAAGTCGGCGAGGGCCTGACCCTTAATGGCGGTTCTCGGTTGGAACTCGACCCCGTATTCGCCCAGCTCTTGGGACCATATCGCCATTCGAGAGGAGGTCCCTTTCTGAAGGGCCTTCTCGATGGGATGCCCCGAGCGGACCACGATGGGGTGCGCCTGGAAGTAGGGCCGGAGCTTTCTCGCGCTCATGACGAGGGCGAGGGACAGTCTCTCGATCTCGGGGTATCGGGTTTCGGCGTCGAGGAGCGCCTTGCTAACGTAGTAGACTGGCCATTGCACCTTGTCTTCTTCGCGTATGAGGACCACGCTCACGGCCCTATCGGAAACCGCGAGGTAGAGGTACAGGGTTTCGCCGTTCTTTGGCTTCGCGAGGAACGGGGGGGAGGTGAAATAGGCTTTCATATCGCGGAATGCTTCCTCGCACTCCTCCGTCCACACGAACCCGTCGGTCTTCTTCAGTGCCTTGAAGAATGGTTGGCACCTGTCAGTGGCTTTGGAAACAAATCGCGTCAAGGCGGCGATCCTTCCCGTCAAGCTTTGAACTTCTTTGACCTTTTGTGGCGACCTCATCTCTAAGATCGCCTTAATCTTCTCAGGATTGGCCTCGATCCCACGGCGGCTCACCATGTAGCCCAGGAACTTTCCAGACTCGACCCCGAAAGCGCACTTGTTGGGGTTAAGCTTCATCTTGTAGCGCCGCAGGATCGTGAACATTTCCCTAAGGTCTCGAACGTGGTCGTGGGCTTTGAGGCTTTTGACAAGCATGTCATCCACGTAGACCTCCATAGTTTTTCCAATTTGATTGGCGAACATGCGGTTCACCAACCTTTGATACGTTGCTCCCGCGTTTTTGAGGCCAAAGGGCATGACCTTGTAACAGTAAAGCCCGCGGTTCGTAACAAAGGTGGTCTTGATCTGATCCGGCTCGTGCATGCGGATCTGGTTGTAGCCTGAATAGGCGTCCATGAAGCTCAGCAACTCGTGGCCCGCCGTGGCGTCCACGAGCTGCTCGATCCTCGGGAGAGGGAAGCTGTCTTTCGGGCAGGCTTTGTTGAGATCTTTGTAATCGATACAGATCCGCCACTTCCCGTTTGGTTTCTTGACCATTACCACATTGGACACCCACTTGGGGTGCTCCGCCTCCCTGATGAAGTCGGCGGCGAGAAGCTTGTCAACTTCTTCACCAATGGCTTGGTACCTCTCCCCACTGAACGCCCGTCGCGGTTGAACGCGCTCGGCCACTCTCTTGTCGTCGTTGAGACGATGAACCATGATCTCGGGGTCGATCCCCGGCATGTCGGTGTGTGTCCACGCAAAGACATCTTTGTGCTCTCGGAGGAAAGCGGCGAGCTCGATTCGGGTCTCAGACGGGAGTTGGGCGCCTACCTTGACCACTTGGTCAGGTTTGGCGTCGTCCAACACGACGGGAACGAGGTCGTCCGGTGTCTCCACCTTTCGACGCTCGACTTCGTCCCTTTGGTCTAGCTCTCCGAAGGTGCCCCCTTCCTCTAACTTGCACGGGAATTTGTCTCCGAGTTGGAAGACGGTGCTCACCACCTTCGCTTTCCCTTTTCTGTCCACGCCCTGGATGTAGCACATCCTCGCCATGGATTGGTCTCCCAACATTACGGCGATCCCTTTATCGGTCGGGAACTTCATCATCAGGTGGTATGTGGACGTTATGGCCTTCAACCGATTGAGAGTCGGGCGGCCGACGATGATGTTGTAAGCCGAGGGCTGATCCACCACCAGGAACGATATGATGTGGGTAACCTCGAGCCCCCCCGGCGTACCGAAGGTAACCGGGAGGTCGATAGTTCCCTCCGTCATAACCCTCTCCCCAGAGAAGCCGAAGAGTGGGGTTGAGATTGGGGTCGGTCTTACCCCGGATAGCTTCATCCTGTCCAACGCCGATTTGAAGATTATGTCGGTGGAGCTCCCATTGTTGATCAGGATTCTCCGGACGAGGTTGTTGGCGACCGGGGCGGAGACGACTATCGCGTCGTTGTGTGGATGGAGAACTCGCGTTGCTTCTTGTCCGGTGAAGAACATGGACTCGAAGGGGGCCGGAGGAGGGACCTCGTACGTATGGTTGATGTAGTGCGCTATTTTCCCTTGGGAAACTTCGCGCACGTACTTCTTCCTTTGCGTAGCCGAGTCCCCGAACTCCGGGCCACCCAAGATTGCACCCACGACGTGAAGTTGCGAGCTCTCCGGCTCTTCGTTTGTCGCGCGGTCCGTGACAGTCACCGTCGCCGGACCTTTCTTCCCTTGCCGCGGGCGACCTCCGTGCGCCGCGGCCGTCCCGATAGTTCTCAGGACATACTCTTTCAGCTTCCCATCTTGAATCAGGGCCTCAATCTGACGCTTAAGTTGATAGCATTCGGATGTCAGGTGCCCGTGATCTTGATGGTAGTCACAGTACTTGCTTTGATCCCTCTTGGCGGGATCCTTCGTGAGCGGGGTCGGGCTCCCCAACTTGTCACGGTGCAGAGCTAGGATTTGCTCCGGCGGAGTGTTCAGAGGAGTGAATGGCGAGAACCTCCGGAAGCTGTCGACATGCGACGGCTTCGGCCCGGGGAGGGAACGGCCGTTAGGGGCCTGGCTTCCCTTATTCCTCCTCTTTCGGGGGTCGGGACGATCTTCGTCTCGATCGTCGCGGCGGCGACTCCCCTGTCCTCCCGCCTTTCGGCCATCTCGGCCATCGAGATAGTCCTCGACTCCCATGTATGTGCGGGCTCTTGTCATCAGCTCCGCCATGTCACGCGGGACTTGGCCAACAATAGACTTGAGGAAGTCGCTCGTGCGCACTCCCTCGGTGATCGCCGTGATGGCGTCCCTGTCGTCGAACCCTTCGACCTTGTGAGACTCCTCGGTGAAGCGAGCGAGGTATTGTCTCAATGTCTCGTCTCTTCCTTGTCGGATAGAGAGGAGGTGGGTCTTCGGCTTCTTTTGCGCCACGAGGGTGGCGAATCGGGCGAGGAAAGCCTCTCGCAAGGCCCGGAAAGACGGGATGCTTCCCGGCCTCAAGCTTCGGAACCACTCAAACCCCGAGCCTGTGAGGGTCAGGCTGAAGGCTTGGCAGAGGGTGGCATCCGCCTGCCCCTGCATAGTCATCCACGTCTCATAATGTTGGACGTGGAAGTGGGGGTCCGTACGTCCATCGTAGGGAGGAATGGACGGTAACTTGAAGTTCCCCACGCATGGTTGCGCGAGGATTTGCGCGGCGAAGGGAGAGTATGATTCCTCGATCCCTCCGTACGGCCTTTGCCTCCCCGACTCCCTCATTTCGATGATTTGATTCTGGAGGCTTTGAATCATCGTGACCATGTCGAGCCCGTTAGCGGGGCCGATCGTCGGGGCCACGGGAGTCACCGGTTGGCGTTCGTTGGACGCTTGGTCCACGACATTGGCCTGCGGTCGGCCGAGAGTTGCGGCGGGGAGCGCGTCCCTTCGAGAGTTTAGCCTTTGGCGGAGATCCTCCCCTCGGGAGTTTCTCTGCGCCGTCAAGCGCTCTCTAAGATCCGCACTCGGTGCGGGGCGAGGTGAGGTCGCCCTTGGTCGGGCCGTCCGGCGGGCGCTTCGGCTGTCGGCCCCATCATCTACCAGAGTCGCTCTCTCCTCGGCGAGGGGCCGTGTCCGGCCACCTCTTGAAACCGAGGGGGCGAGTCCCCGGGAATGTGACCGTGCCTGCTGCCGCACTATGTGCGACGGTCCGGCCAAAGCGTCGTTGGGCCTCTCGGGCCGCGAAGGGGCGAGGCTAGGCGTTGCCTCATTGGTCCTCGACTCCCCCACATATTCGGAGTCGGAGTAGTCTTTGGCGGACCTATCCTCAACGTCATAGCCGAGGAGGTCGGCTATGAGCGAACCATCGACGCCGGGGCGGTCAAGGAGCTCCGCAAGCCGCCGGGCCGTGTCCTCTCGGAGCGCGGCCTCGGGGTCAACCATCGGGTCTTGGGGCTGGCTCTCGCTATCGCGAGGTTGCCCTTCAAGACGATGTGCGAGGTGCCGAAGACCGTACCTCGAGCCAGTCGCTCGGGTACCCGCGGAGGTAGTGGGAATGTGACTCATCTCTCGAGAGTCGTGAGAACAAAGGGAGAAAGTTGGTAGAGGGAATGCGTCGTCAAGGTCGAGAGATCCCCTCCTTCTAGCGCCAAAATGTTGTCGCAGTTTTTCGGACAACGATTTAGGAACCGGAAATGGTTAGACCCAAGGCCGGACCAAGTGGTCTCACTCCGGCTCGAGCGTGTCGGACTTGATATCTCAAGTCGTCCCTTAGCTGTCTGTAATGTCTATCTCGTCCAAGCACCTGAAACACAAGCGAAGAGGTGTGAACTACAAAGGGGAAACAGAGGGGTTGCCTCTGTTTACCTCTCCGACGCTCAACATTAGTGGGATTGAGGTGGTTGATAGAGGGTTTAGTGTTTAGAGGTCGAGAGTTGAGAGAAACGAGCGAGTTATGAGTTCGGCAGCGTTTCAGTACTCAAATTTCGGATTACCTGGACTAGGGGAGCGGCCCCTTTATTTATAGGCGACCAAGGGGTGTTATGGGCAACCCCTTGGCCGAGAATTGTCTTGGCCCGGCCATTGGCCGAGACTGGCCCTTGGGCCGGCCAATGGCCGAGGCTGTCTGGGCCGGCCATTGGCCGAGGCTGGCCCTAGGGCCGGCCAATGGCCGGGAGTAGCTTGAGTCGGCCATTGGCCGAGACTGGCCCTTGGGCCGGCCAATGGCCGAGGCTATTTGGGCCGGCCATTGGCCGAGGCTGGCCCTAGGGCCGGCCAATGGCCGGGGGTAGAGTGAGCCGGCCATTGGCCGAGACTGGCCCTTGGGCCGGCCAATGGCCGGGAGCAGACCGAGTCGGCCATTGGCCGAGACTGGCCCTTGGGCCGGCCAATGGCCGAGGCTATTTGGGCCGGCCATTGGCCGAGGCTGGCCCTAGGGCCGGCCAATGGCCGGGAGCATCTTGAGTCGGCCATTGGCCGAGGCTGGCCTCTGGGCCGGCCAATGGCCGAGGCCGTTTGGGCCGGCCATTGGCCGGGGCTGGCCCTAGGGCCGGCCAACGGCCGGGGCGAGCTGCCGAGACGCGTCCGACGTTGCTCCGCCTTCGTTCGCCCGCTATCGGGGTCGGGCCGATAACAGTCTTCAAGAACATATGCGGTTTGGCTATTGAGGCCTCCATCGAATTGAGCAGCCACGCCATAACCAATGAGTTCTCTGACCTCCAGATGGTATATCCTTCATCTCCCTCCTTCGGTTGCTTGACTTCACCTGTTAGGTATCCAAGCTTTCCTCTTCCGTCAATGGCAAACTTCACGGATTGGGCCCACTCCAAGAAATGATGTCCAGTTAATCTATGCCCTGTGATGAGCATAGACGAATGGACTGTTGATGGTTGGGAAATTTCCATGGAGGAAGAGGAAGGAGTGTTTTGTGTTTTACTGTTTATCGGTTTTTCCATAAGGGAGTCGCTCTGATACCATGAAAGCTTATGGTATGAACCTATATTTTATTATGAGCTTTAAGCACTGCTTAAATAGGCGAGATACAATCAGTTACAATCTAGGAAATCTCGGAAAGAATAAGCTAACTAATGCTAGAATATCTAACTAATTAAATATAGAATATACACAATAACAGCTCCTATTCTACCGAGTAAATACAGAATAATTACAATATTAATTACATATTTCTTCACAACTCTAAATCCTTGATTAAATGTTCGAATTTGTGATTTTGATGACTATCAACTGTCGGTTTTTACCCATTTGCATCTTTTTGTGTTTTTCACAACTAAGAGACTGTTGTTTATTTTTTTAGTTTTTAAATAAATTACATATATGGCGTGAATGAATAAAGATAGTTGGTGTTTATATATAGTCAACGTCAATGAAAATTCAATAAAAAGAATATTTGTGGTGCTGTTGTCTATTTCAGAGTATAATTTCGTCATTTTAGTTAAACAGAAGATATAATTTCGTCATTTTAGTTAAACAGATGGTATGAACTCGACATTTTTGAAAACCAAAGGTTAAACTCGACATTTCACTAAAACACAGAGTATATTTGTGTCATTTTCCCAAAAAAAAAAACTAACAAAAAAAAAAAACATAGTGGAATATGTAACAGAAGTTAATATATATACTTGTACGCAACACAAGTTAAAATAAATGTCAACATGCCTTGAAATTAACAATGGAAACATATGCTTATTACAAAGATGAAAGACACATCATCTCCATTTCTACAAAACAACTAGAAATGCTTATTTACTTGCTATGACGTTGATCCTCCAATATCTACAATAAAGAGGGAAGGAACACAACAATATTCTCGGTTCGAAAAGTTCGGCGTGAGTGATCTCAGAGAGGCTGCTTCTTATGGAGCAACGGGTCGGAGACGAGTTGTGGCTCGAAGTCGGATTTCAGGTATCGCTCGAGGGTGTGAGAGTAGAGATCGTAGCGAGCGGTCATACGGAAGCCCCACTTGTCCTTGATCTGCCTGCAGAGGTTGAGGTCCATGTCGGAGACGACGAGGCCGTCACTGTGTCGGGACAGGGACGGCGTGCACGACGCGTCCGGGGCCGAGAAGTGGCTCGACCCATAAAAGTGCCCGAAGTCAGCGTGCTCAGGCTTTCCGTCGCCGGAAGTGAAGGCGTTCGGAAACGTCTCGGTCCCAACGCGGTTTATCGATCCGACGAAGTAACTGTTTGCTATTGCAGCATTACGCGCCTACCCACAATACAAAAAATTAAATTTAAAAGCTTAAACCCGAGATTTTACGGAGATCGTCAACGCATAAACTTGCATAGATTGCAGAACAAGGTTAGACATCGAGAACTCAGACAATTTCATGTTGAACCCCATGCGTCCCCGTTCCAGATTCCAGGCTCCAGGAGTCAATGAGGTTCCTCTGTCTTATTGCTGAATTAATACTACTCTTGATAATAAAACAATTAGTTAATTGGTAACGGTGAAGATATAATGTTAGCCGGATTTATCGATTAATGAATAGAAATATAAATGAATGTTTTAGACGGAATGAATTAGCTTTGTCGAAGGCTTAACCCTCTCGAAGAGTTTCGGGTCTCTTTTCCTTAAAATTTCCTTGAGGTCCAAACACAATATAGAAATTTCATATTCCCTCATGTTTCCGTTCATAGTTTTTTATTTTCCATCGAATAATCCCTTTTATATCGTAAAATCAGGGTTCCGATCATATCCTAAGAGAAAAGGTAAAACGAGTAAAGAATTTGAGAATGTAACCTCAATGGGCCACATTGGCTCGCTGAGTTCACCGACAGTGGCAGAAGGATTGAAAACAATCTCGGCGCCGTTCAATCCGAAAGCCATCCAATTCAATGGATGGTGTCTTCCGTAGCATATGTTCACAGCAATCTTCCCATATGCCGTCTCGAAAACGGGATGCCGCGTATCTCCTTCCATGTAATACGTGCTCTCGTTGAAGTCCCCGACCCTCGGTATATGGTTCTGCCAAAAGGGTAAAAAGGCCTCAAAGATATGATACGAGAGAGAAGCACGGGTAATTGGAGTGGCTATAAAATTATGTTTCTACCTTCCGATGCTTGCCAATTATGTTGCCCTGATTTCCTATTACGACAGCAGTGTTCCAAAGGGTCTCTCCGTGATTGACGTCTCTCTCGAGAATCGGACTCACAATGACCATGTTGTATCTCCGTGCGAGGTCTTGAAGGAACTGCGTCGATTCTCCATTCACGGGCTCTGCAAACTCACACCATCTCTTCTCCCGTGTGCAAAAAGCAAAGGGCATCGTCCAAGCTTCCTGAATAGAATGTAATATGAAGTGATTTTGATGACATTATTCGAATAATATATCAAGTCAGATTTCTCTTGAGCTTGACCTACTTGTAAGCATAATACGTTGACCCCAGAAGCCCCAGCAGCGTCGATGATCGTCTTTATTTTATTAAAGATGGCCTTCTTTTGGTCGGAAAAGGGCGATGTGGTTGGAATAACAATCGAGTTCTGGATAAGTCCGACCCGAACCACTCGGGGTTCTCTCATCAGCTCTTTGTCAGCAATGAACCGGAATGCCTGTAACGGGTTTATACGAACAAAAGCAAAATTAAGATTGAAAGTGAATTGAGTGTGCTCTTTCTTGGTAAAGAAGTGACCGCTATGGAACATTTAGATTGAACTTTAAGACTTGTCTCTATGTATCAGACAACACGCGATATTAAATTGCATTGGATTGAAGAAATGAAACGCAAAGGGAATGAAATGAATTTCAAAACCTGGAGATCAAAATCATGCTTTGACGAGAGATCTTTGGCGGATTCGGGAAGTGCAATAGTTTCCAATGGCTTTCCACAGTTGAGTCCCAAAATCAAGCGACTGACTTCCTGAAGAAAATATATAAAAAGATCTGTAATTATTAATTATTGTCAATCTCTCGAGTCTCTAAATATCTCAAATGAACATGCATAACCCCCAAATTGATTCATAATAAGTACACAAATTATCAGAAAGCAATCAATGATTCAAAATCGATTCATAATAAGTGACCTGGAAGAGATGGGGTTTGAGATTGGCAGAGAGGAGCTGGTTAAGTGATTCGTAGCCACAGATTGAGCCACCAACAGCGTTCGATTCGGGTGGAATCGGAACTTGACAGTTCTCCGATTCGGATTCATTCACTTCGCAATCGACTGCGGATTTCATTGCTGACCCGTTGATGATAGTTCTTCCGGACATTTTTGTGCGTGATCAGTCAACGGAGATGAAGAGAAGAGTACAACTACTGTGTTCTCTTTTCTTAATATAGTATCAGTGTGCAAATTGAGTAATTTACAAAAGTGGCCTTTAACTTCTTTTACATTTCCATAGTTTTGTTGAAGCTTGGAGTCTCGATTAGAAGAAACTATGTGCGGAGCTTCATCGACAGTGTTTCAGAACTCTAGTATCGAGTAATTTGAGAGAATTGTGAGTGTGTACCTTGGCCGAATCGGCCACTATTTCTCGCAGTCAAGATTTCTTTCAGTGATAGCCTCTTCTTCTCCAGCCTCTGTCTCGACGACTACCGTTCATAGACCTGTCGTTTTCCCTTTTAGGATAGGTATTTATAGTGCTTATGAGGCTGTGGATGAGCCTTTGGGCGTATGGCCAGGTGCACGCGTCAAGCATCGGCGTGTGCGCGCGCATCTCTCCAGCTAGCGCGCTTGCGCGTCGTGCCAGATGGTGCACATGATGCGCCGAAGGGATCGCACGACGCGCATGCCTATTCTTGTGAAGCGTGTACGAGAGTCTAAGCTCTTTGCGGCGCACGGCCGGCATGGTACGGCGCACCATGCGATTCACGCGTCACGTGTCGTCGCTACATGCAGTGCCGTGATGTGCTTGAGCGTGGGCTTGGTTTGTGCCCGTTTAGCATGGGCTTCTAGCTCCTTTTGAGCCTTGACGGGCTTTTTAGTGACCCGATCCATTGGGCTTTCGTATTCAAAATCCGACGCAAGTCGCATTGAATTTAATGTTTCGAATTTTCTGAGAAAGACCTATAACAACGTTCGCTCACCTGAAACTCCTCGTCGCCAAGATCTCTCACTCCTTCATCAACCGCGAAATCCGCAAGAACGACGCCATCCTCCTCTTCGCTTTTCACTCGAATTTCGGCTCAATTCCTTTCTCGACTACCATCATGCTTTCTTTTGTATCTCTTCCAATTTACTCTGAAATTGGATAGGGAGAATAAAAAGTATAGTCAAAGACGGAGAGTGTAAAGAGAGAAATAAAGAAAAAAAAAGAATGGTAAAATAGTATTTGTACATTGGGCCTACTAATAAAATTATCTGAATTAACATTTTAGTTGAGAATGGAAAATGAGTTAACAAAGACTAATAGATCTTTCAATCTCTATTAAAAGCGTTAGTGTGCCAAAAATAAATAAATGCGCAAGTGGGTTAAATGAAAAGTAAAAGGTATAAGCTCATTAAATGTATATTTTTTTTTAAATGATAAAGGATGTATATAAATAAATTAAATTGCAAAAAACTATATGTAGAAAAATAAAATTAATCAAGAAATAATGTTAATTATCTTAATCAATATATATAAACATAAATTGATAATTCTATTATTATTTTAGTATATGTAAATTAGAATTTGAAAATATGAAAGATATGTATAGATAATAATGCATGAATATATTTATATCTACGTATTTATATTTATACATATTTATATAAATATGTGTATTGGGTAGAAATATTCTGATATATATATATATATATATATATATATATATATATATATATATATATATATATATATATATATAAGTTTACAAATTGTAAAATATATGTATGTATAAATTTTTAATATATTGTGTAACATTATTTCTCTTCGGTTTTCCATCATGTCTGTTACCAGTCCGTCTCGGCCCGGTAGATCGGCGACGGCCACGCTGGCGGCCGTCCTGAGACCGGCGCTCATCCAAGGCCGGCTCTCAGCCAAGGCCGGCGCTCCAAGGCCGGCTCTCCAAGGCCGGCTCTCCAAGGCCGGCGCTCCAAGGCCGGCTCTCCAAGGCCGGCTCTCCAAGACCGGCGCTTCAAGGCCGGCTCTCCAAGGCCGGCTCTCCAAGGCCGGTGCTCCAAGGCCGACTCTCCAAGGCCGGCTCTCCAAGGCCGGCGCTCTCCAAGGCCGGCTCTCCAAGGCCGGCTCTCCAAGGCCGGCGCTCGCCAAGGCCGGCTCTCCAAGGCCGGCGCTCGTCCAAGGCCGGCGCTCGTCCAAGGCCGGCTCTCCAAGGCCGGCGCTCGCCAAGGCCGGCTCTCCAAGGCCGGCGCTCGTCCAATGCTGGCTCTCCAAGGCCGGCTCTCCAAGGCCGGCGCTCGTCCAAGGCCGGCTCTCCAAGGCCGGCGCTCAGCCAAGGGGTTCCCCAAACACCCCTTGGCCGCCTATAAATATAAGGGTCTCTCCCTTGACCCAGGTAATCCGAATTTGAGTACTGAAACGCTGTCGAACTCGTACCTCGTTCGTTTCTCTCAAGTCTCGACCCCTAAACACTAAACCCTCTACAAACCACATCAATCCTACTAATGTTGAGCGTCGGAGAGGTAAACAGAGGCAACCCCTCTGTTTCCCCTTTGTAGTTCACACCTTTTCTGCTTGCTTTTCAGGTGCCTGGACGAGACAGATACCACAGACAGCTAAGGGACGACTTGGGATACCAAGTCCGACACGCTCGAGTCGAGACGAGACCACTTGGTCTGGCCTTGGGTCTGACCGTCTGCGACTCCTAAATCGTTGTCCGAAAAACTGCGACAACATTTTGGCGCTAGAAGGAGGGGCATCTCTCAACCTTGACGACGCATTCCCTCTACCAGTTTTCTCCCTTTGTTCTCACGACTCTCGAGAGATGAGTCACATTCCCACCACCTCCGCGGGTACCCGAGCGACGAGCTCGAGGTACAGCCTTCGACGCCTCGCACATCGTCTTGAAGGGCAACCTCGCGATAGCGAGAGCCAGCCCCAAGACCCGATGAATGACCCCGAGGCCGAGCTCCGAGAGGGCACGGCCCGGCGGCTTGCGGAGCTCCTTGACCGCCCCGGCGTCGACGGTACGCTCATAGCTAACCTCCTCGGCTATGACATTGAGGATAGGTCCGCCCAAGATGACTCTGACCCCGAATATGTGGGGGATTCGAGGACCAATGAGGCAACGCCCAGCCTTGCCCCTTCGCGGCCCGAGAGGTATAACAATGCTTTGGTCGGGCCGTCGCACCTGGCGCGGCAGCAGGCACGGTCACATTCCCGGGGACTCGCCCCCTCGGTTTCAAGAGGCGGCCGGACACGGCCCCTCGCCGAGGAGAGAGCGACTCTGGTAGATGATGGGGCCGATAGCCGAAGCGCCCGCCGGACGGTTCGACCAAGGGCGACCTCGCCTCGCCCCGCACCAAGCGTGGACCTTAGAGAGCGCTTGACGGCGCAGAGAAACTCCCGAGGGGAGGATCTCCACCAAAGGCTAAACTCTCGAAGGGACGCGCTCCCCGCCGTAACTCTCGGCCGGCCTCAGGCCAATGTCGTGGACCAAGCGTCCAACGAACGCCAACCGGTGACTCCCGTGGCCCCGACGATCGGCCCCGCTAACGGGCTCGACATGGTCACGATGATTCAGAGCCTCCAAAATCAAATCATCGAGATGAGGGAGTCAGGGAGGCAAAGGCCGTACGGAGGGATCGAGGAATCATACTCTCCCTTCGCCGCACAAGTCCTCGCGCAGCCATGCGTGGGAAACTTCAAGTTACCGTCCATTCCCCCCTACGATGGACGTACGGACCCCCACTTCCACGTCCAACACTACGAGACGTGGATGACGATGCAAGGGCAGACGGACGCTACCCTCTGCCAAGCCTTCAGCCTAACCCTCACAGGGTCGGGATTTGAGTGGTTCCGAAGTTTGAGGCCGGGGAGCATCTCGTCTTTCCGGGCCTTACGAGAGGCGTTCCTTGCCCGATTCGCCACCCTCGTGGCGCAAAAGAAACCAAATACCCACCTCCTCTCTATCCGGCAAGGGAGGGACGAGACGTTGAGGCAATACCTCGCTCGCTTCACTGAGGAGTCTCACAAGGTCGAAGGGTTCGACGACAGGGACGCCATCACGGCGATCACTGAGGGAGTCCGCACGAGCGACTTCCTCAAGTCTATTGTTGGCCAAGTCCCACGAGACATGGCGGAGCTAATGGCGAGAGCCCGCATGTATATGGGAGTCGAGGACTATCTCGATGGCCGAGATGGCCGAAGGTCAGGAGGACAGGGGAGTCGCCGCCGCGACGAGCGAGACGAGGATCGCCCCGACCCTCGAAAGAGGAGGAATAAGGGAAGCCAGGCCCCTAACGATCGTTCCCTCCCTGGGCCAAGGCCGCCACATGTCGATAGCTTTCGAAAGTTCTCGACATTCACTCCTCTGAACACTTCGCCGGAGCGGATCCTGGCTCTGCACCGTGACAAACTGGGGAGTCCAACCCCTCTCACGAAGGATCCCGCCAAAAGGGATCAAAGTAAATACTGTGACTACCATCAGGATCACGGGCATCTGACATCCGAATGCTACCAACTCAAGCGTCAGATTGAGGCCCTGATTCAAGATGGGAAGCTGAAAGAATACGTCCTTAGAACTATCGGGACGGCCGCGGCACACGGAGGCCGCCCGCGGCAAGAGAAGAAAGGTCCGGCGACGGTGACCGTCACGGACCGCGCGGCAAACGAAAAACCGGAGAGCTCGCAACTTCACGTCGTGGGCGCAATCTTGGGCGGTCCGGAGTTCGGAGACTCGGCCGCGCAGAGGAAGAAGTATGTGCGCGAAGTTTCCCAAGGGAAAATAGCGCACTACATCAACCACACTTACGAGGCTCCTCCCCCGGCTCCCTTCGAATCCATGTTCTTCACCGGGCAAGAAGCGGCGCGAGTGCTCCATCCACACAACGACGCGATAGTCGTCTCGGCCCCGGTCGCCAACAACCTCGTCCGGAGAATCCTAATCGACAATGGGAGCTCCGCCGACATAATCTTTAAATCGGCGTTGGACAGGATGAAGCTATCCGGGATGAGACCGACCCCGATCTCGACCCCGCTCTTCGGCTTCTCCGGGGAGAGGGTCATGACGGAGGGAACTATCGACCTCCCGGTTACCTTCGGTACGCTGGGGGGGCTCGAGGTTACCCACATTGTGTCGTTCCTAGTGGTGGATCAGCCCTCGGCTTACAACATCATCGTCGGCCGCCCGACTCTCAATCGGTTAAAGGCCATAACGTCCACGTACCACCTGATGATGAAGTTCGCAACCGAGAAGGGAATCGCCGTGATGTTGGGAGACCAATCCATGGCAAGGATGTGCTACATCCAGGGCGTGGACGGAAAAGGGAAAGGAATGATGGTGAGCACCATTTTCCAACTCGGGGACAAATTCCCGTGCAAGATAGAGGAGGGAGGCACCTTCGGAGAGCTAGACCAAAGGGACGATGTCGAGCGTCGAAAGGTGGAGACACCGGACGACCTCGTTCCCGTCGTGTTGGACGACGCCAAGCCTGACCGAGTAGTCAAGGTAGGCGCCCAACTCCCATCTGAAATCTGAATCGAGCTCGCCGCTTTCCTCCGAGAGCACAAAGATGTCTTTGCGTGGACACACGCCGACATGCCAGGAATTGACCCCAAAATAATGGTTCATCGTCTCAACGACGACAAGAGAGTGGCCGAACGCGTTCAACCGCGGCGGGCGTTCAGTGGGGAGAGGTACCAAGCCATTGGTGAAGAGGTTGACAAACTTCTCGCCGCCGACTTCATTAGGGAGGCAGAGCACCCCAAGTGGGTGTCCAATGTGGTGATGGTCAAGAAGCCGAACGGGAAGTGGCGGATCTGCATTGATTATAAAGATCTTAATAAAGCCTGCCCGAAAGACAGCTTCCCTCTCCCAAGGATCGAGCAGCTCGTGGATGCCACGGCGGGCCACGAGTTGCTAAGCTTCATGGACGCCTACTCAGGCTACAACCAAATCCGCATGCACGAGCCGGATCAGATCAAGACCACCTTTGTTATGAACCGCGGACTTTACTGTTACAAGGTCATGCCTTTTGGCCTCAAAAACGCGGGGGCAACGTATCAAAGTCTGGTGAATTGCATGTTCGCCGATCAAATCGGCAAAACCATGGAGGTCTACGTGGACGACATGCTTGTCAAAAGCCTCAAGGCCCACGACCACGTTCGAGACCTTAGAGAGATGTTCACGATCCTGTGACGCTACAAGATGAAGCTCAACCCCAACAAGTGCGCTTTCGGGGTCGAGTCTGGAAAGTTTCTGGGCTACATGGTGAGCCGCCGCGGGATCGAGGCTAATCCCGAGAAGATTAGGGCGATCTTAGAGATGAGGTCGCCGCAAAAAGTCAAAGAAGTTCAAAGCTTGACGGGAAGGATCGCCGCCCTGACGCGATTCGTTTCCAAAGCCACTGATAGGTGCCAACCGTTCTTCAAGGCACTAAAGAAGACCGACGGGTTCGTGTGGACGGAGGAGTGCGAGGAAGCATTCCGCGATATGAAAGCCTATTTCACCTCCCCCCCGTTCCTCGCGAAGCCGAAGAATGGCGAAACCTTGTACCTCTACCTCGCGGTTTCCGATAGGGCCGTGAGCGCGGTTCTCATACGCGAAGAAGACAAGGTACAATGGCCGGTCTATTACGTTAGCAAGGCGCTCCTCGACGCTGAAACCCGATACCCGGAAATCGAGAGACTATCCCTCGCCCTCGTCATGAGCGCGAGAAAGCTCCGGCCCTACTTCCAAGCGCACCCCATAGTGGTCCGCTCGGGACATCCCATCGAGAAGGCCCTTCAAAAAGGGACCTCCTCTCGAATGGCGATATGGTCCCAAGAGCTGGGCGAGTACGGGATCGAGTTCCAACCGAGAACCGCCATTAAGGGCCAGGCCCTCGCCGACTTCATCGCCGAGTTCACAAGCGCGCCCCCAACCAACGAGGGCGACGAGAGTAGTAAGAGCACGGAAGACAAGGAGGACGACCACAGCGAGTCGTCGAAGAAGAGAACCAACGACCCGATAGGGCCGGTCTGGGACTTGCACGTGGATGGCGCGTCAAACGCCCGGGGGGCTGGCGCCGGCGTTGTGCTCACAAATACCGATAGGGAAAAACTGAGATACGCCATGCGGTTCGAGTTCAAGGCTTCCAACAACGAGGCAGAGTACGAGGCTCTGATCGTTGGCTTGGAGCTAGCGAACAAGTTAGGCGCCCAAAACCTGCGCATCCATTGCGACTCGCAATTGATTGTGAACCAGGTTAAGGGCGACTACGCCGCGAAAGAGCCACACATGATCATGTACTTGTCCAAGGCCCAAAAGAACCTAGAGGCCCTGTCATGGTTTGAAATCGTCCAAGTTCCTCGCGAGGCGAACATTGACGCTGACGCCCTGGCTCGCCTCGCATCTGGGATAGACGAGGAGGGCGAGGGCAGCGTCCCGATCGAAGTGTTGACCCGACCCTACGTCTCGAGAGGCGACGTAGGGGTCGTTGGCGAGACTCCGCCTCCCTCATGGATGACTCCGCTCGTGGAGTTCCTTAAACGAGGAGTCGCCCCCGAAGACAAAGAAGAGGCCAGAAAGCTGAGAAGCTTGGCGCCGAAGTACACAATGAGGGAGGATAACTTGTTCTAGAGAGGCTACTCCATGCCCCTTCTCCGCTGCCTGACTGACGTCGAGGCGAGGAAAGCGCTCCGCGAGGTGCACGAAGGGGTGTGCGGAAACCACGCCGCTGGGCAATCGTTGGCATTGAAGCTACTGAGACTCGGATATTTTTGGCCGACCTTGAAAAAGGACTCCCACGAGTGGGCCAAAAAATGCGATAAGTGCCAAAGGTTCGCCTACATCCCGCGTCAAGCACCGGCCCCGCTGTGTCCAATCATTGTGCCGCGACCTTTCGCAAAGTGGGGAATCGACCTCATCGGTGAGCTACCTACGGCCCCGAGGCAGTACAAGCATGCAATCGTGGCCATCGATTACTTCACAAAGTGGGTGGAGGCTGAGCCGCTAGCAAAGATCACCGAGGCGAACACGACAAGCTTCATTTGGAAAAGCATCATCTGCCGCTTCGGGATCCCTGCGTCAATTGTAACCGACAACGGGAAACAATTTGACAACGCGCGCCTCCGAGAAATGTGCGAACAACTGGGCGTTAGCAAGACTTTCTCCTCCCCCCGCCATCCTCAAGCCAACGGTCAGGTCGAGGCGGTTAACAAGACAATCAAAGAGAACTTGAAGAAGAAGCTGGAGGAAAGAAAGGGGGCTTGGGCCGACGAGCTCCCTATGGTCTTATGGGCGTACCGCACCACCGCTCGAAACGCGACCGGCGAAACCCCTTTCGCTCTCGCATTCGGCGTCGAGGCCGTGGTACCCGTCGAGACCAAGCTACCGACCTTGCGCATCGAGGAGTATGAAGAAGCCGCCAACGACGACGCAATCAGGCTCGAGCTAGACCTCATAGACGAAAGGAGGGCGGACGCACTCACCCGGCTCGCTGCACAAAAGAGGAAAGTCGAGAAGTACTACAACTCCAAGATCAAGCTGCGGAAGTTCGCCGACGGGAGCCTCGTTCTTCGAAGGGTGTTCCAAAACACCAAGGTGCAAGGTGCGGGAGTTCTAGGCCCCACCTGGGAAGGCCCGTACCGTGTGCGCCGAGCCATCCACAACGGCACGTACGAGCTCGAGAACCTGGAGGGACTCGTGTTCACACACCCGTGGAACACGGAGCACCTTCGGCAATATTACCAATAGATGTCCATTCGTCCACTTTACGCTTTGTTGTTCTCATGTAATTTTCGATTCTAGCAAAGACAATTCTAAAATTTCAAGTTCGGCCAACGGCCTGGGATGTAATTTTTTACCATTTCAACATTACAATGAATTACATTTCGCTTCAAAGCATTGTGTTATAATTTCTAGTCTCCTCTACAAGCACCCAAGAAACTCGGGGGGCCTCATTTACTCCATTTTTCACGCTCCACCTTTCACGCACCGAGAGGTAGCGAAACGTCCACAAATCGGATCCGCGCACCGGACCTCCGACCCCGCGCTGAGAGATAGCGAAACGTCGACAAGTTGGATCCACGCACTGGACCTCCAACCTCGCACGTCTTTCACTGTGACACTCTCGCGCAACGTCGCGCCTTGCACACCGATAGGCAGTAAGGCGTCGACGGATCACATCCGCGCACCGGATGGTCGATCCCGGCAGTCAAAACCCAAAACGTGGCACGCGTACCGACGAGTACCACGCTCACTGGGAACTGCGAGCTCGTCGCGATACGCACGCCGATAGGTAGCATACTCGCTGGAAAATGAGCGCGACGGCCACCCAGCTCGCGCGCGCCGATAGGCAGCGAGCCACGAATGGATGACCGAGAATCGCACCCGCCGGATGAAACTGGTCTAGCCAGCGTCCGCGGGAAACTTCGCCGCCAAATGCGGCAGTAAGCCGTGCTAACCGGTTACGCTAAACATAGTAAGCCGAGTTCGTAAGACACGCACCAGTCAAATTGCGCAAATCGATTACACTAAGCATAGCAAGTCGAGAAAATAAGACGCACAATAAAAAGAAAGCTTCCATCAAAGCAAAACGATGTTGCACAAACAACCCGACAAGAAAAGTACGAAAGTACGACACATGTCAAACATAACAGAAATCCGAAAGAAAGTGTAAAGCGAGCGCTAAACAAATGCACAGAAAACCAAAGAAAACTTGGCTACTCCGAGCCATAGTCGATCTGCTCTTCGTCATCTTCGAGGCGAGGGGCGCCCGACCCGCCAACGGTTTCTCCACCGGACCGACAGTTTGATGACTGGGCGGCCTCTGCAGGGACTTCGGGAGGCAGGTCATCCTCTGGCGACTCGTCATCCAGGGGAGGAAACATGGCATCGAAGAAGGAAAATGTGATCCCTCGAGACGCGTTCTCCTCCGCGGTCGCGTCTTTGACCCGCATGGCCACCTCGTAACGGGCCACCTCCAGCGAGAGATCCCAGTCCTCCTCCAACTCCGTCTTGGATCGCACGGCGTCATCCTTCTCCTCGACGAGGGTCTGCACCTCCGCTCGCAAGGTTTCCCTCTCCCTCTCGGCCTTGACCCGGGAGATCTCGCTCGCCGACAGTCGGGCGTGGACAATGTTCAGCTCCTCGTCTCGGCTCGAGAGTGCCGCCTGGAGTTTCTTTGTCTCCCCTAAGAAAGTATCGGCCGCCTGCTCAGCCTTCTCCCGAGACGCCTTCTCGGCCACCGCCTTCTCACGAGCTCGCTTCAGTTCCTCCTCAAGCGCTTGAAACTCTTGGACGGTGCGGACCCCCGCCAAAGCGGCGGCATGGGCGGCCGCCGTGCTCTCCTTGTCTTTCTCCATGATCTGCATGCGACGCAGCAAGTCCCGGAGAATACGGTCGCTCCGTTCTTGGCGCGTGAGCATCTGTGGAAACAAACAACGTACATACGATCGAAATAAGCACAATAATCACAAATAAGGAAAACAAGCAAATCGTACCTTTCGGGCGTCGCCGATCCCACTCTGGAAATGCTCAAGGTCGCTCGCCGTCAGGAGACTCTTGAAATTCCGTAGAGAGGTTTCAAGGATCCCTCGAGAGCATTGGTCCCTCAGCTCCGCCGCCTCCGCCAAGAGCATCGATTCCATGCCGTCTGACGTCGCCGACGTATGAGCGCGCTTGTGGCCGGAGGACGAGCCGGGGAGGGTCGTCGACGATGGTCGCTTATTCGAGGAGTTTGCCTCGGTCCTCGCCCGCGTTGGAAGCCCTCCATGGCGGGCCTCAGCTTGTGGTTGAGCCGCGGTCGCGGCCTCGACGTCGGGCGCCACCCTCGGTACTTGCGTGCGTGGTCGATGTCGCCGGGTCATGGTATCTGAAAAAGATAAAGAGATGACAGGTTAGGATGCAATACAATGGAACGTGCACTAACTGGAAGCATGTGTGTGGTTGGTACCCCCCACGTCAGGGGGAGGAGCAGACGAGCCCCCCACCTCTGATTCAGGGTCCTCCGTAGCCTCCGCGTCGAGGCCCGAGCACAGAGGAGCGTCGTCTCCAGGCGTGAACCACCCAGTCCTTGCCATTAGGTCTGGGGATTCGAAGTGCGCCCCTTGCCGCCTCGATTCCGGGATCGCCCTGATCACCGCGTGAAGCTCAGAACCCTCGATATCGCCCACAGGTGGGAAATCAGCCGCGAGACCGAAGAAGAAAGGCGCGACCCCGAAGGCTGACTCGGACACCCATATCCAAGGATATCTATGCTTCGAGTTAACCTTGCTAATGATGACGAAGCGCTTACGATGTAGCGCTAGGTAGAAGCCCGGCTTCCCCGACACCCCTCGTATCGTCATGAGGTCCTGGATGTCGTCGGCGGTGACGGCCCTCTTCTTCGCCCGATAAAGCATCATATGGCACGCCGCGACCAGCCGGTAGAAGGCCGGGGACATCTGTAAAGCGTGCACCCCCAGTCGAACTAACAACTCCTGGATAACCGGTTGAAAAGGCAACCTTAGTCCCCCGCGAAGACTCGCCTCGTGGACCGCGGCATACCCCCTTCGAGGGCGGGACGGAAGATCGTCGGGCAGCGGTCTGAGGATAGACACATAATCTGGAATGCTGTAGCGTTTCCTGAGGCTCTTGAAGCTGGCGATGGATATCAAGCTCGGGACATCGACACCCGAGCAGTCAAGGTTGCCCCGCATGACTGACTCTCCTATCGGGAAGGTTGAGGTCCGCGTTTCCTCCCGCGCAATGGAAGAAAGTACCCTCGCCGTAGGTGCTGCACGACGGCTCGATGAGTCGCCGGAGCGTTCGGAGTCCGGGACGTTGCCCAAGCGTTCGACTGGTTGCCGGCCGGCCGGGTCACCACCGTCAGGCCGGCCCATCCTGTGGCTGGCAACGCTCCCTCCCGTGTGCACGTCAAGCTCGAGGACCCAGCCCGTCTCCTGGCTGGGTGGCTCCTCCACGCGCGGCCCAGGCGACCTCCGGCCTTCAGCGCGCGCGTCAGCCCGTCGGCCCGGCCCGGCTCTCGGCCAGTCGGGTCTCCGGCACTTGAGGCCTGCCCGGGCGTCCCAGCGCTCGTCCTAGGCGCGTCCGGCCCACCAGCCCGGCCCAGCTCACGGCTCGCTGGGCCCTCCTCGCGCGCGCACAGCCCAGCGGCCCCATCCGGCCTCCAGCCGGTTGGGCTTTCCTCGCGCGCACCGGCCCAGCCCGGCTCCTGGCCGGCTGCACTCTCTTCGCCCAGGCCCGGCCCAATGAGGCCTAGGGTTTGCCCTAGGGCTGGGCAAATAGCCGCCCCCTGGTCGGCGCTACCTGGCGGCGCCACCTCCTGCCCCGCGCCGGCCCCTCCCTGGGCGGTGTCTCCCGGCACCGGCGATCCTCCAGCGGCGCGCTCCATCGCCGGCGCACCCAGGCCCCGGGGGGCTGTGCTCCCGCGCATCATCTGCAGGCCACCCGGCGGCCGCCACCGGCCGAGCAGAGGCCTCCCCTGCGTCAAGACCGGCCCAGACAACGTCGAGACCGGCCGAGGCGCCCCTTTCAGCGCCGGCTTCGCCGCGCGCGACCTCCCCGGGGTCTCTCGCGCCGCCCGGGCGTTCTCCCTCGTCGGCGCGCCTGGCGAGCGCCCGGTCGGCCCGGCCCAGGCTGGGTAAGGCTTCCCCGGAGCTGGGGTCGACCCAGATCGCGTCATCCCTGGTCGGCGCGTCCCCCCCGACGTCGCCCTCCTCCGGCACGTCTCCTCCAGCGCCGGCCGCTCCAGGCGCGGCCGTCTCCGGCACACGCGCGCGCGCTGTCCCCGGCGTCCCCCTGCCGGCGCTGGCCGTCTCCGGCACGCGCGCCCTCTCCCTCGTCGGCCAGCCACGCCTCCACCAGTGAAAGATCCTCTCCGGTCATCTCGATGGCGTTGAACGAATGCGACGAGTATCGTGTGTCGGGAATTGTTGATGGGGGCGAAAATTGAGCCCAAAAAGCATCCAAATCCACGTGGTTCTCCTCAAACAAATCGTGTAAGCCGTCATCAATGGTCCCACACCCCGATAGGTGGTCAATGGGGTCAATGGGCGCGAATAGCGAGGCAAGCATGATCGAAAAAAAAAATAATAATGTTAAAGGACATCGGAGCATACCTCTTGGCGGCGGGCTTCTCCGATGGGCCAACGTTGGACTTTGAGTTTACCACGCGATTTACAATCGATGATAAACTCGGGGGGCTAATGTTACTGGTCCGTCTCGGCCCGGTAGATCGGCGACGGCCACGCTGGCGGCCATCCTGAGACCGGCGCTCATCCAAGGCCGGCTCTCAGCCAAGGCCGGCGCTCCAAGGCCGGCTCTCCAAGGCCGGCTCTCCAAGGCCGGCGCTCCAAGGCCGGCTCTCCAAGGCCGGCTCTCCAAGACCGGCGCTTCAAGGCCGGCTCTCCAAGGCCGGCTCTCCAAGGCCGGTGCTCCAAGGCCGACTCTCCAAGGCCGGCTCTCCAAGGCCGGCGCTCTCCAAGGCCGGCTCTCCAAGGCCGGCTCTCCAAGGCCGGCGCTCGTCCAAGGCCGGCTCTCCAAGGCCGGCGCTCGCCAAGGCCGGCTCTCCAAGGCCGGCGCTCGTCCAAGGCCGGCTCTCCAAGGCCGGCGCTCGCCAAGGCCGGCTCTCCAAGGCCGGCGCTCGTCCAAGGCCGGCTCTCCAAGGCCGGCGCTCAGCCAAGGGGTTCCCCAAACACCCCTTGGCCGCCTATAAATATAAGGGTCTCTCCCTTGACCCAGGTAATCCGAATTTAAGTACTGAAACGCTGTCGAACTCGTACCTCGTTCGTTTCTCTCAAGTCTCGACCCCTAAACACTAAACCCTCTACAAACCACCTCAATCCTACTAATGTTGAGCGTCGGAGAGGTAAACAGAGGCAACCCCTCTGTTTCCCCTTTGTAGTTCACACCTTTTCTGCTTGCTTTTCAGGTGCCTGGACGAGACAGATACCACAGACAGCTAAGGGACGACTTGGGATACCAAGTCCGAAACGCTCGAGTAGAGACGAGACCACTTGGTCTGGCCTTGGGTCTGACCGTCTGCGACTCCTTAATCGTTTTCCGAAAAACTGCGACAACAATGTCCATGCATTTCAATTGCCATTTTTCACAATTTTTTCGTTTGATTTTCCGTCGGTATGTCGATTTTCCATAAATCAGAGGCTCAAAATGGCATCGAAATGACATTTCAAACCTTGGTTTTGTTTATAGTTATCTCTTGAAAAAATTTATTTGGTAGACCTCTTAAATAGCAGAGTATCAAAACTGAATTTATTATTTGCACACTATTTGAAACTAGACTTTTGTAACTTTTTGCACATAAATTCTCCTACAATCACCTTCTCAAAGTTGTCTATCTCTCTAACTTTCTTAGTTCTTACTTATCCAATGATTAATGATTTCTGATGATCTCTGACGAAAGGTGCGGAATTAATTAAAAGATGATGTGTGTGCGCGCGCTAGAGAGAGAGAGAGAGAGAGAGAGAGAGAGAGGAGAAGAAGAAGAAGAAAAAAAAAATACTTATGTTTAAATGTTTTGAAAGGTATTTTGGATAGAAATTGGATAAAATCTAATATCATATATTTTTTAAATAACTTCTATCCACATTTCTCTAATTATTAGGTCCAAATTATAAAATTTCTCCATCTCTACTTACTAAGAATTACATTAAATGTTTACTTATACTATGTTTTTTTTCGTAGGTGCCCGAATGGGCCGAAGTTCGTGACGCCAATCAACCAAGAATTGAAACCCACTATCGCACTTACAACTTTGATTTTATTTGTATCACGGCGGTATTTCCAAATTTTTGGAGCATTTCACATTTTTATATAAAAAATTACACGGATTAAACCACTTGAAATGTTGGTATTGAAATCTACCCAACGTTTCATTTAAGTTTTAAATGTAGACACAAATGATGACGTGGATTTATTAGTCATTTAACAAATTACTGTCATTAACCTCTATTAAAATCGACTGAACATAAAAATGTAGCTAACGTTTTGTCGATTTGATATCTTTTGCTCTTGATTGCTTGCGAACATTTATTATTTGAGTTCTGTCAAACATCAAAATAAAATGAAAATTGTAGTTCTTGATGGATTCGGGGCTTTACGAGAGCAAAGAAGAAGGAGAGAGGAAAGAAGGGGTTCTTGTTCGCATTAAGGAGGTAACGTTAAGGTTTAGTTCACGTTCACAACTATTTGTTCTTAATCTGTTGACAATCAAGTATAAGGTATGGTATTATGTTCAGTGGATTTTTTGTTTGATTTTATGTCGGTCTGGTGCTGTGAACCCATTGTCACACAGTAATGCTTGGAAACTTTGTTCTCGTACTCATATTTGTTGTTTAATTATGAAATCTATAATGGTTATGCAGCGCTATCTAGATTATGTTGCTTTCGCTGTGAAATATGGAAGTAACATTCATAATGATCAAGTTCATTTAATTGCTAAATATGTTTTAGGTTCTATGATGCTTATTACTTTTGTATCTTTTTCCATTGTGTTTATAATATTCAATAAGATATCTATGGTATAGCTCTTTTATCCCCGTCGTGTCACACAAGCCCTGCTAGAAAAATTGATGTGTATGCAGATTGTCAAAGATTGGGTGAAGCTGCTTACTCGGCAAAGAGGCTACACAGATCAGATGGTTGAAGATGCTAATACAGCCATATTAGAACTCTTTCCTGAATCATAACTGCTTATCTATGCAAAAATAAGTCCAACTGAATCATAACTGCTTACTGAAAATATATTTTTTGTTTGAATGTTGAAAATTCGGTGCTTATGGGCTTTCCTGCGTTTTAAACTAAACTGTTGCAATATTCTAGGATACTTAACTCCCAAAAAGAATGAAAAAACCTTATAGATACTACCAATGCTTTTGAATCTATTCCTTAAACATTTCCCTGAATTGTGCACATTATTGTTTATTAAGCTTTTTGTTTCCGCCGATATTTTTCAGGCATTGTGAAAAAGTTCCATATTTCTTGTGTGTGATTGATTTGTGCACAGCTTGAAGCACGTTCTAGGGTTCATCGAGAAAGCTGTGGAGTTGAAATCCAAGGGCGTTCACGAGCTTCTCTGCATCAGCGGTATGTACTTCCAAACTTAAATGTTCATTTCACTATTGATCTATTGCCAGATTTAGAAGATCTGTACTTTGGAAGTTACTAGATCTTTGATAAATGGGTTTACTTGATTAATTTGAAGCTAACTAATTATTGAGCATGGTATTTTTTTCCTTTTCTTTTTTCTTTTTGCAAGCTCATGGAATTTCAGTGGCTTGCTTTATCAAATTGAAACACATATTTGTTGTAACTCTCATGTTACTTTTAGTTCACAGAAACATCAGTGTTTGAAAATGAGTTTATCAAATTAAAGCTAATTATTGAGCATGCAAGGATTTTTATTTTATTTTTAAAGCTCATGCAAAAGCCTGTGTTTGAATAAAGGGGCTTGCTTGATCAAATTGAAGCTAATAATTGTTCAATGTCTCTTTTTTTCCATAAAATATCAGTGTTTCAAATGGGTTCTCACTTAAATTGAAGCTCATTCTGAAAATGTCAAGGTCTTACATAGAAGTATTTGTTCAAGGTCTTTTTTGTTTTACCTCATAAAAATGTCAGTGTTTGATCAAATTGAACCTAATGTATGTTCAAGGTCTTTTTTCTGATGAATGTTCAAGGTCTTTATATAGTTCATAGAATTTTCAATGCTTGAAAATGGGTTTATTAATTGATTAAATCGAAGCTAATTAATTATGCACTATGGTCTTTTAGTTCATAGGCATGTCAAGTGTTTGAAAATGGGGTTACTTTTGATTAAATTGAACCTGATTTTGTTCGTGATGTCCAATTCTCAAATCTCAGATACCAATTCTTGCTTCTTATTGTGTGTGTAGTGAATGACCCGTTTGTGATGAAGGCATGGGCTAAAACCTACCACGAGAACAAAGATGTGAAGTTCCTTGCTGACGGGTCCGTGACCTATACGCACGCCCTAGGCATCGAGCTCGACCTTTCGGAAAAAAGACTCGGGATTCGGTATAACGACTGAACAAATTGAAGCATCATTAGCCAAGATTCCATATAACAAGCTAACAATTTCTGATGAAGTTCGAGAGCAGGTACTAAGTTTTTTTGTTTGTTATATAAGAACTAAACTCGTTAAGATGTTAACATAGAAAGAATAATCTTGCTTTTTTTAATTTTTTTTATGTATGGCAGTCCGAGTTTGGTGTTCATATTTGGAAAATATATGGTTTCTGTAATCAATATAGCTGTTGAAAATATATAGTTTCCATATCATGAAAATATATGGTTTCCATAATCAATATAGCTGTTGAAAATATATGGTTTCCATATCAGGAAAATTTATGGTTTCCATATAAGAATTTCCAATTTCCAACATATATAGATCTTAAACGTAGATAGGGCAATATATAATAATGAATACTATTAATTTTCTTTCCATGAAAAACTCCCATAATATAACAAATGAATAACATTAACGATGAAAAAAAATATATCACGAGCATATTCTCCTATAAATACGCACGAGCACTCTTCACATGTTATAACAAATCCTCATGAGCAATCTTTTTCTGTTATATAGTTGTCAATATTATATTTTCGTCATAAAAACAAATCCACCTTTTATTCTTTCTGTTTATCAAACAATCCAACCCATTCAAATATATTAATAAACCAATCAAATTTGCATTAAAACTTAATTACTTAGACCCGTTTTTATTCATTCTGCTTATCAGCGATAGTTGACTTGCACATTTTGACGGGTTTATATATAGGATCATACTCACAAAATCATTTCACATCCACTCGTCCAGAACCCAGAAAGCCCACTGAATCAAGTAAAGTAAACTCTCTCTCCTGTTTTTCTTTCATAGTGTTAGTTTTATATTTTTCTTAGCATCGTCAATTTATATGGTATTCAATTATTGAAATGTCATTGTTTACATATGTTATTATCATGAATACTGATTCTTCCGTTCTATTGTTTTTCTGTTTTGTCCGAGGAAGAAAATTAAGTGAACATCTTCACAAATATGTCTTCGTCATCATCATCCAGGTAACCACAAGTTCAATTCTCAAGATGTACTGAAGTTAATATTCACAGATTTTATAAATTAATTTATTGTCGATTCTCTCTCCTCGAGAATTCTACAAAAATGTATAACTCATGATCTAGATCTCAATTTTTAATATATTTGGTATCAATTAGAATATCGACGAGGTGATTATTTTAAAACCGGTGAAGACTTATTTTTTATACATAGTGTATTTTAAATTAACTGTGATAAATACAAAATTTACTATTGATGAATTTTAAAATAAAAAGAAACTAGATAATTTTTTAATTTATAAACATGTGTCTATTTTTTTTAAGAATTACTTTCAAATTGAACTTCTACCCACTTAGTAAATACATAAAAAGCCAAAGGTTTTAAATGTTTAGTATCGTCGTATCTCTTAGGGATCATAGCGAAGTAAGAGTATTCCAATTTAAAATATGGACCAGCGGAGGGCTCTCGATGTGCATGAATGTATTTTTTTTATCCTTCTCCTTGTTTTCATCAGTTTCCGTCAAATTTTTCGTAAGTGATGTGTTCTTGATTATTTAATTTGTGGCCGCCGTCCGTAGCCCAAAGTTGTCATCATCTTCATCATTGCTAGCCTGTCTCCATCATGCAAATCAAATTTGGTTGACCTCGTAACCAATGATTTTTTTTATAACTATATGTTTAAATATATAATCTATATTTAATTAAATACGACTTTTTTACAATTGAATCTTTGATCGACATTGTTTTAGTCCATTTTTCTATATGTTAATCTTGGATTATTGAAATGGTTTATTTTCTATAGTGTAATTTAATTCTAAGAAAGTCCCCTAAAATGCGATGGTAAAGTTTCTACTGATTGTACATGTTACTTTAAACGATTGGTAATCCATATATGCGATCAACAGAGCATGAAGATGCGAAATCGTATCATCTTAAACTATATGTATTTTTTGTACTCCATGTTTTTTTTCACGCACGAACTTGGTTCTTAACTTGCATATATTTCGCGTTACAATAAGTGTACAAGTTGGGAATGCTAAGAATACAAAATGAGATTTAATTTTCACATCTGAACTTAGTATCAAATATCTCGGTGTCTTCATTGAACTTTTATTTATGCTATTAAAAAATGAATACTTTTCTCCTCCTTTTTAGTAAATAGGCGGCAGATTCAGTAGTAGAGGAACCAAACTAACTTGGTTTTAATTAATATAACTTGCGACTGGTTCTATATGTGATTTGTGGTGATATTTACAAACAGATATACAAAAGGAGAGAGAGGAAGAGACCTGAATAAATTATCTCTAAACTATGTCATGGGTTCGTAGCAAAATGATTAAAAATGGTTTTTAGATTGGATTGGCTGATACTGTATTCAGCCACACCGAGTCGATTTCTGAGGATGAGCACATAATGTAGAAAATAATGGTTAGTTTGTAAGGATCAAATAAAAATGTGCTGAAAGAAGAACAATAGGCAAATTCGGTAACTTTTACCTGTTCTTTTCTATGTGACCGAAAACATCAGCTAGGAAGTACATATCAATAATATATGATACTATTTTGTTTATCTATCACATATTTTAATTTGTATTTACTAAACGTGTATGATACCTACTTTTTTTCCTCAGTTCGTCCTCATTTGCCAATAACACAAACAATGAAGACACAAGTGACGTCGCCGTTAGTACATCATCTAAATTAATCAAGGAATTGAAATCGAAAGACCATCAATGAACATCCAAATTAACGGTAGCTGAAAAACAAAGTCCTAAGAAAAATACTCAAACTGGAATGAGACACCAAAGCATGGTGTTAATTGATTACGAGGTTAGCGCTTCTTAACATTAAGATTTAATTTTTAATAAAAATAACACTTCTAACACATTCTTTTTTAAGGCAAACAAGATACGAGGAACAATATTCAACCACGACATCAAACCTCTCCAAAACACTCTAGAATTGGGTAAAACCTATAACGTTTCAAATGCAATAGTAGCAGGTGAAAAACCTTCATACAAATGATACGAAACGGAAACTCATTTGGCGTTCAGAAGAGAAACAAAAATTGATGAAGTCCAAGAAGATAGCACAGCTATGGTGGAAGGATTGTACGAATTCACTTCACTTGATTTGTGCGAGAATTTCGTTGATACAACAACTGCATTAAGTATGTACTTTATTATTTATTTTATTATAATTGTTAATTCATTTATTCAAATTAATGTCTTACTTTATTTCCTTCTATTTAATCTCCTTTAACATCGATTCTTTTGCAGATGTAGGAGTCGTGATAAACATTTCAAAACAAGAAAAGAAAAATGACGTTGATTTCTGTCAGATCACTTTGATTGATCAAAGGTTTTTTCGAATACATTTCTCCTACACTTTATTTATTCTTTACTATTTTCTAAAAGTGTTATACATTTATGTCAGTTTTGATGTTATCAGGCTAGCGTTGTGGGATAATTTTGCGACCAATGAATCAAACCAAATATCAGCTATCATAAAAAACCAGGCCGATTATTATTACAATCAATTTGAAAGCGGGTATATTTATTTACTTCTATGTTTACCTTGTTTATAGTGTACGTACACTCTATATATATATATATATATATATATATATATATATATATATATATATATATATATATATATGCAATACAATACAAATGAATATTTTTGTTATATACTCATAGTGGAATAAGAGTAAACTACCTATATACTCATAATGAAAGCACAACTCAACAAAGCTAAACTTAGATACATATCAACCGTCATGGATTAACTATATATTTTGCATTCAAAGGGCCAGAATATCACCTTAGTTTACGGTTTGAATATGTAATATGTATCTGATGGAGTAGGACATTGCTACAAAATTAACGAATTTATGTCATTAGATCATTCTTGACTTTTATCAAAATAGTATTATGATTTCTTACACAAGATCAACTGAAATATTTTTAGCTCCGTGATAAAAGTATTCAACATTTTGGTTAGTACTTGATTATGTCTTCAATAAACAAGTTTACACAAGTTTATCACTTTCAAACCTTTTTAAATAAGGCATAGTCTGTGTATCCCATTTTATTAACTTTGAATTTTATTCATCACCTGTAGCATTTTGGAATTAATATTTTCAGGTGGCGTAGTTTTATCGACAAACTGGGGGAGCACAATTTTCATCAATCTTGAATTTTTTGTGGCCAAAACACTTTCATTGTGGTATATACAAATATATACGTATATATACACATATATTTGTTTCATTTAAATACATTTCAAACTTATTATTTACATTGTAACATTGTTTTTTATATATAAATCTAGGAATATTGCTAATGCATTAAGTCTAAAAAAGTTGGCCAAAGAGCAAAAAAAAATCATACGACGCAATTAATTCCGCCACCCAAAGGAAGTGATTTATTGATAATTTCAAAATTCATAAATATGACAACGAAGGTATCACGTAATTCTTCTTTGTCAACTACCAACTATATCTTCAATTGCTATATGTATTGTCTAAACAATTAAATGTTAACAGGAGGATAAATCGGGAAATTATTGGATCAAAGCGGCAACACTCGTCGAAAATTATGAACAACGTTTCTACTATAACGGTTGTTCAAGATGCAAGAAAGGAACCAACATACCGATAAATCAACACTTCACATGCCAAAATTGTAGAACTGAAAAAAGCAAAGTTCTGCCATGGTATATATGTGCTACACATAGTATTTGTTAACACCAATTACAATTGTTTACTTATACGAAATTACAATTTGTAGGTTACGCATTCAATTTATCTTGACAGATGGTTCAAACAAGCTGGAAGTTACATGTTTTGGGTATATCGCTGAAAAGCTCTTCTCGTGCAAGGCTAAACAAATATACAACATTCTGGAACAGGTAAATCAATAATATATGCCCGTGTGTATTTCTTATCTAAATAATTAATTAAAAAATAATGGTTCTTCATATATTGCTATACAGGGTTCACAAAGTGCTTCTTTGGAACCAATATTCAAGGCCGAAGAAGCTATCACAAAAGCATTTTCGATTCAATACACGAGAAAATTCAATTCAACAGGAATGGAACGACAAATTACTGTCAATCAAGTTTACAAACTGACTGAGCTTCGTTCTTTCAACCAAGAGCTGGAAAACAAAGAAGCACACGATGATCAAGACCAACAAGATACAGTCCAAAATACAGAGGAAGATCACTCCCCAACAACATCAACCTCTAACAAAAAGCAAAAAATTTGAGTAAAACATGTCTTTTTAAGTTACGTTAAAACTTTTTGGTTTGTTAATTTTTCCTTCCTTCTACTTCTCTATCAAGACCCCAAACTTTTGGCTTTTTATTTACTTATGTCAATTTTTTTTAAGTATGTCATTGACTATATATTTCCTTGAATGTTTGCAATTATTATGAGAGTCAAACTGCCTAAGTATTATGTATGGTTGAAATATTTGATATCTTAATATTCATTTATAACTTCATGCTTTGAATAAAAACTTGGTAAATTAAATCATACATATTTTAATTATTTATTGATTACAACTACAAACACCACGTGCGAAGCACGTGTTTCGGACCAGTATATATATATATATATATATATATATATGTATATACATATATGAGTTGGTCTATATAAATAATACTTGAATAAATAAGCTATAATTTAATTAAGAGTGTGGGATCGTTACGGGACTGGATAGCTAATAAATAAAAAATTATTATTTATTTATTTTAAAAGAGCAACATTGACTCCAAATGAGTTGATGATACCTAGAGGAATCATATTTACACGATTCACTATAAGCGACTTATCGTGTCGAACACATTTAGAAGCACACGTTTAGAAACGAGTTTTTAGCTTTTAGAAACAACTTTTGTAGCTTTTTAAAGCCTTAAAAATAATTCAATTTTAGTTAATTTCGGCTAACCGAACTAAAAAACTTTCGCTTCAATGGTTAACTTTTTAACCTAAATTTTTAGTTAAATGTTAACTTAAGTCAATTGAATTTTTATATAGAAGTGAGAGAATGAGATATTTGAAATGAGGTATATATTAATCTAGAGGCATTTTATAAAATTAAAAAAGAATTAACATAAATCCTTTCTTAAGGGTGTATAAATAAAATTTTTATTTAAGATTATTTTTTACATAACAAAATTTAGCAGAATTAGATCTTTTTTTTAAGAAGAAAAATTGAGTCTTTGATAATGAAATTTTTCGTCGTCAATGTGTATAATTTAATGAAGAATTTGTATAACTAGTCAATTCTCAAGTTTCTTTTAAGATTTTAACTAAAGTTTCATTTTATTAAAAAAAAATAGTTCATCAAGTCGAAGTTAATTAATTAATTAAATCATTTGATTTAATATATTTAAGTTTGATGTGATATTTTTTGAAGTAAACTAAATTAAGCTACGCAATAAATTAATTAACTTCGATTTGGTGGACTATTTTCTTAATTAATTAGTGAAATATTGGATATTTTTAAAGGAAAGGTGAAATATTTGGCTACTGACCTAATTGTCCCTAATTTGATGGTGGTGAAAATATTTGGTAATATGTAATTTTCTGATTTTAAAATTTAATTTATATATATGTGTGTGTGAAATTTAATCTAAATTTTCTGACAATAAATACGCACGGAAAAAAATAACATTAACACCACAAGTTAAAACTCTATGCCACACCAAATAGCGCCAAAATATTCTTTGTAGCCCGTAAATCCATCATATTCTTTCTCCCTCTTATCCTCCAGTAGAGGACTATCTCTGTTATAGCCATATCAAAAACCACTGAGATATTTTGGCGACAATTTACTCGGGAAAAATACACGAAGCTCGCCGAGAACCCATGGCTTGTTCTCCAAACCCAATCTCTGCTCTAGTTTTAAAAACCAACCCATCGCCACGGCCGAAAAGACATAGCGCCTCTTCTTTTGCACTAAACCCAAGAGCCGATGCCAAAGAAATTCACTTCAACAAAGACGGTTCAACCAGAAAGAAGCTTCAGGTACGTGATATATTAAAACCTTAAAAGCAAACGCCAGCGATTTTCAAAAGACTATTGGCTTTCCGGTTCTTGGGTAATAATGAGGTGCAGGCAGGGGTAAATATGGTAGCGGATTTGCTCGGCGTCACATTGGGTCCCAAGGGAAGGAATGTGGTGCTTCAAAATAAATATGGACCTCCTAAGATTGTTAATGACGGTGAGACTGTTCTCAAAGAGGTATTACTCGCATCATATTTTTTCACTCTTAAAATTTGGTAACTTGTTTAGAGCATTGAACATCTGAAGAAAAATATTTAACTGAAATTGAGATTTCATTTTGCTAAGTTGAGAAAATGGAGAATATATATCCAAGTAAATTTTTCAACAAATTTGAACATGTAAATGGGCACATGAGTGTCCCTCTTCAAAAAAAAAAAAAAAAAGAAAAAAAAAAAGAGATTAAGTAGATAAAATTGAGGTTTCCTCACAATTGGTTTTCAAATTATCAGTTTGCTTCAAATTTTCATTTTCCATTGTAAAATCGAAGCTCCAAATGTGGCCTTTGAACAATGTGAAAAAATGCGTTCATGAAATTCATTTTGGCGTGGTCGAAGATTGAACTAGAAGATCCTGTGGAGAATGTGGGAGTGAAACTAGTGAGGCAAGCTGGAGCAAAGACCAACGATCTCGCCGGTGACGGTTCCACTACTTCGATTATTCTTGCTCAAGGTCTTATTTCAGAGGGTGTCAAGGTATGGGCGAAAAACCCACTATATAATTATCAGTCTATAATATTTTTGTTCAATTGAGCATAGAAACTTTTTTAGGTAATTTCAGCTGGCATGAACCCAGTTCAAATCGCTCGTGGAATTGAGAAGACTGGAAATGCCCTTGTTTCTGAGCTCAAATTCTTGTCTCGCAAGGTATATGACGGTCATTAATATATATTTTGTTTGCAAGTATTATATATTTTTTTTCTTTATTACAAATTTGCTCTGATACCGTGTTAATTAACGGATCAACATTATATTTGATATTCGTTTTTGTCGCATTTAGATCGAGGATCACGAGCTGGCACACGTGGCAGCTATCAGCGCAGGCAATGACTACACCATCGGAAACATGGTCTCTGATGCTCTACACAAAGTAGGCAAAGAGGGCGTCGTTACAATTGAGAAAGGGAAGGCCACGGAGAACAGTCTACAAATTGTGGAAGGAATGCACTTCGATCGCGGTTACTTGTCGCCTTACTTTGTCACCGATCGGCAAAAGATGACCGTCGAGTTTCACAACTGCAAGGTTACAAAAAAAAATAATTAAAGACTAGATATCTTTTGTCACATTCCATTGAGCGCACGGTTTAATTCTGTTTTTTTTTTTTTAGTTGCTTTTGGTTGACAAAAAAATAGCGGACGCGAAGGAGATGTTTGGAATACTTGATGCGGCGGTGAAGGAACAATTTCCGATTGTGATTATTGCCGAAGGAATCGAGCAGGAAGCTCTGGCTCCGGTCATTAAAAATAAACTCAAAGGCAACATCAAAGCCGCCGCAATTAAAGCCCCGGCTTTTGGGGAGCGCAAAAGTCATTGCTTGGATGACATCGCAATCCTAACCGGTGGTATTGTTCTCTACCTTTGTATTTTGCTTTGGAGTTACTTGGGAATGAAGGAACTATTTGCTTTTTTTTGGTTCCGTTGAGAGATTCAAACGATTTGCATTGCAGGCACGGTTATAAGAGATGAGATGGGTCTTAGGCTTGAAAAGGCTGGTAAAGAGGTGTTGGGCTCGGCCACGAAGGTCGTTATCACCAAAGACTCGACGTTGATCGTCACCGATGGAAGCACACGTGGAGTGGTTGAAAAGCGGGTCTCTCAGCTCCGAAACCTCATGCAAGTGAGTCAAATTAACACCCTTTAGTTTCAGTAAGGACAAACAATTACATTGAACATTTTCATTGGTGGGATTTAAACATTTACCTCAAACAAGAGGAAGACTTGAACAGTGGCAGAGTAACACAATCTAAGCAGTTAGGATTAATATTTAGACTGTCTCTTCTCATTAAAATTTGGCCGATTTCAACTTCGCTAATTTTCAGAACACATTAGAAAAGTTTCCGAAGAAGGTATTGAATGAACGAATAGCAAGGTTATCGGGCGGGATTGCGATTCTCCAGGTACGTAATCCAACTTCCATTTCAAAAACGAATAGATTATTTTTCGGGTTATTAAGTTATATAGCCACACGGTTATAGTGAATTGAGATATAGCCCACCTTTCGTTAATTTCTTGTATATAGCCAAGTTAACTTATTAACAGATTAGTAAAAAACTTATTTAATCCAGCCAAACATGTAAAAAAGATAGTTAATAGGCTGCCACGTATGCAAGTTGGCTATTTACAAATTATTTACCAAAGGTTGGTTAATTTACAATTCTTATAGTTCAGGTGGGTTACGTAGCCAATTTTTTGTTATTTTTCTGATGCAATTGATTCTTTGACGATTTTAACAAATAGGTAGGAGCGCAAACGCAAGTGGAGTTGAAGGACAAACAGCTAAGGATCGAAGATGCTTTAAATGCCACAAAGGCAAGAAAAAAAAAAAAAAAAAAAAAAAAAAAGCTTTCTCTCTTTGTCATGGCCAATGCAGTTTCTAAAGCTTTTTCTCGAATCTCAGGCAGCGATCGAGGAAGGTGTTGTGGTCGGCGGTGGCTGTAGCCTTTTGAGGCTTTCGAAGAAAATAGATGTCATTAAAGAAGCCTTGGACAACGAAGAACAAAAGGTATTTTTGTTTTTTGTTTTTCAAACACAAATTAAATCGATTAAGATCTCCACGATGATTGATGATTAATAATAATTGATAAACGCAGATCGGAGCCGAGATCTTTAGAAGAGCCTTGAGCTACCCGGTGAAGCTGATAGCGAAAAACTCCGGCGTAAATGGAAGTGTTGTTGTGGAAAAGGTAAGTCCACGCATCATTACGGTTTCCAAGTGACTGTGTTTTGTTGCTGCTTTGGAAATAGTTTCTTTATATTATTTGCAGATTCTGTCAAATGACGATGCGATGTTCGGGTACAATGCGGCAAAAGATCGGTACGAGGATCTTATGAGAGCAGGAATCATGGATCCTACAAAGGTACTAAATAGTTCGGTTCGATTGAAATACGGATATTAATGGTTACACTCGATTTCATATTACAATTACAGAGATACCGATTACTAACGAAGATATTGCGTAGAAATCTTAAATACTTACACCGATGAATATACTGTTTACAGATGGATATAACGTTTATTTTTAATTTTTTTACTAGAATAACAGAGTTTCATATGACCACTTGACATGTTTACAAAACAATGCGCAAATATATATATAAAAAAATAAAAATAAATGAATGATGCCAAAGTTATTACAATAATGTAAATGATAAATAATTCAATCGTCAGATAGCGAAATGATTTGAGAATATGTCCAGAGGGACGTGTATAAATTGCTTTCATATAATTCGTAGTGTACTGCAAAAAAATATACCGCGTACCGTGGTATTCCAATTCCTAGATTAAATGCAAGAGAAATTTTTATTTTTATTTTTAGTATTTTTTCTTTCCTTATGAAATCAAATTTTCTATTTTTATTTTCGGATTGGCAGGTAGTTAGATGTTGCTTAGAGCACGCGGCTTCGGTGGCAAAGACTTTTCTGACATGCGACGCGGTGGTAGTCTATGCTCCGAATCCAACGCTGGAAAAAAGGCGATACCGGACTCCAATGCGAATGCCAACTCCGCCACCTAATTCAAGACCGCCAATTCCGATGCCTTCAAGACCGCCACCGATGCGATCACGGAGACCCTCCATGCCGAGATTACCACGCCAAGGTACCAATTTCTATTTTTGCAAGGACGGAGCCAATGTAGGCCTTGGATTTGGCTAGTTTTTTTCACTTTTTTTAATTTTTTTTACTTTAAAAATTTACAAATTAACGCCCGCTTCGAATTATTTGTGCATATCAGTCCCCCTCCCCTCCCCGTAATTTATATTTTGAATATTCTAACCCTAATTATATGTGCATTCAGGTTTAGGACCGATCGGTATGTAGAACGATTTTAGCAATGGTAGGTACCTAAACTTCGCCCAAACATAACTTGTGTGTCCTCTCTATGTTTTTGCGTTGGTGAGTACACCTATTCTATTAAGGTTTTTTTTTTTTTTTTTTTTTTTTCCTTTCTGAAACGGTAAAGGAAAATTCAATACGTAGGAAATGTCTTGTGGCCATGTTGTTCATGTTTCGTAGCAGCCGAGGAGTTCATCTTTCCCAAAGCATAAGGTCTACATAATGTAAATTACATGTAAAATTGTACAAGATATTTACCATGGCCAATTTTTCTGATTCGATGTGCCATATATAGCAGTTACGAACGATTGAATATTTTGATTTTTTTTTATTTATCATGGAAATAAAGTTTTGGACACCGACGTGGACACAATTTTTTCTTTTTCTATACGACAGACTTTTATTTTTCATTTACAGTTTGTTGCAAAATCACTTTTTATACTTGCACTATTCGAAATAATAAATTTAATTACATATGCACGATACTTGATGATAATTGAGAAATGTTACCCATTTTTATCATGTCACCTTTACATTCTAATTTATTCTTTATAGATTATACTTTTCTGTCTAATTTATCCATCTTGTTTCCATTTAGCTTCAAAAAATAAAAATAAAAAAGATACGACAGTTTTTGAATTAATCCGAACGTTAGATTTGTTGTTATGAATTTTTTTTCGCAAAAATGTCTCATAAAAACGCTAGCATTCCCTTGAAGAATATTATTGCTTAAACTGGTGATGTTAGAAACTCTCCAAAGAACATAAAGGAACTCTAGCCTAAGAAAGTTTTTCATTTGAAGAAGGAGAAGAAGAAGAAGCAGTAAATGATGCAAAATTGACCTCAACAAAATTCATATCAGCCAAGTTCATCTCAGCAAATAATATCTCAACTAAGTTCTCCTCTCAAGGCTTGCAACGTAAGGAGTCAAAATCATCAACCAAAATAGACTGCTTTATCGTAGCGCATCAATCAATATAATCTAGTAGTGTTTGACAAGAGAATTTAAATATCGACTATATCATTAGGGTTAAGTAGTCTAAAACCTAATATATGTGTTACATGTCTGTTTTGTACGTATTTAGGATCTATGTTAGACTTGTCATTCCGCTAAAGCTTTGTTTGATAGAGGGGGAAGGCGAGGGAGCGGGATTTTTTTTTTTTTTTTATGTGACACGTGCACTTGTTTGATAGGGAGGAAAAAAAGAAAATATGAAAAATTTGAAGGAATTCATGATTCTCCGATCCCACTATTTTCAATTCTTTCAATTTAAAAAAAAAAAAGAGAAATAGAGAAGAAAATATTGATTTTTTTAAATATATCCTCTAAACAATTCATGAAACTATCATTATATTATTTCTATCAAACATATCTAAAAAAATTATTTAATTTTTTATTATTCTTTTTCTTCTGACGGAGTTAAAAATGGGGGAGGATCCCACAGTTTTGTGGTGTGGGTCCCACAAGTTTTCTCTTGCTCTACAATATCTTTTTAGAACTATGAATTCATAATTGTCTTTGTCACATAGTAAGTATTTATGTTGTTATATATAATTTTGTTAGAAATATATATATATATATATATATATATATATATATATATATATATATATACATATATGTTGTCTTGGGAAACAAATACTAAACGCGTGAGGATAAGGTTCGTGTAAAAGCGAGACTTTACGCGAGCCCAATTACATAACCCACTAGATAAGCCCAAAACCAAGCCCACAACGCAACCCCGAAAACACATCACTGATATTGTCTGCTCAACAAGTTTATTAAGATGACACGTGCAAATTGTCATCGCTAAGCACACAAACCCAGAAACCGAAACCCCATAAAAACCCGGTTTTGTGTAAATGTCCTCTCCAAATCTAAGGAAAGAAAGCCGCCCCAAATCCGAACTCGAGAGTCGAGACATTGATTCCATCGAAAGAAGCAGAAAGATGATATCTTTGATGGGTTTGAGCTTGCAGTCCATGATGGACTTGACGGTGGCTGGGTTCTCTCTGGTGATTGGATTCGGAGTCTTCGCTTTCATCGCTTCGATCCTTTGCTCCGCTGCATTCGTCCAAAACGCCAAAGACAACTCTTAGATCTTTCTATTTCGCTTTTATAGATCGGTGTGTATCACTTGTTTCTCGCTTCACCCGTTTTCCAGTTCCTTTTTAACTGATCAATAAATGAATCAATTTTGACTCTTGGTTCCTTTCTATTTCACATTTACTATCCCGATACTTTTAACAGTTTTTTTTTTTTTTTGCTCAGAACTTCTTAACCTTTTAACAATTGAAACAAAATTTCTCGATCATTGGAGTCCTTCCTTGAGCTCTCTCGTAGTACGTATTTTCAATTCGAAACTTATATATTTGAAGCAATATATATATATATATATATTACAGAACTTATCAATACACTTTAACGGTAATTAATCCCCATTATTGGAGTTTAAGGAAAAAAAAAAGATTAACTGCAAGAAACAAATTTTCACCAAAAAGAAATTTCTTCTCCTTGGCTTTGATCTCCGCTGTAAAAGGAGCACATGGATGAATTTCATAATGAATCATCTCTTCTTGTTGGGGTTGCGAGAGTAAACCATCCCTCGGATGCCATCTGGGTCAGACACGAATCCCAAAGGCCTATAGAAGCCCAAAACCCGAGGCTCGGAGTAGAGCGCAATGTTGGAGATCCCTTTAGACAAGAGATCCTGAACGAGCCTCTCAACCACAGCCTTTCCGAGCCCGATCCCCTGGAACGATGGGTCGACGACGACGTCCCATATGATGGCGTTGAAGACCCCGTCGCCGGTGGCCCTCGCGAAGGCCACGGGGGCGGCGGACCGGCGGTGCTCCACCCACAGCAGCGCGTCCGTGTGCTCCAGCGCCGTCCGGATGCGCCCAGGGTCGCGCCGCGGGAACCCCACCGCCGCGAACACGTCGTTCAGCCGCGCCATGTCCAGGCCATCCGCCGTCCGGCGCAGCGACAACCCGCGGGACTCCAGGGCCGAGTCCGGGACCGAGAACTCCGCCGCCGCCAACGCCGAGGGTTGTACACGGCGGCGGCGGAGGAGGGGATTGGGGGTGGGGATGCTGCGGATGACGAGCATTTTATTTCAAGGGATAAGGGAGTTTGAGTTTGACTTTGACTTTGATTGAGAGGTGGTGTTTCCTGTTTCCTTTTGGGTGTACTATTGTGGATTAATATTATTTATAGGTTTTGCTTTTCTTTTTTATGAATTAATATAATATTATTATTTAGGATATATTAGATGTCTCATGTCTCAAGTTTATTTTTTTATTTTCGACACTTTCTTTCCTTTCGATCTTTAATTCAAAATATAATTTTTAAACATCCAAATAACTAAAAATAAAGGGTGATTTTGGTTCTTACCCTTAAAAATTATCACATTTTGTTCCATGCCCTTAAAAGTTACAATTTTAAGTGAATACCTTTCTTAAACAAATAATACCTCATATACCCTTCTCTTTTTCTTTTTTTATTAATTTTTTTTAAAAAAAAAAAAACAGCCTGGAGATACATCTTGAGAAGGTGCTCTCGTGCTTGGGCTCGTTCACCACACCAGCCATCAAAGCTTCATTCGGGCGGAAGTTGACGTTCCGGCGGCGAAGATGAGTTCCGGCGACGGCGAGTTTTGGCAACGGTCGGACTGTACTTGAACGGTATTGACGTTGCAAAAACTCAAGCTCTAAACAAACTAGGGCTTTGTTTTAGGTAAATTCATCCATTAAATTTTTATATTTCGAGTTTGATACTTATTTTGTTGTGTTATATTGAAAACTTTGTTAGATTTGAACCATAAAAATATGTATCTAACTCAATGAAACTTTGATTGGAAAATATTTTCGAATGTTGAAGATGATCGTCGAACTCTACTGATATTGGTTAATTTGCAGTAGATCAGTAGAGCAGTAAATTTGTCACTAATGTTATAGATGAATCTAATTATAATTAATTGATCTACTGACCAGTAGAGTAGCTCTAATGCTCGGTAGAACCACTAGTAATATTGATCTACTGATCAGTAGAGTAGCTCTAATGCTCGGTAGAACCACTAGTAATATTAATCTACTGACCAGTAGAGTAGCTCTAATGCTCAGTAGAACCACTAAAACTACTGACCAGTAGAGTAGCTCTACCGCTCGGTAGAACCTTGGATTTCTATAAAAACGTTAATGCCTTTAAAATACCTTCTCAAGGACTTGTTCATCATATTAATTTCTAAAAACAATAGTATCAAGACACATAATATACTTAACTAGTACATATATTGAATATAAGTCAAGGTTCCCAATTGCCTTAAAAATATCAACGGCCATCTTCTTCTTAAAGAGTGGAACGTTAGCATCGTTTATATCTTCAAAGCCTACTCCGGCGGAATCAAACTCGATATATTTGATTGCATGTATTCCACAAGGAGCGCTTTTTGTTTCTATGCGTGTTCCTTTGCTATTGCAGGTACCATCTCATATATCCATATCTACAAAAAAAAAGTGTATTTTAATACAACATTCAAAATAATTCATATTACTCTACTGACTAGTAGATCAACTCTAATGGTCAGTAGAGCCACGATTAATTGATCTACTTACCAGTAGATCAGCTCTAATGGCAGTAGAGCCACGATGAATTGATCTACTGACCAGTAGATCAGCTCTAATGGTCAGTAGATCAATTAATTGTAGCTATTAGAGCTGATCTACTGGTAAGTAGATCAATTAAATGCAGCTCTACTGGCCACAATCGTCCTCTTTAAGAACTGGCTTCAATGGTTCTAAATCTTTGATCTGAAAAAACGTAAGAACAGTAGCAAACAAGTTATAATTATTATTTTTCTTAATTCTATTAATATTTTTTTACTCTACAGTTCAGTAGAGTAGTCTACTGAGCTGTAGACTGGAGCAGAATCTGTTCTACAAAGAAAAAAAAAAGTTAAAACGCTTATTGGTAACAAATCCATCATATTCCAAAACCAACCAACCACTCAACTCACTAATGGGATATAGCGAACCAAGCAATCTGTTTAAGACAATGTCCGTATCCACATTGAAATATTCTCATATCATCAAGGTAAGATTTCAGTGACTATCTAAACCAATTGTCATTTATTCAATTTTGTGTGCTTCTTGTCATGGTCATATTAGATTCAATTACTAGCAGACCTCAACTTAGGAGAGTTTCGTTTATTCCACTTCTTAGTTTTCCATCGTAAAATACGTGGATACGTACTTTCACTTATCAACTCAACGTGTTCCTTTGCTATTGCAGGTACCATCTCATATATCCATATCTACAAAAAAGAGAGTGTATTTTAATACAACATTCAAAATAATTCATATTACTCCACTGACCAGTAGATGAACTCTAATGGTCAGTAGAGCCACGATTAATTGATCTACTGACCAGTAGATCAGCTCTAATTGTCAGTAGATCAATTAATTGTGGCCACTAGAGCTGTTCTACTGGTAAGTAGATTAAAGCATCGCAGATTTAATCTCTGTGAATTTTGAATCTCGAATTTATAAACAATAAAGTAGTTAGAACAATTAAAAACCCAACCTTTTACGTGAATCTATCAACTTTTTTTTTTCTAGTCAAGCATTGATGTTTTTAATACAACATCAAAGCTTGTCAATAATACAACACATCTAATCTTTTTTCATAACATTTACAGCCTGCAATTCTTAATCACAACATAAAAATTCTACATTTATATTACTAAATGCGTGAAACCGTGTATGTCTTAATGCTTTTACTTAAAAAAATAAGGATGAAAAACTTTATTTCTTCCACAGTCCCACTAACTACATGAATTATTGTTTCACTTTCGGCGTGGTAGAAGAGAAAGAAAAAAAAGCAATAAATATCAAAGCTCATTCAATTGCTATAAAATTCTTTATAGCTTTTGTTAAACTCCTCCACTGCCGACTTTGCTCGCAATTCACAAATATAGTACTATTTTCTGGATTTTTGTGTGTTTGCGTGGAGAGTTCAACAAATCATCTTCAGCATAACAGCTCCCCGGTGAGTCTGTCAGTTTAACATAATTCATACTTTGAATGAATCTATTACTAAACACATGATTATGAACCCTAATCTTCAAACATTGAATCAAACAGATAACTTGTGAATCTCATATACACCTTCAATCACAGAAATCGACAGAGAAAAATCCCAAATACGACTTTCCCAAGGGCCGATAAACTATTGCATTTCAAGAGAGCATAGGGAATATTCCTGAGGAAAATTATCGACATCCACGAAATATGGGACTTTTAGTAAGGATTTTTACTAGCAAAATCCAATCCGATTCAATCTAGGGTTCTCTCTAATCAATCACCATTAAAATAATAATAATAAATCCAAACTTCGAGGATTGAGAGACAGAGAAGAGGCTCTCGATTCTGAACAGTCGGAGCTGGTTTTCTCGCGGACTGAGAGTTGAGATAGCACGGCGAGAAGGAGACCACTGAGAAGAGAAGTTTTTTTTTCTTTTTGTTTTTGGCCGTTTGGAGAGGGTTGGAGACGAGGGAGAAGGAGTGTGAAAGAAGAGCGGGAGTGAAGAGTTTTATTTTTTTCTTATTATTTAAAAAAAAAGGTTATATGATGGGTATATAGGTAATTTCGGATGTTTTTTTGCTGATGTGGGCTAAAAATATATAAAAAAAAAGAAAACGAAAATTAGAGGAGGGTATATAGTTAAAACCAACTTTTTATAAATGCAATAAGCTAAATTTCTCAAAAATAAATAAGCATATTTATGATTACCATGTGAACTTAATTTTTTTTTTTTTTTTTATGTATTGTTATAACCACAAATAGACAACATTTTCACTACAAAAACATAAGTATTTATGTTGGTAAGAATTTATTAAAAAAAAATTATAATCTTTGGGTTCAGGTGTACAAGAAATATATAGTATATATTTTTTAGGCACAAAATTTTTATCAATAAAAAAAAATGTGGATTTGATGTTATTTTATATGTATCTTTTTTCTTATTGGTATATCTCTTATCAAATATCTGGTATATATGAAACAATAAGACTGTTTATTTATTTATTTATTTTTTAACAGAAGCCTATATATTTCTTCGTTTTTATCATTGTATCATCATACTTATATGAAATGTCACGTATAGTGTGTTTATGAAAATTAGAGCAGGTCAACAAATTAAGTTGTCATTTGGGGAAGTAAGGTCTTGTTCATTAACAAGATCGCTTCCCAATACGGAGGAAAACGCATTAACCAAACTTCTCCATGTTAGATGTCGATGCTTCTCTCCCCGTTTTTCGAATTGCATCAGCATTGAAGCTATCATCATTTTCACATGATTTGTCACGATGGTTTCGGCACTTTCAAGACAATTTCTCTTTCAAAAAAGTAAAGGCGGTCTTACGTCTTCTCATTTCGTGGGCTTTGGAGGAGGTTGTCTATATATTTTGTGGAGTCACTTGCATAAGATGGTGGTCCATACTTTAGAGAGACGATTGTTGATGTCGGATTCGGTCTTTCAATAATCACGAAACTATATAATATATTTGTGAATCGTATTTATTTATATTTGTGTGGATCTCAAGAATTCGTCGTATAAGAATTGAAGTAAAACGTAAAATCGAAAAATAAACGACTAAAAATAAAGGGTAACCAATATAAAAGACATTTTTGCAAACTGATCGGACTGATTACAATTGGGGTCGAGCTCAATCACAAACTGGGAGTTGACGAGCTCAACAATATGAGAACAATACAATAATTCAAAAGTAAGATTATGAGGAATTGCGTGCCTAAGAAACTTATTTCATCGCCTATTTATAGGTGAAGTTGATGCTGCACCATTGTTGATCTGGAGGACACGTGGTCAGCCCGGAGGACTCTAAGGTGCAACGTGCGTGCTGGCCCGGCGTCGAGGTGGCGAGAAGATGGGGGAAGACCTGTTCTTCCGGGTTGAACGCGCAGATGGTCTTGACCTTGGATTGGTAGGACGCTGAGCATCTTTAGACTGGGCTTGTGGCGAGCTGATTGTGCCTGATTCTCAACTCAGGTCGTTTTTGTGCTGTTGGCTCGAATTTGTGGGTATTGAGTGGTGAGGTTAAGTCCTACACCCACAATGATTTTCTCTTGTATTGAGTCTAGGTCTAGTTTGTCTCATGTGTCTAGTTTTTTTTCTTCTATCTTTCAAGAGTAAGATGGTTATATAATTATGGCAAGGCCACTTTGAATCGCCCATAATTATATTGTCTGTAATCTTACCATTGATTGGTAAATATTCTAGCATTGATATTGTCTATAATCTTTAATGATACATATATTAAAACAAATATTGAAAAAAGAACAAAACATATATAAAAAAGTAAAATAACACTCCCCTTTTTCTCTATAACCAAAGCCTAAATTCTTTGCTTTGAAAACGCTGCTTTTCCCTCTAGAGACATTTGTGTCTCAATTTGTTGTTGCGAATGAGCTTCTTCTTCCACCGTTTCTTTACCACCATCGTCATGGGACTACAATATTGTTCTCAAAATTGCTTTCTTCACTCACCCGAGCCACCGACGATTTCGAAGCTCTCATCTTAAGCAAGTAGAATATTTATGTTTTTGTTATTTGATATTTTTTCTTTATTTTTTATACTCTAGTGTCTGGACTCTAGTTTGTGTTTTTCACATTTCAACTGTGGGTTTATGTCCCGAAGACGTATTTGTTGTCTTTGGGGTTTTCCTCGTAGTGAGCGGCTCTCGGGAGTTTGAATTCATTCATTAACTTTGCATGGTCTATCAAAAGAGCCATTAATTTTCTCTAATATAGCGTTTACGATTTTTTATACACGATGTTCCATCATTCGATTCTAGTTTTGAATTTTATTCAATTTGAGGTCCTACCTTTCTATGTGGATTGGTGTTTGATATTTGTACTTATGGGTATCTTACCCATTATTTAATGAAAAGCCTTTTATTTGTTCAAAATCAAACTCCGCTGCTGCTGCCGCTAAAGGTTATAGTCGATGACTAAAATGAGGAGGGGATCGGGGATGGCGAGGGGGATGCTACGAATGAGCATTTGATTTGATGGGATAAGGGAGAGTTTGATTTTGATTGAGAGGCGGTGCTTCGTTTTGGGTTTACTAGTTGGTGGTACTTCGTAATTGGCAATTAATATTATTTATAGGTTTTGGTTTTCTTTTTATGAATTTCATTCTTCAAATTTATAAGTAATTAAATCATCAAAATTTAAAGATTTGTTAAATTTTAAGTAAGAACAAATTACATTTTTTTCCCTTACAACTATGTCATGTTTAACACCTGTCTCTACGAAGTTTAAAAACTGCACTTTTTGCCTTGAATTTGTGCGATTTTGTTTGAAACCCTTCTATTAAGTTAGTCGTCTAAATTAAGTAGAATTCGTCATGTGCCTCTCACGTGATCGGCTGAATAACAGTATAACCGTAAATATTCGAAACTACCCTCCTATGAATAAAATATACTCTCTCTGGGCGCCATCCTCGCAGCGCTCAAGCTTTGTTTTCGTCATGAAGCCATAGAGATTTGAGAAGAAATCCTTACTCAGAGAAAGCAGAGGAAAGGGAAGGGAGGACGATTTTGAAGTACATGCCAAAATAGAGATAGAATTGAGAATCAGGAAACCTAAGAAAAGTCAGCCATGAGAATGATCGATCTGATAGAGAAAAAAAAAATCATTGAAGATAGGGAAGCATAAATTATCATGATTCATGAACCGTTTGTTCGATAAGATAATAACATATCATTATTGAGTTTGATTTTGAAGTACCTGTCAAAAATAGAGAGTGCTGAGAATTAGGAAGCCGCCTTCGGAGTATCAGACTCTGAGCTCCGAATCGGACAGAGAAAAGCAAGAAATCACTGATGGAGAAGCAGCTCCACTCGAGCCTTGTCTGAACTCTCTCTTCTCTTTGCCTCTCTCTCGGCTGCTCAATATCTCACTTCGTTCAGTCCTTCCTAGATGAAAAACCTGACGCTCACGGCCTTGGCCAAATGCAGCCGTAAATCCGAAGCTTTTGTTCCTCCATAAATATAAAAGAAGAAATCTGTTTCTTCCTGCGGCCAAAGCTCTTGTATGAACAAAGAATTAGTGTAGAGCATTGGAAACATAATGTTGTGACAGAGATTTATGTCGAAAAAATGCAGCACCTCGTGTTGTTAATTAAATTATAGGAGGCGGCGATTGGAGAGGCGGAAATGTCACGAGCATGAGTTTCGCTTCTCTCTCCGGCTCTGTAGTAACCTCATTTTCTTCTTTCACAGAGCTCCAATCTCGCCGATTATCGCCGCCATGAAGAAGCTTAAGGGATATGCAAGCAGAGAGAGAGAGAGGCACATGCTGAATTCGTGTTAGTTTAGACGAAAACTTTAGCAGAAGGGTTTTAAACAAAATCGCACAAATTGAACGGGGCAAAAATACAGTTTTATACTACGTAGGGACAGGCATTAAACACGACATAATTGAGGGGAAAAAAATTTCATTTATTCTTTAAGTAAATAGTCCATATGGTGATATGACATTATTTGAACAATTTTAGCGTTCCATTAATGTCCTCAATATTTAAGGGTTATTTACGATTATTAACGTTTTTTTTGTTGTTTTATTAATAAAATCTCGTGGTCATTTTACCAAAGATTGGATGTATGAAAAAACTTGAATTTTTTATATTGCTATATATCTAGAGCAAAATTAAACACTAAATAATGAAAAAAGAACAAAACGTATATAAAAAACGCACCCTAACAAACTAGCCAATTCGAAACGTTGTATTTTTAATCAGCCAACGTTTCAATCATTTAGATAAGTAGTCATTGCCTTTTATTAACTTACTCAAATCTGCCATTTTTTATAATAAAAAAAAACAAAAAACAAAAAACAAAAAATTATAATTAAAATCATCCTTTAAGAACTCAAATCATTAAAAATAAAAACCGAGGAAAAAATTAAATTACTTGCGAATAAACCCAATTATAACATATACAAATTATTAACAATAAAAACAGTAACTATTTACAATAATTTACGAAAAGTAACAGCGATGAACTACACAAAAATTCAGAAACTATAGACACCCATAACCTATTAACGTTAATACGCGAATCCAAATACATAAATATGAAGAAAAAAACATAAATATCATATAAAATAGCACATCATCAACATTAATTAATAAAAATTTACAATATAAATTGTAAAATTAAAATATGAGAAAATATGTTTAAACAACGTTAATTAACGTTTGAAAAAGACATAACCTGGAACAACAATTAAAAAATTTAGGAGAGAAAAAGAGATGGTTCAATACACCAAATTGATAAATTGATGATAACAAGAACATCTGATGTATAAAGATTACAGTATATCGACAATGAAGCATGCTAAGATCAAGAACTCAAGTTGAGAGAGAGAGAGAGAGAGAGAGAGAGAGAGAGAGAGAGAGAGAGAGAGAGAGAGAGAGAGAGAATGAAGAATGATTTGTGTAACTGCTCAACTAACTTTCTCATTAACTTGATTTGACTACATATACATACAATCGTTTATATCATGGCCTTACACATGTACATAACTTAGTTTGAATCTAACGGTTGTAAAGCCTTCTCCGGCTTTACTCTAATACCTCCCCGCAAGCTAGACATACTGCAACATGTTTAGCTTGGATATCAAGTAGTCAAACGTAGGGATGTTCAATGCCTTGGTAAACACGTCTGCAACTTGTTCTTCAGTTGGTACATATCTGACCTCCACGATCTTGGCAGCCACCTTCTCTCGAATGAAATGGGCGTCTACTTCAATGTGCTTTGTTCACGCGTCGAACACTGGGTTGGAGGCTAATGATACGGCTCCCAAGTTATCACACCAAATCACCGACGGTTGTTTTTCAACAGCCACATTGAGCTCTTTGAAGAGAGATTACAGCCATACAATCTGTGTTGTTGTTGCTGACAGAGCTCTATACTCAGATTATGTGGAGCTTCTAGACACTACTTCTTGCTTTTTGGAGGACCAGGTGATGAGGCTATCACCTAAGAATACACATAGGCCTGTTGTGGATCTGCGATCATCCAATTTCCCAGCGTAGTCAGCATCAGAGAATGCTGTGAGGTTGAGTAGTGGTGGTGGTGTGAAACGAATGCCATGAGTTCTAGTTCCAGCTAGATATCTCAATAGCCTTTTGCAGGCATACCAGTGTTTTTCAGTAGGGGCCTGTAAGAACTGGCTTAGGCGATTTACTGTGAAGGCTATATCTGGTCTGGTCATGGTCAGGTATTGTAAGGACCCAATTGTGCTTCTGTAGAGAGGGGATTGACTAAAGGGTGCACTGTCTGTTTTGTGAAGTTTGTGGCTTGGACATATTGGAGTGGGACAAAGGGTTGCATTTGACATGTCAGTTTTATTAAGGAGGTCTTTGATGCATTTTTGTTTGAGTGAGATTGAGGCCATGTTTGTCTCGAGAAGCTTCAAACCCAAGGAAGAAATTTATGGGACCTAAGGTTTTGAGAGTAAACGATGATTCGGTACGTTTTTGTTATACTAAAATTTTAGCATGTTTGTCATATATATTGCTCTATAATAAGCTATGTTAACGTGTTACAGCATCTTGATGCTATTACGCACGTGATTCGGAGACGCCAACTAGAGCTCGACGATTACCGACAGGACGTTCGCGTCATGAGTATGAGATGGGGCAGCTCCGTCATCTCAAGCTTTCTTAAAGAAGAAGATAACAAAAAAGAAGGCATAAAGCTAGGCCAGAATCCCGAGCCAGTGGAGTGGAACCGTAATCTCGTGTTTAGGGAGATACATGGACACAGAGGCAATAAAATATTGCCATGGAAGTCCGCAAAAGAGATAGTGTTCATGGCCAACTTCAAAAACAACCATTGGATCACATTCCTCGTCAACTTAGACGACTGGCATATCACTGTATTCGACTGCCAGAGAGAACTGGTCAGGGATCCAGAACGCGCGCCAGTATTCCAAGAGCTGATGGAGGTGTGTATGAATATAACTTTTGTTTTGTTTCATTTGATATAGTAGTTTCATTTCTTAATTTTAATACTTTTGCAGAATTGGTGTCGAGCTATACTTCGGGCGATGGTCTTGAGTGGAGCATATGCTAGACATGAGAAGGTGTATGCTAATTTAGAGACCGGGGAGCCAACTCTGCCTCCATTGGAGTGGCGCGTTGATGAAGAAGCCCCGCAGTGTACCTACAGGTACTTTTCTTATATTTTTATGATAATTTTAATAAACATGTCACAAAATTTTGACAAGTTTTTTTTTAATTATGTTTAAATTGTTATGTTTTTTAGCGGTGATTGCAGGATGTTCGCAATCAAATACGTGGAGCATATACTACTCGACATAGATTTTAGCGAGATCATGTCAGTGAACATGAAGACTTTTAGGAACAAATGGTGTGGTGACCTATTCTATGGTCATCTTGTTCCGTGATTATTTCTCTTCGTTGTTGTACTTTATATGTAGTTCGAATGGTACTTTATATGTAGACTTTTTTTTGTTATCTATCATTAAGTACTTTTACATTAAACTTCAATTAACAAAAATACAACATTAAACTAAAATTTAAATGATAGTTCGCATACAAATCATCATTCTGTTATAAGAATTACAAAAAGACAACATGTGAATTAAAAAAACAACATCAAATAACGATGCAATCACTCATCCCTCCATTTGCAAGTCTTTCTGTTATGGCTCGTACCACCACATTTGCTACATTTGTGAGTGATCGTAATTTTTTCACCTTGTGATGGAAATCGTTTGATTCTTCGTCTTCCTTGTTTACTTTGCTTCTTCGGTCGTCCGACTTGTTTCTTTTCAACTGGTTCTTTAACTACCATTGTGGTAATATCATGTGGAACGCCCCACATGTCTTCATATCGGAAATCTCTTTCGGTGTTTATGCTTCAAGTAATACGAAACATTCACATCGTTCATCAAAACTTACGATGCTATTGGAAGTACATCTATTGTGTATGGGACTTCAAGTTTTAAGTCGTACGAGAATCTGTCCACGTTGATCATCTCGTACACTTTATCCACTAATTCAGTGTACGTCAGATCTTTCGGAACATCGAATGACTCAGTTCTAACATCCTTGAACACCCATAAATGCGCATTTCTCTCCCAAGTGCCATTAATTTGGAGGAAAACTACAAAAACAACATCAAAAAGTCAACAAAATCAGTTATACATCAAAAATCAACAAAAAATCAATAGGGTCGCAATTGGTCGCAACATGTCACAAATGGTCGCAACAGGTCACAAATTGTCGCATTTTGTCGCAAATGGTCACAACCAGTCGCATTTGGTCGCAAATGGTCGCATTTGGTCGCAACTAGTTGCAAATGGTCCCAATCTTGAATTTTTTTTTAAATTTCATCACAAATGGTCGCAAATTAACTTAATTTTCCAGATTTTAGCCGAAAAATCCTAGATCTAAAAGTTTTCTAAACCCTAAGTTACCCTAAACCCCTAAATATTAGACAAAAATATAATCAAAATGACAAAGTTAGTTTACTTACCCATGATTACTCCAAAATAGAGAGGATTTGAGAGCTTGAGAGATTATTTGAGTGAGAATATGTGAGAGAAAGAGTGGTTATAAGGTTAGATGGGTATTTTCGTCCATTTTGAAGTCAAAGGTTCAGTTTTAGATATTTTTAAAAAATGTGATCTAGTAATGATATTTTTTTACACATTTAAGTCCACTTTATTGAATTGCTATTCTTATGGGTCCTCCATTGAGTTTTTAGAGCTTTCTATGGCAGGAACGCAGACAACTATATACATGATAATGTGACTATTTAGTCAAATACTCATCTATTTTTCACTTTTTAATGTAGTTGGAACAGTTGCGGACATATAATTTTAGTATAGGTTGAATGGTAAATATATAAAATTATTTACTTGGCAGAAGATAGCCAAGAGATGTTGTTATTAAGACCAAGCTGGTAGTGAAAAATTCTTATAAACTAAACTATCATGAAAACACCATTTTGATTTTTATGTTGGTCTTTTGTTTCTAATAAATTATAACTCAATAAAATGGTCTTAGAGTTAATAATTGTAAGATCAATACTATATTATTACTATCAATTTATAATTTATAAACCTTAAACAGCAATAGAACACATGAGAGAGGGTAACCTTATTAATTTAAGTATAGTAATTAAGACCGAATTAATTAATCATAATTATTATTTATTTAAAATTACGTGAAAAATTAACTTAAAAATCTAAAATATTACTCTGTAGAATAAGTTATAAGCAAGGTTTGGCTTTCCGGGGGTTCCGGTCGGATTCCGGTCGGGATTCGCCGAACCGGAGCTCACCGGGACGGAACGTGAAGAAACCGTTGCCGTGTCGTGTACCCGGTAGGAATCCGACCATTTTCCGGGAATTCCGTCAACTTGACTGCACTTCCCGGAAGATTCCGTTCGTCACTACCTTCATTTGCCAAAAAACCGAGGTTTCCGAGAGGTATGAGTATAGGGTTTCGGAGATTTGAGGATTTTTTCAATTTTTTCAAAAATTTGTGTCTTAATCATAGAATATGACGTTGAATTGATTAATTTGATGAGAAATTCATGATTATTGTCATGATTATGTTGAATTTAAATTAATTCGGTGATGATTGTGATGTTGATCATGTTTATGTTGAATTAAACTTAATTTGACGATGAATTGATGATTGTGTCATGTTTATGTTGAATTAAACTTAATTTGATGATGAATTGATGATTTTGATCATGTTTATGTTGAATTAAAATTCATTTGATGATGAATTATGACGTTCGATTATTCATTCACTAGTGACGAGAGACATTTCACGTATAATTAATTACTAAATAGTGTGTTTTATATTTTGTCGTACGTGTTGTAATTAAGGTTTGACTTTATGGTACTTTATGTTTAATTTTATCTTAGTTTGAACTTTGTGTTTTATATTTTTTCGTACGTGTTGCAACAAGGTTTGACTTTACGGTACTTTATGTTGAATTTTATCTTGGTTTGAATTTTGTGTTTTATATTTTGTCGTACGTGTTTGTAATATAAGTAATTTAGTTTTGCAAAATATGAAAAAGTATTTATTGTTGCAAAATATTTGTGTGAATACCCATCGGTTTGCTCTACGGTAAGCGGTTTCCTACCGGTACCTTTTTTTTTTTTTTTTTTTTTTTTTTTTTTTTTTTTTTTCTCTGAATCCCCTTCGGTTTCCACTCCGGTAAGCGGTTTCCTCCTAAAATTGAAGTCTTGGTACGATAACGGTAAGGCGATCCTTGGTTATAAGGAGCTCTAATATATATATATATGAGATATTTCCTTATATAGGACTAATTTAATGGACATTTCCGTTTTCCTACTATTTTCAAAAATTTACCAAACTAGGACTAGTAAAAAAAAAGTCAAATGAGAGATAACAAAATTCTACCTATTATACCCTCATACTAATTACCAACCTACCATCTTCCCCAATAAAATCTCTTCTTTTTTATCTTTCTTTCTCTTTTTCTCGCTCAGTCCATCGAGCTCACCCTAATTGTTTTTTTTTTTACTAGTCTTAGTTTGGTAAATTTTTTAAAAAAGTAGGAAATTGGAAATGGGTCTTAATTTAATCTTACTTTTGGCAATTTCTACATATATATATTTTTAAAAAAATTTATGGGAGGCTTAAGCCCGCTCCGTCCCCGTTAGACCCCCCCTGTTCCTGCTTGGTGCGGAACACTTCATATCTGCATGATACAGTGATTATTTAGTACAATTTTATAGTTCGAACAGGCATTTTGAAATCCTTTGTACACACACTTTCTGATTCTCGTGTTTTTTTTTATTCTTTCAAACTAAAAAAAAAAAAAAAAAAAAATTCTTCTTGCTTTTACTTGGATGGACATGAACCTAATTAAGAAATAAAATAGGGGGGGAAATCTATTCACCCATGAATGAAACTCTAGTTTCAACCGAGCATTAGGTAAGAAAAAGAAATATAAATAATGGAATTGAATCGTAGAAATCTAGTGTTGTCCTGTCCAAATAATGCTATTTAAATTAATATTGACATCCTGGAAAAAAAAAAAGGGTTAATCTGCGAAGGAAAATCAAGCTAAAAGCAACCGATGATGCAAACTCTGAGATTTTATGATTCAAACAGTTGAGACTTTTCTGAAACTGATCCCAAACTTTGAAAAGGTCTAAGGAACACAAGCCCTTAGAGTGGGAGGGACTTTCTCAGCCTATATCCTTCTCACTTACATCTGCAAAAAAAAAAAAAAAAAAAAAAAAAAAAAAAAAAGAGAGAAATCTTGAATGGAAGATGGCCACAAAAACAAAACATTTCCTATACTCAGACAATGATACTAAATACATTATATTTTATTGTATTTCATTTGAAGCCAACAAAATGTCTTTTACTGTGATTATACCATGTAATAAATATAGCTCCTACTCTTAACAGCTTTTTAAAATAAATATTAAGAGTACCTTTTGCTTGGTCAAAACTTAAATTATCTGTAGAAGTTATTTCCTGGTCAATCTTCGTGTTCATCTTCACCTTCGGAATCTGAATAGAAAATCAGGAAGACCAGACGGAAATTAGATTAAAAGCTACAAGCATTCATAACAGAAGTGAAAGGTAAAGATGCCACTGCCTCTTGTGATTCCTAACCATGTCACAAAATTATTCGAGAAAACTACAAATTAATTTGGCAGAAAAGTATAATACACAAGTCATGGATTGTGTCGCAGAAAAATCAATTCGAATGTTACTTTTTCTTGCCTAAAGCAGTAGAGTTGAATAAATTGAGTACCAGAAGACCTAATATATCCTTATAGGAATCCCTTGACGTTCAAAACATGAATTAAGACCGTGGATGAGGCAAAGATATTTCCTCACCGGATCGAACATCTTCACTTAGCCTGCCTCTTGCTTGGATTTGCTTGACAAGCATTCGATACATTAACACCCACCAATAAATGGAAAGATAAAGCAAGCAGAAGAGAAGAGTATTGAAGAGATAATAGTAAATCGGTCCCTCTGTCTCGTGCTTTTCCTTGTCCAGGGTAAGAAGTACTTCGTAACTGCCACATAAAGAATACATAGAAACAAAATTAAAAAAATATAAATATAAAGACCTAAAACTTTGCTGTTGTGATTGTTAGAGACTAATGATATTACACCAATCACTTCTGTTATAATCAAACTATATACTCCTTGAAAACCACCAATGGAAGTTCGAATTAGATCTTTAAAAATTACCACGTCAGAACAAACACCGATATCGAAGTTCATATTCTCAACATTTTCACCTTTTTTACATTCAATTGAACAGCCTAAGAAACAAGACAAAACAACAGAAACTAGAACAAAAAAAAAAAAAAAAAGCCAGGTCTACTGTGACTTGGGATTTTATACGAACCTTGTAGACCAAAGGATCCAGAATGGATAATAAATGAGGCGCAATAGGACCCACGATATAACAAAGATGATGAATGAAAAGCTAGCAATTCCTTCATAACCACCGTACTTGGACATCTTTCCGACCTCTAGAAACACATCACTAGCATCGTGAAGTGCTAAAACAACCGAACCAACACGGGCAAATCTGCAAGAAATTCGGTGACATAAGACTCTTCCTTAGAACGTCTGCAGCAATCATAACAGGTAAAGCAACAATGCAGAATTCATTCATTGTTCATGCAAGGTACCTGAAAATGTATGAAAGCACTATAAGGATGAGCGTCGCAACATGATGACTCATCGACACCCCAAAGTCGGCCCGCCGAGTTTCCCAGAAAACCAATGCAAATATCGAGTACGTATAAAATCCGGCCGTGAACATATACAACCCCTTCAATTTCAACCTGATATCAACAAAAGAAAAAAAAAATTATACTTAACGGTCAACTTTTAAAAGCCACAGATAGATATATGAAGTCGAAGCTCGAAATTTATTACTTTATCTTCTGGTCAGGCCAGATTTGATTCCCTGGACCAACCCAAAATTTTCTCGTATCAGTAAACCAAGGCTCGTCACAAGTTACGGAGAGAGCTAATAGCTCTGCTGTAAGATAGTAAATGCATTTCCATGCTGACTCTTTGAACTTTCCAATTCTTTTCCGTTTATCTTCCGTCTCCAAATTCTGATTGCGGTGCCCTTTTCCGAAGATCAATCGCCTTCCCAAACTCTGGGGTGAACGAAATCAAATCTTAGGCTAAATTATAACCCAAAAAAAAAATCCTATATATATATATATATATATATATATATATATATATATCATATTTTACACCACTCTTAACCGATAAAGCTTAATAATTAAATGTGTTTGGTTAATCAAACAACATTAATCAGTAAGTCGACGATCAATCCAATCCTAGTAGAATATTCTGACATGATAAAGCAAAGGCCAAAGTTCCAATGTTTTTAATCCTATATTTAATACGTCTGGAATTCGAAATATTCAGATTCAAATAACATGCACGACCTAGGCGAAAAAAAAAACATATCCGAATCTGACTACGAAAAAAGGTAAAAACAACCTTAATCTCTAATACCAAAAAAAGAATGGATTGAAAAAGCAAAAAGGGAAGTACAGTTAGAGCAACTAAATATTCATTTTCACCAAACTACTTACCGAACTCATAACATAATAATCAAATCAGGTTCTATCTAACACTTAACAAAAAAACGATCCAGATTTTTTCAAACAGTGCTCTCGGTACTAAAACGAACAAATGAGGAAAAAGTCCAAAAAACTAATCGTAACCAAAATTCAATAGGCGATTTTCATGTATTCCTTACCTCGAACACGAATCGGTCGAGAAAAAACCGAACCAAAGGAAAGAACAGAGCGAAGAGAGGAAGAACAATAAAATCTTCGTACATGGGATACGATTCTCGTTCCCAATTTAGGGACTTCACGCTTTCAATTATATCCATTGTCTCCGCCTAATACGAAAAATCTCTTTCTTGAATGATCTCAATGCATCAAAAAACAATCGTAATGCGTGTGTGCGCGTAAATATCTATTGATATGTAACCGAGAAAAGAGCACGAGGTGTGTTTGTGTGTAAGTGCGGCTAGCTCCAAAATATTCAGAGACTTCAGTGAGAGAGAGAGAGATTCGTTGGTTTTTGCAGGCTCTCTCACGTTGAGTTGAAGGAAAAGGAATCATCTCCCTATTCTCTCCACTAGTCCAGCTCATCATGGGGAATATGTTTTTGTTCAACGTATTGTGAAAGTACAATATGACCCCCTCAGATTTAATGGATCTACTACGTTTTATTTTTATTTTTAACATATGGGCCCAATCTACAAATATTTGAGTTTGACCAGTGACGACACTAAATAATATTATTTGACTATTTTTATTATAGCATGTGGATGAGAATGAGATCAAGATTTAAAATACCGAACATATATATCGAAAATATTAACTTATCGTAGTTTCAGAAAAAAGAGAAGATTGGCTTTTATTTTACAGGAGTTTTTTTTTTTTTTTTTTTTTTTGTTTTGTTTTTTTTTTGTTTTTTTTTTTTTTTTTTTACTTGCCTCTCTTGTCTTTACACTTGCATTTTAATTCATGTATTTTTTCACTAGTATTTGCTTAGTAGTATGACATTTGCTTAAGAAATCCAAATAATGAAGGAGAATGTTACTACATGTTATTATTATTTTTTTAAATACTACATGTGATATTATATATATATATATATATATATATATATATATATATATATATATATATATATATATATAACTTGATTGAATCTTGTGGACATGATGCAGATTTGGAGTAATTTGGTTATGTATTGATTCACTATTTGGTTACTCTGATAAAAAGGTGAAAGTGATCTGTTCTTTTCCCTCTACCATTTTGTGACAATTACAATGTTCTAATGTTGTGAACTTCTTTATGAGTAGTCACTATGGGGTATAAAAATTCAAATATTTAATATTATTTCGGATGGGCTTTGACCCGACTAAAGCCCATAATCCAGTTGAAAACCGGCCCACAAAATCAATTATGGGCCTAGTTCGCTCTCGGCAGATCGGCCCAAGTCCAGCAACACTTTCCGGCCCAACAAAGAACTCCAGCTCGGCCACGTCTTCCTGATCAGAAGGATCGGTCAATCAAAGAGCAGACCACGCCGCGAAGACCGGATCTCGGACGGCTTCAGCCTTGGCGAGGAGTGTGGATCGAAGAACATGTGTCTTCGGCCAGAAGGTTCCATCTCGCCTATAAATAGAAGAGGAGATGACGATTTTCGCACACGCAAGCTCTCAGTCTCAGTTTTCAATTAATTCTATTGTATTCTTGTATTCACGATCTCCAGCTCGCCTTTTTGAGTTCGTCACCTCGCCCCTCTTGTAACTCATTTCGAAATTAATAGATTTAAATTAATATTCCCATTATTATAATTTCTGCCCTATTATTGCTTCTTATACGACGTCCTTTGAAACCCACCTAAATATAACCTTAGCAATTCTTTTATTTATTTTTTATTGTTGATCGTTGTGAAAATCGACATCAACAATTTGGCACCGTCTGTGGGAATCTTCAGAAAGACCAATCTCGGAAGAAGCAGTTCGTAAATTTTTTTTTTATCATGTCTTCCACTCCGACTCATTACGAATCCGGAGAGGAGATCCCCCCGGGGATCAGGGCAATCCTGGATATGCTGACCAAAAAGATAGATGAGCAAGCCGAGACCAACCGTGCTCTTAATGACCGGTTGAATACTCTCTCGACTCCTCAAAACACCCCGGATCCTCAAGTGGGATCCGGAGATATGACCGCCTCTGAGTCAGCTCGCCAAGCAACCTCGGTTGCGCAAACAAGCTGAGCTATCCCTCCCGGAGTCCGTCTGGATTTCTCTGGGATACAGGTCGCCCGAGGAACAGACCAGTCTCCCATCACAAGCTTTCAGCTTGGAGGGACTGCTGGCGAGGTCGTGACAGAAGTCACGATCGATCTTTCCGGACTCCCTCCGCCTCCGCTCGGGGGAGCACCGTCCGGGTCTTTCCCGACTGATTCGGGACCTCGCCCTCCAGCGATCTATCAAACATTCACCCCTCAGCGTTTTGGCGGGATGAATCAGACCCGTCATGGCCCGGTAAGTGCAACCGCGGTCAGTCCGGCACAATCGGGACCTCGCCTCTTTCGTGGTGGCGAACCCAGTATGACCGAACTGGACAAGTTCAAAGAATCTATAACGGCCGAGCTGAGAGCTGTTCGTTCAGAATTTCATTCTGCGACCAGCTCGGCTCCCGAGATAGATCGTCTCGTTGAAGAAACAAGGCGAACTCGTTTCGCCAGAAATATCACTGAAGTGCAACTAGGAGATACCGGAAAGGTTCGCCTTCCACGATACAGTGGCACCTCAAGTCTGAAAGCTTTTATATTGTCCCTCAGAGTCGCAATGGGACGGGTTATGCTCGCTGAGAGAGAATTAGAGGCAGGATACTGCCAACTATTCGCTGAAAGCTTGTCCGGACCCGCCTTGGAATGGTTCTCCAAACTCGAACCAAACTCCATTGATAGTTTCGATAAGCTATCGGCTGCATTCCTGAAACACTATTCGATGTTCGTGGAGGACGATCTGACCATAGCAGACTTATGGGGGATCTAACAGAGAGAGAACGAATCTTTGAAGAATGTCATGATCCGTTACCAGGACGTACTCTCGAAAATCTCTAACGTATGCCACGAGTCTGCCATAACCTCTCTAAGGAACGGATTAAGGCACGACTCAAAGCTGAAATTGGAGATGACTGTTAACCGCCCCCTCACACTAGAGGATGCATTTCATAAAGCCGCGAATTACGCAAAGGCCGAAGAAGAATTTGCTTCCTACAAAAGGCAACGCGCGGCCGAAAAGAAACCACCCTCCAATACATGGGTGAGGCCCACAAATCCTGGGAATAACCCTCCCAGGATTAATCCCCACGACGCCGCACCTTACACCAAAAAGCAACACGCCCCTCCTAATTATACGCTCAATGTCAATGACGACATTAAGGAGGGAGGTCCCCAGGCTAAGAAATGGACACGGGACCCCAATGCGTATTGCAGTTTCCACAAGGCTAACGGCCACGACACGGTTAATTGTGAGACCATGCGAAAGGCTTTAGCCGAGAAATATGCAAAGGGGGAACTAAAAGATGTTGATCTAGGACCCCCGCCAAAGAAGAAGATCTTCAATAGCAACAACAGGGGAATGGGCAACCCCTCCCCCAAGAGAGCAAGACCCGAGGAGGAAGGGGAACCAAACTCCCCGCCGACTGTCGCAAAACACAGGGTTGACTTCATAATGGGCGGCTCAAAATTTTTCAACAAAACGGTTAACTCCATCAAAACACATCAACGTCGGTTAAGTAACCAAACCACTAAAATCAGATTAGAACAAGATGTTCAAATCTCGTTCTCCGAAAAAGAAGCAATAGGGACAACCGAACCGCATGACGACGCACTCGTAATCACGATCGACGTGTCTAACTGTGAGGTCGCGAGAGTTCTAATCGACGGAGGTAGCTCTGTAGATCTTATCTTCAAAGATACCCTGGCCAGGATGTGAATCAACGAAGACGAGATTCAAAGGGAACAAACCCATTTGACAGGTTTCAATGGGTCCACTACCCCGTCCTTAGGAACGATCAGGTTACCCGTAAAAACACATGGAATCAATAAAATAGTAGAATTCCAAGTACTAGACTGTCTCTTCCCATACAATATTATCTTGGGAAGACCGTGGATACATAGGATGAGGGATGCGCCTTCAACCTTTCATCAATGTATTCGCTTCCCTACGCCTGAGGGGATAAAAGAGATCCGAGGTAATCAGGCGACCTCCCGTAGCTACTATCTCACTAGCCACAAACATTGCGCTAAAACAATTAAAGAAGAACAATAGCAATTAATGAACGTGGAGTCGGACGAGGGCATCTCTACGCTAAAAGAACCCGACTCCCTTGATGTGCCAAGTACCGAAATAACGACCCAAGTACAGCTCGATGGCTCCGATCCTTCCAAGTGCGTCGGAATCGGGACCAAGCTCAGTAGTAGTATCCGGCGAGAACTAATTTGCTTCTTAAAATGAAACAAATCCACCTTCGCCTGGTCAACCGAAGATATGCCGGGAATAAGCATCGACATTACGTCTCACCAACTTAATGTTGACCCCAGCTTTAAACCCGTAAAACAAAAAAGACGAAAGCTCGGTCCCGACAGGGCACGAGTGGTCAACGACGAAGTCGAAAGACTGCTCAGTGTAGATTCAATCCGCGAAGTGAAATACCCGGATTGGCTGGCAAACACCGTCGTCGTAAAGAAAAAAAATGGGAAATTGAGGGTATGCGTCGATTTCACCGATCTAAATAAAGCATGCCCCAAAGACAGCTTCCCGCTGCCTCACATCGACCAGCTAGTCGAAGCGACCGCGGGGTATAAAATCCTCTCATTCATGGACGCATTCTCAGGATATAACCAAATCCTGATGCATCCGGATGACCAAGAAAAAACAGCTTTCATCACCGACCGAGGCACGTATTGCTATAAGTTCATGCCCTTTGGACTGAAGAACGTTGGCGCCACCTATCAAAGGTTAGTCAATGAAATGTTCAAAGAAAAGATAGGGAAAACGATGGAAATGTATATCGACGATGTGCTGGTTAAATCTCTAAGGGAGAACGACCACGTAGGACATTTGGAGGAATGTTTCGAGGTACTGAATAAGCATCAAATGAATTTCAATCCCACCAAATGTTCATTCGGAGTATCATCCGATAAGTTCCTTGGGTATTTAGTTACCCAACGAGGAATTGAGGCTAACCCGGATCAATTACACGCCTTGCGAGAAATGCCTTCACCCCGTAATAGGCGTGAAGTCCAAAGGTTGACAGGACGCATCGCTGCCCTCAACCGCTTCATTTCTTGGTTCACAGATAAATGTCTTCCTTTCTACCGGCTCCTTAAAGGAAACTAGAAGCTCGAATGGGACGACAAATGCGAAGAGGCGTTCAGAAAATTGAAAGAGTATCTATCGACGCCCCCAATCTTGGCAAAACCCGTTTCGGGGGAGCCACTCTATCTATACGTCGCAGTGTCTCAAGCGGCAGTTAGTGGAGTACTCGTCAGAGAGGAGCAAGGGGACCAACGACCAATATTTTATACAAGCAAGTCGTTAGTCGATGCTGAAACCCGATATCCTATTATGGAGAAGTTGGCCTTGGCCGTCGTTTCCGCCGCACGAAAACTTCGACCATACTTCCAATCTCACACCATAATAGTAATGACATCACATCCGCTCAGAAGTTTCCTACATAGCCCTAATCAATCAGGAAGATTAACTAAGTGGGCCGTGGAGCTGAGCGAATACGATATTGAGTACCGAGTAAAGACATCCGCAAAATCGCAAGTTTTAGCGGATTTCATCATCGAACTCCCGAGGGAAAATCCCACCGTGACCGAAGTCGAAGGCACCTGGACATTTAAAGTGGACGGGGCGTCATCGAAGCAAGGGGTAGGAGTATGGATACACCTGACGTCCCCCCACGGTGAGACCATAGAACAATCGTTCAGGCTCAACTTCGTCGCATCAAACAACGAAGCCGAATATGAAGCACTAATCGCCGGACTTAGGTTAGCTACCGTAGTTGGATCAAAGAAAGTGGAAGCTTTCTGCGATTCCCAACTCGTGGCAAAGCAATACGAGGCTAGGGACGAGCGAATGGAAGCTTACCTGAAAGTCGTAAAAGATCTCACGAAACAATTCGAAGAATTCTCCCTGACTAGGATTCCTCGGGGTGAGAATACTTCGGCCGACACATTGGCTGCCTTGGCATCTACCTCGGATCCGGACCTCAAAAGGATCATCCCAGTCGAAACAATCAAACAACCTTCCATTGACATAACCACTACCGCGGTCATAACAATAGAAGGGGGGATTGGAGAGATGAAATACTACATTACATCACGACTGGTACGGTCCCATCCGATAAGATGGCAAAACGCAAGCTCGTGCTGAGAAGCGCGAGATTTTGCATCATAGATGGAAGCCTGTTTAAAAGAAGCTTCGTGGGACCCTACCTCAAGTGCGTCGGGATGGAGGAGTCTAAACGAATCCTGGAAGACGTGCACGAAGGGGAATGCGGAAATCACGCACGCGGACGAGCGCTTGCCATCAAAATAAAGAGGCAAGACTACTTTTGGCCGACCATGCTGGCAGACTGTGAGGCGCACTCACGCCGCTACGATCAATGCCAACGCCATGCTCCCAAGATAAAAAGACCCGCGGAAGAATTGTCCTCTATCTCGGCTCCATACCTATTCATGAAATGGTCTATGGACATTGTGGGACCAATGCCGGCCGCCCCTGGCGGGTTAAGATTTCTATTAATCTTAACAGATTATTTTTCAAAATGGGTGGAAGCCGGCGCCTTCGTCTTGATAAAGGACGTCGACGTCACAACATTCATCTGGAAAAATATAATCTGTCGACATGGAACTCCCGACGAGATCATAACGGACAACGGATCACAATTCATATCGAAAAAGTTTAGAAAGTTTTGCTTCCATAACAACATTGAGGTAAGAATGTCAACACCACGATATCCTCAAGGAAATGGACACGCGGAAGCAACTAATAAGACCATAGTTGACTCCATAAGGAAAAGGCTCGATGCCAAGAAAGGGGGATGGGCAGAAGAGCTGCCAGGCGTGCTATGGGCATACCGAACCAGCCCGCGGAGGCCGACAGGGGAAACTCCGTTTTCCCTCGTCCATGGAGTCGAATCTGTCATCCCAATCGAGCATCAGGTGCAAACCCTTAGGGTAAAATACGCACCTGAGGATGAACCAACAAATGACGAGGCTCTATGCGATGCCTTAGACCTTGTGGAGGAAAAGCGAGATTCAGCCCTATCACGGTTATCCCGTTATAGGCAATCCATCGCTAGATTCTACAACAAAGATGTTAATACAAGAAGATTCGATGTAGGGGACTTGGTCCTCCGAAAAATCTTCCAAAACACTGCTGAGGCGAACGCCGGAAAACTCGGGGCAAAATGGGAAGGCCCCTATAGGGTCACCAGAGTAACCTATCCCGGCGTTTATGAACTTGAGACACTCAACGGAATCCCGGTTTTAAGATCATGAAACATCTCAAACCTCAAAAAATACTACTGTTGAAACCAGTAAAAATTGAACTACGTCTGACTTGATCCCTGCATAAGGGTACGTAGGCAGCCTCTTACCACAAAGGCACAGTCCCCCTACCCTCTTGAGCCACGGAGCTCGCACCTCGGCCAGTGACCCCGACCACGGACTAGGCTAGCAGTGCAAACGCCTCACGACGACTCTGGCGAGAGCCGACATCTCACAGAGTCATCCGAGATCGCACCCACAAGGGTCGACCTCGTCCGAAAATATTAAGGGAAACTTTTTAGGTCCCCGACGATCTAAAAGACTTAAAATTTTAACCAAATTTAATTACGGAATTCGGCTTTAGATCTAAAGGGAAACGTTTCGGACCAACAATAATCCGGACAACTAAACAGATTTTGAACGACGAACCAATTTCAAACCTTAGCCTAAGGGAAACCTTTTAGTTCCATGACGATCTAAATAACTTAGCGAAATCATCTGAAATCTTTAAGGGAAACATTTTGGGCCGAGTACGGGCGACCTAAAAGACCAACATATTATACTAATCCGAGCTGTCTCAGGAACAAACAAAATAACGATATTCAGATCGGCCGGACGGACTGAATAAAAGAATAAACATTCATGCATTCCTAAGAGATTTTGGCGAGCTAAAAAACTTGGCAAAATTAAGAAATGAATGAAATTGCATAAAACAATAACTAATAATTCAAATAAAATAGAGGTACCGAAGTCCCCTATGATTGTATCAAAACCAATAAAAACTTCGCCCAAAACACGGGCCCTAAAAACAAAATAAACAATTTATTAAATTCAAAAAGACGAGAACGGGCTGAAAAGATTAAGCTTGGTCGCGGGGTTCGACCTCGGCATCTCGATGCTCCGGGGTAGGCGTGGACGCCGCCGCCTCTTCGTTCCCCTCTGGGATAGAGTTGAGGACCTCGTCGGCACGGCCAAGCATGGAGCCGTGCTCATTGATGACAGAAGTCTCCCCATCGGTCATAGGCGCATCGGTGGGAGATCGGTCAGAGTACGGAGTGAAAGGGACGTCTTCGATCTCGGGGATAGAGATGGCCGAGTAATCGGCTTCATACTGAGCGATGTTGTCCTCAGTATCTTTCATCTCGGCCGTCCAGTCCGAGATCTCGCCCTTCAAGGCCTCCGAGATCAATTCCTTGTTCCCCCGGCACTGTTTGAGCTTTTTGAGAATGAGAACGGCCTCGTCCATCTTCTCTTTCTGCGCACGGTGCTTGAGTATCTACTCGCGATACTTCAGCGAGGTCGCCTTCCTCGCCGCATGCACTGCCCGATCTCGCTCCGCCTTCGCCGTCCTCTTCATCCGAGCGATCTCTTCCAGAGCGTCCTTCAGCTCTTTATCCCGAGCCTCCAGGTCGGCCGATAGCTTATTCTTCTCCCTCTTGAAGCTGCTAGAGCGAGCTGTCCACCCTTTGATCTTCTCCTTCTTATCGTCGAGGTCGACGGACAGAAATTGAACCCTGCCGGTAAGGCGGCCAGGAGGTCGTCTTGGAGGGTGGAGATCTTATCATTCATCCCCTGCAGCTCGGTCTGAAGAGACTCCGTCCCCTTCTGAACCTCAGAAAGTTTCTCTTGCTTGACCTTGGCGTCGTTAAGGCGTTTTTCATAGCGAAAAGTACCCCGGTTCAGTTGGGTGAACAACTGAAATTAACCCCTCTCTCGTTAGTTCGACCATAATAGAATAATTTTTTTTACAAGTATAACAGATCTGTTATATACAAATATAAAAAAAAAACTCACCTCAGTTATGGCCGATGCCATCATCCTATACCAGTCCGCTTCGGCGAGCTCAGGAACCTTTGGAAGGTCCATCCCAGAACATGTCACCTAACGAAGAAGCCCCGCCGAGGAGTAAATATCGTCACGCAGCAGGTGATCCCGCGCGTAGTGGAAGTTGATGACGTGTTTCTTCTTCCGGGACGCAGATGGGGCGGAGTCATCTCGGCCCCCAGACCTCGACTTCGAGGAAGACTTGCTTCCTTCAGCTGCGGCTTTTCCTTTGTCCGCCCTAGTCACCGCGGCCACAGGAGCCTCAGGGGTGGGTTCTTCCCCATCCCGGCCGACGAGTTCGGGAGCCGGCTCTTTCCTCTTCTTCTTCTTCCTTTCTCCGGCAGCACCCCCCTCAGGGACTCGGTTCGCCGGCATCTTCCTCTTTTTGGCCGCGCCCGCGACCTCGGCCCTCTCGGGGACTCGAACTCTCTCGCCCCCCTCAGGGGAGTCGTCCTCGATCCCGGGGACTTGATCTTCCCCGGCCTCAGGAACCCCGGCTTCCTGGACGCCTGTTGGAGCGTCCTCGGCCGTCTCAGGTACCTCGTCGGAAGGCACCAAGACGACCGGGTTCCCGGATACCAAGCGAACCCCGGTCAGTTCGACCTCGGGAGCGTCCGCAGGAGCAGCTGGAGTCGGAGTCGAAGTCGAAGCAGCACCCCCTTTCTTTTGTTTTCTCGCCTCCCGGGCGCTGATGGGAGTGTTCATATTGTCTCCAACGACTATAGAAAAAATAAAAATATTTTAATAAAGGCGATTAATTTGGAACAAAAAAAATGATAAGATTGAGTTTGTTGAACTAACCTTCTTCTAAGTGTTCTGAAAAATTCGGCGGGTAAGGCCAAACTTTGGCCGATATAAATCTGAATGGAGTGAAGCTCGACCACTCTGTTTCACCCAATTGCAGCAGCGTCAACTTCTCGGCGAACTCGACCCCTTGAGATGGCGCTTTGATTTTCTCTACAAAAAAAAAATGATTAGATATCTCACTTTGCAGAATATAAATCCAGGCGAATTGAATTCTTATGCATACTCGGCGAGCTCGCCCATTTTGACGAGAAAGAACGAGCTCGATCCCCGAGTGAGTTCTCATTCACGGCGAAGTAAAAGTATCGCCTCCCCCAAAATTTGTCCTTCGAGGGCAGACCCGAGATCACACCCTTGCCTGCGGCTTTCGAAAGGTAGAAGCACTTCGGATCGTGTTTCGAATTCGCCTTAACCACACAGAGACGGACTAAATCCATCAAAGTGAGTTCGACCTTTTCCTCATAGGCCACAATTATCAGACCCATTACCATCTTAACAAAGTTCGGACATATCTGGGGAAGGGTCAATCCTAGAGTCTGGGCGAAATCGAAAATGAGAGGGTGAATAGGAAATCTTAGTCCATATTTTTCTAGCCAGATCTCGTATATACAACAGAAACCCTCCACTATGGTATCGGCTGTAGCCCCAGGAGGAGGAAGAAGGATATTAATTTCTGGGGGAATCTGGTATTTTTCACGGATCCTCCTAAGGTTGGTCGAGGTCACAGCAGAGGGTAATAGAATATCCTCGTTCCCGAGAGGTTGAGACCTCGATGGACGAAGTCCTGAGTTCGACATCTAGTTCTAACGTGTTCTACGGACGAAGTGTTTAAATCTATAAATTCGTTTGAGTTCGCTAGTCGAACTGATAGTCGATAATAGTCGAAGTGCAAGTAAGCTAAAGAACTTAGAGAGAGAACTCGAAGTCAGAAAGAAAGCGAGAAGTTAGAAAGAGGAAGAATTACCTTTTTAACCACGGATGATGAGAATATAAATGAGAAGAAGCGACTCTTCGGTCCGCTTATTTATATGTTTCATTATTACCAAAAATCCCGAAAAAATCTAATGATTTCGGAAATCAAATCGAATCAAATCTAAGAAATTTCCATCGATATCTGCGAAGATAACAGATTCTCCGACTCTTCGACTTCGACCTACGAAATACGGTTACGTCACGCCACGTGTGAAGAGGACGCGCTCTCACACGATGCCACGTGATCCCGAATCTTCGATCTCCCCCTTTTTATTCGGAATAGTTCAAATTCTCCGCGCTAAATATTTTCAAAATAGCGAAATATTTTCAAAATATTTGGGGGCTAATTGTGGGGGCATAAAAATTCAAATATTTAATATTATTTCGGATGGGCTTTGGCCCGACTAAAGCCCATAATCCAGTTGAAGACCGGCCCACAAAATCAATTATGGGCCTAGTTCGCTCTCGGCAGATCGGCCCAAGTCCAGCAACACTTTCCGGCCCAATGAAGAACTCCAGCTCGGCCACGTCTTCCTGAGCAGAAGGATCGGTCAATCAAAGAGCAGACCACGCCGCGAAGATTGGATCTCGGATGACTTCAGCCTTGGCGAGGAGTGTGGATCGAAGAACACGTGTCTTCGGCCAGAAGGTTCCATCTCGCCTATAAATAGAAGAGGAGATGACGATTTTCGCACATGCAAGCTCTCAGTCTCATTTTTCAATTAATTCTATTGTATTCTTGTATTCACGATCTCCAGCTCGCCTTTTTGAGTTCGTCACCTCGCCCCTCTTGTAACTCATTTCGAAATTAATAGATTTAAATTAATATTCCCATTATTATAATTTTTGCCTTATTATTGCTTCTTATACGACGTTCTTCGAAACCCACCTAAATATAACCTTAGCAATTCTTTTATTTATTTTTGATTGTTGATCGTTGTGAAAATCGACATCAACAACCACCAAAGTTAAACTTTACTTATTCATTCATGGTACAACGAAAGACTATTTTATTAGAGCCTGGCAGATTAGAAGATGAGTTGTACTCCTAGTCCATGTTGTTAACCGCTTGTGTATAGGAGAAAATGGTCACCTTGACTGACCTTATATCTAAGGGTTTCAATACGTAGCTCTAGACTGTTTCATATATAATCTATACAATAGAATTGCCTTCGTCTGCGTCATCCTTTGAAGGTCTTCCTCTTATTCTTCTCCAAGTGGATCCATGCTTGAGAGCTTCCGTCTAAATCATCGTCATCGCTACTGAGACCATCAGGGTTATCGATAAGTCTGTCTTGCAAGATATATAAGCTATAAGGTCTATGACAAATTCCAAGTCTGAAAGAAATTCTACAAGCGTAGTCCCAAAAGACTTTGAGGGAGGTATGTATAACTTTTCCTTTCACCTTCAAATGATTGGTTACCCCATTCCAAAAGAGGTGGATCACCTCTTCGTCCTCAATCTATGTTGTAAGATGAATGCTTACTAGTAGTTTTAGACTCCAAAAGATTATCTCAAAGTATTTGGTGGTAGGGTTTTCTTTGGTGAAGAATAGTAAGTTAGATAAATGGTGGTACGGGACTAAGTGACTTAGAGAGAAAAAATTATCGTGTAAAAGATCAAACCTATTTATGAGCTATGGAAACTAAAACATAGTAAATTAATTTGACTGAAATTTAGAAAATACTTTATCATGAAGTCAAAATTAAAGCTTGATATTGTTACTATTGCTAGGATTATCTACGAGCACAAACATTGTTGTAAATTTAATGTAAAACATTAGTTTTTGCAGCTATTACACATCACTTTCTAACCACGAGTATGTTTTCTCAATAATAGCTTGTGCGAGGAAATTTCTCTCTATACTTTCGCAAGTGCACGAATCATCAAGTTATATACGTGCTAAGCACGGTTCGATCCCACGAAGACTAGACGCTCGATACTAAAATCTTTCAACTTCTTTTTAATTCGAATTTTATAAAAGGATAACAAATAAAAGATGGGGATTCTTCAAAGTTTGGTATGTGAATAGAAACAAACAAATAAACTCAAATGATTCAAGCAAATATGGTAAAAACAACGGACATGACTTCGTTGGTTCAATGATCACTAGTACAAATATGGGATTATACAATGAAGCTTCTACAACTCTACATTGTAACGTTGGGCTATTTCATTAAATTAAGACAAACTTTGACTATTTTGCAAATTCATAACTTTAAATTGGCTATTTAGCTACATCACCCTTTTTAAATTTGCAGGATTAGAATCATTTTCAAGTTTTATGCTTTTTTCAATTTGTAAGTGGTAAAGACTCGTTTACGACTTCAAAATATGTTTATGTATTTTTCATTTGAGACTTTTTTGTTTATGACATGAGAATGTTTGAGACTTATTTGTTTATGTTATGAGAATGTTTGAGACTTATTTGTTTATTTATAAGATTGTTTGAGACTTTTTTGTTTGATATTGTTATGTTATGAGAGTTTTAATGTTTAAGATTGTATATATTAACTGAATGGTTAATTTGTTAGATGAAAACAGGTAAAAAAATGACCTTGTTTAGACTTTTGATCATCTCGTGCGCAGTGAGATATATGTGTCGCCGTGGCGAGAACGACATCCTTGAAACCCTGGAAGATTTCGTCGTGGCGACAAATTCTTGAGATTTTTGCAAGTCATCGCTACAGCAAGATATATATATTGCCGCCGTGAGAAAAGATTCCTTGAGGCCCTTGAAAATTTCGCTGCGGCGAAAATTTTGGAGACTTTTTGCAAGTCATCTCGCTGCAGCAAGATATACGTGTTGCCGCAGCGAGAAAGGATTCCTTGCGGCCCTAAAATTTTTTTCCGCGGCTACACATTTCTTGCGGTGGCAAAAACTTTGAAGGAATTTTCGCATTTCATCTCGCCGCGTCGAGAAAGGATTCCTTAAAGCCCTACAAAATTTCTCCGTGGCGCAAAATATACCTCGCCACGACGGAGGTTGTGAAATTTTTAAACTATATAACATAATAATACATTTTCAAACGAAAATAACATTGTTTTTCAAACAAAAATATGATCTATTGAACATCATTATCATCGAAATCATCGATCTCTTGATCAATAGACTGTAAGCCGGATGTGAACGAAGGAATATTAGACATGTCTTCATCTTCTTCTTCGTCAATATTTCTCGTTTTCATATGAACCACTAATGATTAATCAAAATTTTTTATTTTGTTTAAACTTTTAATTAATTTTATTACTACGTATTTTTGTATAATGTCGCTTCAAATGTCGCTTCTAAACTCTTCTCGCCATTTCGTAGGAGCTTTTTCCGGCGCCAAATTTTTGTTTTAGAAGCGGCTTTTGTGACGACATGTCGCATCTACAAATGTCACTTCTAATTTTTAGAAGCGACTTTAGAAACGACTGACCTTTAGAAACGGACATTTAGAAGCGACAAAGTCGCCTCTAAAGTAAATTCTAAATGTCATTTTGAAGAGACTTTTTGGCCTTTAGAAGCGACTTTTGTCGCTTCTAAAGGCCTTTTTTTTGTAGTAGTAAGCTCTGGATTGATTGGATATGAAACATAAAATATTTGACTTCCTTGTTAAGCCAAAATAAATGAATCATTCTCGTAAGTGGTCTGTCTAAAGTCGACAATTGTAAGTCCTTCATTATCAACTTAACATGATTGTTATTGCCCATTTGCCCTTGAACAATGCGATTCGCAACCGCAATAACCAATTTCCTAGATGTCTTCAATGTACCCATAATAGTTTATAAAATCTTGTTTTGGATTTTTATCCTTTGCTGATGAAACATGTAATGCTTCAACAAATAATGTAACACCACTATTTTGAGCGGGATACTTGTTGTCTGTTTGTCTTGTGTAAAATGTAAACTCATTAACAGACCAAACATTGTACCTTGTAGCCATTGAGGAATGCCCTCCAGATATTATACAGCGTGACTGAATGTCCCGATTCTTGAAATAACACTTTTCCAAGCCACTACTAAAACAAACGGTTGTGCTCTTCTTGTAACTATTTTTAATTTCTAGCTTTCTTTGGATTATTCGCTCTCAAATCATTCAAATCAATATCCACAAATGGTGTGACCTCGGAAGCGTTAGGTAGCTAAACTCTCTGTGACATTTAAATTAAGGATGTAATCGGGTTGAATTAGTCGGGTTTTTCATGTCCTATCAACCCGAACCACTACAACTAATATTTTAGTTAGTTTTAAAACTCAAACGAACCCGATTGAAAGGTAAAATCAAACCAAATCAACCCAAAAATAATTGAATTGGCTTAGATTGACTTTTTCGGATTATAATTCTCAACAAATGACTTTATAACTCGAATGAAAATCACATATGTATATTATATCTAATACGTTATGTCAAATAAAACCAAAGTTTTACTTATCTTTAGAAAGTTTAAATATTAAAATAAAAATTACGCATATTTTTAATTAGGATTATTTACATCAATGCCCCTTGAACTCCTGCACGTGTAACATTATGCCCCCTCAATTTGAAAATCGTACACAGCCAACCTTAAAATCCTGCATCGTAGCAAATTTAGGCCTTCTGTCACATATTCTTGATGGACGTTGGGTGCGTGATCACGTTTTTAAAACATGACAAAGGTAAAAATGTAATTGGATAAATAGCAGTAATAATATAATTGCTACAATGTAATTGTTTTGACATTACGAAATTAAGAAAAAAAAATCGTAAACTCGATTTGGCGAATATGAAGTCGACTGCGAAGAAGTAGATCCCAGTTCGAAAATCCAAAGCGAAATCGCGGCAAAGAAGAAGAGCCCAGTTCGAGAAGCTCTGCAAAGCCGCCGCTAAAGAAAAAAATGCCTGAATATGGTACGTATTTATATGAAAATGGTTATTGCAATCGAGTGATTTTGTCTGGTGTTTGGTTGGTAGATGTTCGTTGTGGTGGTCCCAAACTTAGGTTTTTGTCTTGTTGTGTTGTAGTGAGTATTCATTTTGGTGGTCCCAGATTTAGGGTTTTGTCTATTTAATTGCTATACCCGAGTTGTTGGTGGTGGTTGTGGTCCCATTTTATATTCCTTCGTATATGTCATTGGAATATTAGTATAGAAATGCAAGGTAATTTAATAGTACTTTAAAATGGAATATTTTGACCTTTTCATATCTGACATCGACTTTGTTCACCATCAAACTTTATCACGGGGGTTTTATGAAATTGATCGATGAAGTTATGACGTATGTTGGTGGGGTTCATCTGTTCATAGACAAATGTGACTTGGATTTGATATCCATCGTCGTTTTAGACAGCCTTTTGAGAAAAAAAAAATTAGGGTACGCGAAAGGAGTAAAGTATTACGTACCTGTAGTAGGGTCCCCGACTGAGAAGGAGCACATTTGTACTGATGAAGCCCTTCTTATTTCATTGCGCAAGTTAATTGACATCTCATGAGAAGTAGTTGTTTATTGTGATCATCCTCATGGGCAATAAAGAGAACAAGCCACTGAACCAGTGCAAGTTGTAGATGATGAAGAAGAGCAAGACCAAGTAGATGAAGAAGAGAAAGAAGAAGATGATGTAGAAGAGCAAGGTCCGGTAGAAGAAGATAGTGGATATGAACGCAGTGACGATGAATTTGGTATTGACGGACAAGGGATAGATGTCGGACTCGGTAGGTTGAATAAGAAAGGGAAAGGCCAAGTCAATGAAGAGCTGAATGAAGACAGTGACTACGAAGATGAGTTCGATGTGAGGATACGTGACTAGTCAGAGAGTGAAGAAGAAGAAGAAGGAGGCAGTAATACATATATGCTGTCACGACGATATCCAAAGAAGAAATTACCCAAGTTCCTGGAGTTTAGACCAGACACTGATATGCGCAATCCGGAGTTCAAGCCTGGAATAGTGTTCCCGAGTGGTAAAGTGGTTAAGGACGCAATAAAAAAGTATTCAATAAAGGCTGGTAAAGAAATATACTTTAAGAAGAATGATGTTAACAGAGTACGTGCTGAGTGCAGAGGCCTTAACTGTAATTAGGTATGCTTTGCATCATGTGTGTTGGCAATTCATCAACTTGGATGATCAAAAAGTTCAGAGGTGAACATACATGTGCAAGGACGAACAAAAACAGATTTGCTCCATCTGCCTGGCTGTCGAAGACGTATCTGCAGGATTTCAAGACAATGAGTCATGGTTAGCATCAAATTTTATGAGCAAGGTACAAAGAGACTATATTTTGGAATGTTCTAGGATGAAGGCATATAGAGCAAAGAAAGCTGCAGACCTTGATATTCAAGGGACTTATGAGAAGCAGTATGCTGTTCTTTGGGATTACGGAGTTGAGATCAAAAGGTCTAACCCGGGGTCAATTGTTGAGTTCGACTGTGATGTTGACCATGAAGGCAACCCTGTGTTCAAGAGGGTATACATTTGCTATGAGGGGTGCAAGAGTGGGTTCAGAAGTTGCAGACCAGTCATTGGTCTTGACGGTTGCCACATTAAAGAAGACCATACAAGCTAGCTTTTGATTGCAATAGGGATTGATGCTAATAACAGTATGTTCCCTATAACATTTGCTGTTGTTGAGTCCGAGGGGAAATCAACTTAGACGTGGTTTCTGCAGTGGCTTAAAGAGGATGTGCAAATATACAATGGCCATCATTGGACTTTCATCATAGACAAGCAGAAGGGGTTGAAAGAGGCTTTAAATGGTCTATGGGAAAAAGGTTTAGTAAAGCTGAGCATCGCCATTGTGCAAGACATCTGCAGGGTAACTTTAACAAGGTGAGAACATGTTCCTTACTTGTATTTAGTAAACATAAATGTTACTAACTTGATAAACAAAATCTTTACAGGTTTTCAAGGGTCAATTCTTAAAGCAACAAATGATGACAGTGGCAATGCAATATTCAGTTGAGAGATTTCATGCTGAAATGGATCTCATTAAAGCCGAGGACAACAGGGTGTATGAGTGGCTAATCGAGAAGGGTACAAGCCATTGGGCAAGGAGTGGGTTTAGAGCCACTTCGAAATGTGACATCCTTTTGAACAATCTATGTGAATGCTTCAATGGAACCAGGTATAACAACTGGCATCCTCTTTGGGGCCAATAGATGAACTAACAAGTGTATAACGTCTACTGTACAGGTCCATCCTTATAGCAAGACAAAAACCAATTTTGTCAATGCTTGAACGAATCAGACTATACATCCTTCAACGATTCACAGAACAGAGAATTGCTGCTTCCAAATGGCATGGTGAGTTAGGACCTCGGGTCTCAAAGATTTATGAGAAAAATAAAATTCAATCGGCCGAGAATATTGCATTATGGGATGGAGGAGGTCAGTACCAGTTACAAATATGTACGGGTCAATGTATGCAGTTGACCTAAACAACAGAAGTTGTTCTTGCAAAAGGTGGGATCTTTCAGGTATGTCTATGTCATGGTAATGATATTACTTGTTGTTCAGGTATTGTTCATACAGTTATAGATGGTAATGATATTACTTGTTGTTCAGGTATACCATTGGACACGCCATTTCCTGCATTTGGCAAAAGCAAGAGAATCCAGTGGCGATACCGACATGTACAAAAAGGAAGCGTATGAAAACACGTACAAATACAAGATCAATCTGATTAATCCACTGGAGTAATGGCCTAAAAAAAGGCAAAACACCAATGTCACGCCCACCTGACCGAGCTGAACCAGGAAGGCCAAAAAGGCTTCAGCGTGTTGAGCATGATGAAGTTATTCCTCCTGGTGCAACTGTGATAGCAAGAAAGTACATCACCATAAAATACTCACAGTGTGGTGAGAATGAACATAATGTAAAGACTTGTTTCAGGAGGAAACAAGAACAGTTGGTATGCTTCTGATCATCTTTAGTTTTTGCTTACTTGTTCAGTTTAGTTTACTTGTTTCTTTGCACGGAGACGATAAAAGAAGACCGGTGCTAGTGGAAATGAAAGCCAGGAACATCGTCAACGCCAACAAACCGGTGATACTGGAAATCAAAGCCAGGAACAAGGTCAACGCCAAACAACCGGTGCTAGTGGAAATCAAAGCCAGGAACAGGGTCAAAGCCAAACCACGACTATAGGTCCCACTCAACAGAGTCAGAGTCAGACCCAAAGCCAAACCACGACTGCAGGTCCAACTCAACAGAGTCAGAGTCAAACCCAAACACAAACCACTGCTGGTCCAACTCAACAAAGTTAGAGACAAACCCAAACCACATTTGCTCCAACCCAGACTCCAAGTTTAAGGGTAAGTGACAATCAGAGTCAAAGCCAAGCCACATTTGCTTTGTAACTTATCTTATTACTTGTGCAGAGGAGTACACGATTCTAGACCAACATGGTGCCAAGAAATGAGAATGGATTGCAGCCAAGGGTCATATTCTAGATGATTTAACTTTAGGAAGCCAAGATCAATGTCTTTTTTGTGAAATAACAACTCTGATTACATTGGCTTATTTTTTGTGTACTAAAACCTGTAATCGGGCACATTACTTCTATGTATGGAACATCTATTTTGGTACTTTATAAACCATATTGTACGTGTACTCTATTTTGGTACTTTCTTATCTAAAAAGATGTCAGTAAGTTCACTGATATTCGATTAAATTTCAACTCCACATACAAAACGTAGCTGAACATGACTAAGTTCACTTTCATTACATTCCAAAACAGAAAAACTTAGGGGCCGTTTGGTTTAGTTTTCTAAACTCGTTTTCTGTTTTTAAATTCTGTTTTCTGATTCTAATTTTTAAATTTAAAAAACAGATTTAGAATTACGTTTCAAAATATTTTAAATGTTGTTTGGTTATGTTTTCCATTCAATTGTATAGAGATAAAACAGAAAACAACTTTTCATTGTTTTCTGTTTTCTAAACAAATTTCAAAGAAAACAGAAACATGATTCTAAATCTGTTTTCTGAATTTATAACCAAACAGATTTCTAAAACTGTTTTCTAGAATTTAGAATCAGAAAACAGAAAACAAAAATAGAAAAGTTAACCAAACAGGGGCTTAGATTACAGAGGCCTACAATTTTACTTCACTAAAATTAAATACAGTAATCGTACAATAATTATCATCAACATAAGCTTCACTTTCTTGGTTTCAACTTCAATTTGTCGCCAATTTTCATTCTTTTTGCAACCCTTCACATCTCCTTCGTTGCGATCGAACTCTTTTTCCTTGTCGAGTTCAACTTCATATCGATTTATCTTTCTCAATAATCCAGGTATAACCTCAATCGATCTCTTACACATTCGTGGATCGATCCAGTCTATAAAACCACATCCAGTAAAAGCACCCTTCTGCAAATTCAATCAGATGACAATGAGATCCACAGAAAGGAATAAGGTCGTGTATTAGACATTTTGAAAATCCATTTTGACAATGAGATCCACAGCTTACTCGTCAAATCCCAATACACATTACTTTTCATACCTTATACCGAGCACAACCATAGAACCATCGTCCTGGGTTGTCATCGATCCACGCTGCACAGAAACAATAAGGTCGTCGACGAGCATTGCCGGAAGACTGGGCTTCATCATGCCGACCACAGCTCATCAAATCGCTATTTCTAGACGAAGAGGATTCCATTTTCATCGACCCGAGTTAATTTGGGAATTTCAAAACCCTAAATTCTCAAATTACGTCTTATACTCGTCAACGATAGTGGCATTTTGATACTTTCCTTTGTCACGTGCTAAAAACGTGACCACAGAAACAATAAGGTCGTCGACGAGCATTGCCGGAAGACTAGGCTTCATCATGCCGACCACAGCTCATCAAAACGCTATTTCTAGACGGAGAGGATTCCATTTTCATTGACCCGAGTTAATTTGGGAATTTCAAAACCCTAAATTCTCAAATTACGTCTTATACTCGTCAACGATAGGGACGTTTTGATACTTTCCTTTGTCACGTGCTAAAAACGTGACCACACACCCTACGTCCGTCAAGAATATGTGATAAAATGCCTAAGTTTGCTACGATGCAAGATTTTAAGGTTGGCTGTGTACGATTTTCAAATTGAGAGGGCATAGTGTTACACGTGCAGGAGTTCAAGGGCATTACTGTAAATAATCCTTTTAATTCCTAAATCTTCATGTATTCGCGAATAATAAAGTATAATATTGAATATTTTTTTTATTTAATTATAATATTATTAAAAAATGATAATTTTTTTAACAATAGTTAATATAAAATATTTGCAATCTTAAACAAAATTAAAGTATTTAAACAATCCGGTTAGTTTGGTTCAACACAATCTCACGACTATAAAAAACCAAACTAACCCAAAATAATTGCGGTTTGAATTGGCTACAACTCAAACTTCATCGGGTTTTAATGGGGCGGTTTAAAAAAAAGTACAATTTTGTTTGGATGTTCGGGTTTTTCGGTTTGACATATTTCATGAACGCCCCTTATCGCCGTCAACCACACTGCTAAGATCATTCTTGAATTTTGCGATGAGAGTACTCCAGCACCGCTTGCATCTCCGCTTCGATCGTCGAGCTCAGAGTGATTTTACTCTGTCAAATCCATCTTTCACCTCGCGCGATGATGCCTTCAGCCACAGCTCCGTCTTTAAACGAAGCAGCTACATTTAGTTTTAGGAAGCCTTGTTCAGGCCGGCACCATCTCAGAGGCTCTAAAACGAAGACCAATTCCATGATTTGCATGCTCTAATCAAGAGTTCCGTCTTCACTTCACAGTGCTTCTGCAACTCCTCATGGATCTCCAAAACAACAGTTTGGCCATTTCGTGGATATTAAAGACCCAAATTTTCCGCAAAAGCCCTGAAACCAATCTGGGTTTTTGCTGTCAACAGTAAGGGCCAAGAAATGCCCGTTTTGATTCTTCTCCCAGAAAAGCTAATCTTCTCCCGGACTATAGTAAGGGCCAAGAAATGCCCGTTTTGATTCTTCTCCCAGAAAAGCTAATCTTCTCCCGGACTTCTGCGAATACAGATATCGATGATGTTTCGCATGTTTGTTTCCCCATAGATCTGTGCCATTTTAGCAGTATCCCATGCTCTATTCTAATCTTGGAAGAGATGATCGAAAGTGAGGGCACTGAAACTCTACCTCCTCCACATGTCATCCAAGATCTCCATACTGTTAGATTTTTTATACGCCGGTTAAGGAATGATAATCCGTTACTTGTCCACCAACTTTTTATAAGCGTTTTCGAAGAGCCAAACTAGAGTTCAATTTCAAGCATATGTCAGAAGCTTGCATACATAAGATTAGAGATTTTATTATTATTATTATTATTATTATTATTATTATTTTTTGAGGTTTTTTATTTATGAGAATTTCACCCGATTACTAGACCAATGCTGTACGCACGAGTTTAAGAAAAAAATAATTGGTTAAAAGGGCTTTGGAAGACCGAACAATAAGAGTGTATCGTTCCCATATGCTTCGTCTTTATATGATTTTCTTAATTCTTTAGGAATTAGTCTTCTTAGGATGGTTGATATGCGTTTTTAAGAGTTTAACTCATTCCATATGGAAGTAAACTATAGCTTGTATTTTCATTTCTACACTATAATTTACAAACTAAAAATCTAACCACAAAATACAATGAATAAATTTTTAATTTAAAAATGAATTTTTTTTTTTTTACATACAAGGAATTGAACACTAAATCACTTGAAAGTAAAACGATGGCAGTCTCAACAGTAAAGAAATATCAGAGTCAAACTATTTGGATTTGGATATGGATATTGTCTTCTCTTCCACGCGGCTCATGGTACCAAATGGACTGCCTATATTTTGCAGAGAAACAAATAAATCGACCAAACTCTAAAGCCCAATTTGTAAATTAATTTATCATCTTTTTGGTTTTTCACACGACAGCCAAATAAATTATACTCAATTTTCGCGTATAAATAAATAATATAAAAAAAATAAATGAAACATTTAACAATAATGAATCCCTGTTGCGGTCATCTTCTTTGGTGGTTTCAAATTTATTAATATATTATTATTTTGATAAAATGGTGTCTAAAACTTCAAAGGAATTCCAGGGCAATTTTATTGCATAATGTAGCAGCAGGGCAAATTACTTGTATACCTTGTCCTAGACTTGATTCTGTGTTTTTTTTTTTCATTTTGAAAAGGAATTTCATCAGCAACGATTAAACTTTCTGGTGCTCAACATAATATATGCAATGCAGGTCTCACAGTATGATGTGACGAGTTTGTCAATCATGTTATGATCAATGAAAAACTAGGACCATTAATTTTCTCTTAATAAATGGATACGAATTGCCTACAAGCAATGACTTCTGTTGCCTAACACCAGGTTTGATTCTGCTAATAGAAACTAAGTCAAGAGCCTCTTATTAAAGCCAAGAGAATCCTTTGAATTGCGAAAACACTACCTGAAAATTATGTTCTCTCATCAATCTTCATGTTCATCTTCACCTTCCGAGTCTGCCCAAAAAAAAAAAAAAAAAACCAATAAAAGAAGCATTATTAATAGCTCAATTGATACCTCCAATACTTGACCAACTAGATTAGTAAATAGAAAAATCACATAAGGGAAAGCCAAACCGATATTGGTTAATAACACAGGTTCTTTTTGTTGGTCCTTACCGGATCGAACATCTTCACCAATCTTGCCTCTTGCTTCGATTTGTTTGACGAGCATTCGAAGCATCAGGACCCACCAATAGATATGAAGAGCAAGTAGACTGAAGAGGAGAGTGTTGAACAAGTAATAGTAAATTGGCACCTTCATATCATGGTTGCCATTATCCAAATCCAAATACTGAATAACTTCATAGCTGCCATAGAATAAGAACCAAAAAAAAAAATCACGTTTAGGAGAAATGTGTAACTATGCCGATTAGTACTCTATTCAAACAATCTACTTGACATAAATTTTATGATGACGTTGGGATTTTTCATGCGAACCTTGTACTCCAAAGAACCCAAAACGGATAGTATATGAGGCGCAATACGGTCCAAGATAAGACAAACAGAACAAAGGAAACGCTAGCGATCCCTTCATAACCGCCGTACTTGGACATCTTTCCGACCTCTAGAAACACATCGCTAGCATCGTGAAGTGCCAAGATGATCGAACCAGCACGGGCAAATCTGTAATCGCAATAATCCATCTAAATTATTGTTTTCTAGGGGTTTGAAATTATCGAAATCATTCCTAGTCCATGATAAAATAAAAAGGTTTACCTGGTTATGTAAGAGAGAACGAGGAGAGCGAGCGACGCAATGTGGTGACTCATCGACACCCCGAAATCGGACCGCCTCGTCTCCCAAAACATCAAAGCGAATATCGAGTATGTGTAAAACCCCGCGCCGTACATATATAACCCCTTCAATTTCAACCTGATTTAACATATATATCAGGTAACCCAAAAAAAAAAAAATATCGCTACAATCACACTGATTTTTTGGATTCGCCATTCAGATGCTCACTTGATTTTCTGGTCGGGCCAGACTTGGTCTCCCGGTCCGACCCAGAAGTGTTTGGTATCGGTGAACCAAGGCTCATCGTATGTGACATAGAGCGCCAAAACCTCAGCCGAAAGAAAGTAGACAAACTTCCAAGCTGATTCTTTGAACTTCCCAATCTTCTTCCTCTCATCTTTCGTCTGCAGATTTAGTTCTCTATGCCCTTTCCCAAAAATCAATCTCTTCCCTAATTTCTGGATTAATTGCCCAGGTGAGAAGGTTATCAGAACTGAATCTTAGGATCCGGATCAGAATCCAAAAAGTGAACATATATTGAAGTAAGAAAAAAAAACTTCAAAAGCCTTGATTAAAATCAACCAGATCTTGAACCTTTCAAAGCCGATTAACAGTTATTAAGATAAAAAATAAATAAAAAACCAACCATTCGATTGTTTTATTTATTTATAGACGCTCATACCTTGAAGTAAAACACTCTCCCAGTTTTTTTTTTTTTTTTAAATATAAAAAAGAGTCAAACATTTATCGTTTTCGTATCTGGATTCAATGCATATGTGTAGATTAGATTTGGAAATCGTAAAAGCCAAATTCTTCAGTGACATTAAGTTGCTTTAATAACATAGACAAAAAAAAAAAAAAAAAAAAAAAAAAAAAAAAAAAAAAAAACCCTCCAACAAGCAAAGCAACAGAAACGTCAATATTAACTAAAAAGGAAGTATATCGAGGTAACATATATATGTTTATATGGAGACACAAACAAAAAAATCGTACCTCGAACACGAATCTATCGAGAAAGAACCGAACCGAGAGAAAGAATAGAGCGAAGATAGGAAGAGCTATGAAATCCTGGGAGATGGGGTACGATTCTCGTTCCCAGTTCCGAGACTTTACGTCTACAATTAAATCCATTTTTTTTTTCCTTTTCAGGTTCCAATAAAGATTTTTGATCAAATACAAATGCGTACTGTGGAACAAACTATACCGCGTTTTGTTTGCCTTTCTTATAATTATTAGTTTTATTTTTATTTTTTTTAATTTGTTTTTGGTAATTCGCACACTTACAGACAGGTTTACGTTAATTAAAAGAAAGACCAGCTGACTGGTAGATTTTAATTTTAGCCACCTAAAAGGAAAAGATTATAAAAAAAAACTAAAAAATTGTTAGATAGATTAGAAAATGTGTCTTGCTATTATATATTATATATATTTTGATGTCAAAAAATAGATACAATCTCAACGAAAGTTTATATATGCCGACTAGAATATGTCGACCAGAACATGTCGACTAGATGAAAATTTAGGTTGGATTATCCGTATAATAGACTAATCTAGTTATAAGGAGAATAATAAATACTGAACGTGTTGATAATATGTGAGAAGCATAACGGGTGTCCCAAAATGAGATCCCCACATTTCCACCTTCTTGATGTCCTTATAGCCTGGATTGTCTGGACATGAGTTGATCAGACCCATGTTCTGACGGTTATGTTGATAACCGTTCATTTTATGTGTGTGATTTATTTTGATAACTAACTTGCTTATGTGGCCAATTGGCACTTGTTTGGAATTTACGTGGCCGTTGTAAACATTCTATTTTGACTACTCTTTTAGTAACCGCTAACTTCTCCGATCTTCTCGATTCTGTTTAGGGATTACCGGCAATATATGTTTGGCCTATAAATGGCTATTCGATATATATTTGACTGTTCGGTGAATCACCTGGTCGATGATATTTTTTTTCCTTATAACATTGCCTTCCAGTTTCTTAGTGTTTTGTAAAAACAGTGAGAAACTTATTTCATGTGTATTTCTTCATCGTCTTTTGGGTAGGAGGCCGATATTTTTACTAAGAAACTTTTGATTGTTTTCATACTTGAGTCAATGTGTATATATTTTGATTTTTATTGAATTATCGGTAATTTCACTCAAGCGTCTTATATGCATTCACTTTGATTTGAGACTTTCGATTCATGAAATTTTAGCTAGGTTTCTTTTATCTGTGATATGCCGAATAAAGACCACCGAATAGACATTGTTTCCTTATTTGTGATATTTTACTTGGGTGTCTTCTACTCATTCATTTTGAGTCGAGACTTTCTATTCTTGAAATTTTTGTCAGGGGTCTTTTATCCGTGATATGTTGAATAGAGACCACCAAATAGACATTGTTGTCTTATTCATGAAATATCACTTAGGTGTCTTCTACTCTTTCCTTTTGAGTAGAGACTTTCTATTCATGAAATTTTATGTAGGTGTCTTATGTCTGTGATACGCTGAACAGATAACGCCGAATAGAATTTGTTGTCTTATTCGTAAAATTTCAACTATATTCCATCGACTCATTCCTTTTGAGTAGAGACTTTCTATTCATGAAATTTATGCTATGTGTCTTTTGTCCAAGATACGCCGAACATACACCGTAGAATAGACTTTGTTGTCTAATTCGTGAAATTTCACTTCAGCATCTTCTACTCATTCATTTTGAGTTAGTCATGAAATTTTTGCTAGGTGTTTTTTTATCCGTGATACGCCGAATAGACATTCTAATTTTATTCGTGAAATTTTACTCAGGCATCTTCTACTCATTCATTTAGAGTAAAGACTTTCTATTCATGAAATTTTTGCAAGGTCTTTTGTTTATGATACGCCGAACAGACACCGACAAATAGACTTTGTTGTCTAATTCGTAAAGTTTCAATTATGCATCTTCTACTTATTCTTTTTTAGTAGAGACTCTCTATGCATGAAATTTTTAATAGGTCTCTTTTATATGTGATATGCCGAATAGAGAACATCGAATAGACTTTGTTGTCTTATTCATCAAATTTCACTTAGGCGTCTTCTACTCATCCCTTTTGAGTAGAGAGTTTCTATTCATGAAATATTTGCTAGGTATCTTTTATCCGTGATACGTCAAACAGACACAGTCGAATAGACTTAGTTTTCTTATTCATGAAATTTCACTTAGGCCTCTTTTACTCATTTCTTTTGAGTAGAGACTTTATATTCATGAAATTTCTTCTAGGTGTCTTTTATCCGTATCGCTGAATAGACATTGCATAATAGACTTTGTTGCCTTATCCGTGAAATTTCCCCTAAATGCCATCGAGTCATTCATTTTGAGTAGAGACTTTGTATTCATGAAATTTCTGCTAAGTATCTTTTGTCTGTGATACGCCAAACACACACCGCCGAATAGAATTTATTGTCTAATCCGTTAAGTTTCACTTAGGCGTCTTCTACTCATTCTTTTTTAGTAGATATGTCACGACTCGCGAGCGTCAGCTCGCTCACGAGCCGGGAACGATCAACCCGAAACATGATATAATGAAGGATATTCAAGGCAGAAATATAAAGTCATTAAAGATATCATAAGCAATTACATATAATAATTTTAAGTGCGGAAGTAAATAACCATGAATGTAGTTAGCAAAATCCGGAGAAATTTTTTGTTTTTAGTTTACAAACTTTGAGTCTTATAACGACTCAGATTTCTAAGCTCCTCGCTTATATGTACATATATAGATTATAGCTTCAGAGCATAGACTAGAAGAGAGTTTGACAGAATATTAGTATAGTAGTAGTTTGTCCCCAAGTTTGAGACCCCATTAGTCCGTCAGTCAAGAGATACGCACCCGGTCTCTGTCTTCATCTTCACTACTGCATCGCAGCCTTGTCCTCATCTACATTACCAAAGGTCATAAAGCTATGAGTCGAATGGCTCAGTAAGCGGGAGTATAACCTAGAAAGAAAAAACAACTAATGTCATGTGACGTGCAAACAAGCACATAAGGATGCATAATTAAACTAGTTCTAGAGCATAACTAACGTATGGCCACACTCTATCTAATCACTTTGTCGCTATGCAAAATCGTACAGCCTCTCTGCTACGATCTCCAGAATGACAAGAAGCCAACCTCAGACCTCGAGCAGTAGTCTTATGGCGGCCTAGGTGTTTTAACGATTGTCTGGGATCCGCTAGTGGTATCATCTTCATGAGGACGTCGGCGCAGTCGTTCTGCCTTGGCACGGAAAATGGGATCGAACTTGGCGACCTTCACTTATTGCAGAATGAGGCGCTCTAGGCAACTCCCGTATGAGTACTCAATGACCTCTCGGACGTCGTGGCCTCAGTACAAGTCAGTGACTTGTGGGTAGCACCGACAACAATTTTTTCTTAAGGTTTGTGTACTCTACAACACACATAGTACACACATATACTACTTACAAGAGAGCGCCTCGGGATATTCCGAGCAAGAGCTTGGAGGCACAAAAAACGGAAGGAATCCAACATCGAGCTCGAGTCAAATAGGCCTGATGGCTCACTAAGGATAATGAACAACCCGTTCATAAATCATGAACGAACCCTATCAAGCAGAACTTCGGAGAAAAGAGAAGATGATAGGTCAAAGACTAGTCAAACCAAATATATACACATGTAAACAAATTCAAACCTAAGTAAAAAGGATCATCTCGACGATTATGCCAAGAAGACGAGGAAATAACCACCCATTACATACGTTCTGGAAGCGGTTACTTGATAACCTCTGTGACGGAGGATTGATCACCTTACATACTCGACCCCAAGGCCTATAAATACAAGAAGAGGTGGATAAAAAGAGGAATTCACATTTTTTTGTACACACAAGCACACGCCAGAAGTCTGACCTATTGCAAAGCACCCTTATTTACATTCTCTATTTTACTAGATTCGTTTGTACTTAGAAAAACTCTTTCATAGACACTCGAAGTTCTCGAGACTGCGTGCTCGGAACCAAGTCCTTTTCGTAAGACAACTGTTGTACTAATTTTGTCTGTCAATAATATATTAATATATATATATATATATATATATATATATATATATATATATATATATCACCTTATAATACATCTACACAAAATGCTATATATTAGAGCAACTACACTCCATCACTATCTTAAAGATAGAGATGGAGATACCGATACACCCCATCTTTATAAGAAGATGTATTTTAAAAAAAATGAAATTGATTAAAATAATGGATCTTCATATTTGAAGATGCACTATTCAATATCTTATAACTATTTTAAATGAGTTATTAGCGGTGAAAAGGGTCAAAGTTTTGGATTTGATGCACTTTAATCATCAAACTCTAAAAATTGCGTGAAAAATTGCTAATGTCAATCATTTATGTTTTCGTTAATATTTATGTCACTAGGCTGATTTTGGATCGCTAGGATTGATTCAAGTTAATCAGTAATTTACAAAATCATTTAAAATAAACAAGTAATAAATGAAGCTTAAATAAAGCTATTGCCCTAAAACCAAAGGAAAAATATATATTTTTGGTGATGAAGTATAAGTGAAATTGTGATTAGACGCACAGACAAGATGTCGCACACAATGTGTTGACAATGTGTCCGACAACTTACTTGAGCACAGATTATGGATAAACAACAAAACAGTGCAGTAAACAAAGTCCACACGATATGGTTACCCAGTTCGGTGAAACACACCTACATCTGGGGGCATGCTGCCAGTGGAAAGGTTTTTCACTATCTTGTAGTCAATAGTACACACAAGGTTTATATTTGATTACAATCAACAAATCAATAAAACCTAGAGACTATTACCACCAGTGATCACCTAGTCAGGGACTCCCCCTGAATTTGAGCTTCGTCTCAATTCCACCCTTCGAGCAACCTCCTGGCTCGGATGACCTTTAGTCTTCAGCTGTACGTGAACCTTGAATCACGAGAACACAAAACCCAACTCTCACAGACACTCAATCTTTGTGGAATAGTGTTTGAGAGAAAACACCGCTTATCACCAAAACACACAGCCTCCCAGTCCGCCGGTCTTGCACGTCTAAGAGCTCTGAGTGTTTGATGAAAATCGTCAAGGCTGCTAAGGGGGAACACATGGCTTTTATAGCAGCTGAACAATCCTGGAAGGTATCTCGGGTTTCCTTACCCGACCTCAAGCGAATATCACAAAGTAAAGATTCCAGCGAGGCGAATATCGTGCAATGAAGACAACAGCGAGAGATATCTTGAAATGAAGGCACCAGCAAGGCAGATATCTCGTAATGAAGACAGCAGCGAGGCAATAACTAAGCAATCTGTCAAAGACTAGAAACTTGCCTGAAAAAGAGTCTGCACACTGGAGGAAAGATGTCATACCAGAAGATGAAACATAACAACCGATATCTTTCCACACATCTTGCACTAAAAAATAAAGCCAATAAATAACGAATCAACAATCTCCCCCTTTTACTATTTTTTAGGCAAGAACTTCCAGGACCAGTTCTCATACCAGCGTCATGACCAAAGAAGAGAGTCAAAATAAATGACCTCATGACGCCTCTCCCCCTGATTGCCTCAAAATAATACCAAAGGCAAGGATAGACCAACACAGAGGGAGGAACAACTGCCTGTAAAGGAATGAGAACTAGAACACAAGCATATCATAAACCAGCAAAAGTACGATGAAGCTGTCTTACAAAACATCAAGAACACTCAGTCTGAAACACAAGCAACAGTAGCGAAGAAAACCAACAAAAAGATGTCTAAGAGGTAGTTAGATGTTACAGACCAGAACAAATAAACATCAACTAGAGGGATTAGAACATCGTTGGCGTGACCTTCAGGACCCTGAGAGTCGCTACTGACATCATCCTCTGTATCTTCATCATCAGGACAAACAGAAGGACTCGGCTGAGAGGTAGTAGCACCGTCAGCGGTGGTGGAGGGAGTCATGACAGAGATAAGACGCTCACAAGCGGCCTTCCTTCGAGTAGAGATGTCAATGACTTCCATGAGAGCAACAACTTCTTCCAACAGGCCTTTGAGAATATCGCTTTTGGCATTTTCCGTCAGGGGAGCAACTTTGATGGTACGACCAAGAGAGACAGAAGTTGCGACAGAAGGCATAACAAGATCTCTGGCATGTTTCCCTTCAAATAACTTAGGACTGAAGGAGAGTTCACTGGGAGGTTTACCTGCAATGTCATCAGCCCTTAGCAGATCTCTCTTCTGAGCCACAAGCATACCTGACAGGAGAGATGGGAAGCCAATAGGAAGCTTCACAGCATATGACTTAGCATGCTTGGCCAGGTGGTTGAACACAAACTCCCCAAAGTCGAAAGACGCCCGGGTGCCAATCTGATAAATGAGGCATGCCAGGTCTGACTTGATGCTTGAACCGTGAGAGGAAGGGGCCCAATTTGCAATACCAATTCTATACAGAACCGAGTATTTCGCCGAGAGGTCTGAGGAAGGCAGAGAACCCTTAGAAGGCCAGGTCTTCTTCTCATCGTTAGTGAGCTATTTGGCAATCACATCCAAGGAGGGGAGCCGATCGACAGTGACAATTTTTCCTCTTCCCAGATACTCGTTGATGGCAGTGGAGGAGACATCAAAGCATTGGCCACGCACGTAGACTTTCCCAAACTCAGGGTGATGAGGCTGATCAACTTCAGAGGACAAATTGACTATGCACTCTTTCACTAGTTTAGGATAATAGGGCCCGATTCCAGAGACAATTTTGCCGAGTTGAGCATCGGACAAAAGTTCCATGATCACATCAATCTTCAGGGCTTCCTTAGACAGTTCCTTTTCCGGAAAAATAGATCTGTGATAGACATACCTCCATTTTCTGACGCGGTCTTCCTCATGAAAGGAGACATTATCCAGAGGGGCGGCGAGAACATCCTTGGGAAGCTTTTGACCTCCAACAGACTTCCTGGAGATGTGGGACACGAACTCAGGACGGGTATCTTCCTCTTCCTCCTCAATATCCTTCAGAACATCTGGAATTGGCTCCTCAACAGTTTTTCCCTTCATCTTTTTCTTGTTCAAACCCATCTTCACCGGTTTCTTCATCTTCTTCTTAGCAAGGATGGAAGTGGTGGCATCACTTTCTTCCACCACCTTTCTTTTCTTCTTTCTATTCTCCGACAGAAGAGTGGCAAGGCACACGTCGTCATCTTTCTGAACCTTCTCTTTCAGAGAAGCAAGAATATCCTTTTCAACATCGTGGACTTGTATAGTCGTTCCTTCTTGCCCCGGAGAAGATGTTGGCACATCTTTCGCGACCTCTTGACTCAAACTCAACATGCCTCCAATGGCATCCACAGGAATAGGCTCTTGAGCATGAGGAAGCGAATCCCTATCCCTAGGAATATCAGTAGGGGTAACAGAGGCTACATGATTACCTTGAACAATCTGGTGAAGGCTTTCGATGGGAGATCCACCGGTGAGGGTTTCTCCTTCTGGAGCATCATCATCTTTTCTTCCTTCATCAGACGAACTGCTGGAGCTTACATCTCCTGTAATGTCGGTGATCTAGAGAGCGGCTTTCTTGAGCATGGAGCTTCTGACGGCGGAGAGGGATGGATTCTCAGGGGGAACTGATGACCCAGCGATTGCACCTCCGGCCTGACCATCGGCGCGTTCACTGGGGTGCAGTCCCCGTACCCTAACCCCGTGCATGTTGCTTTCAGCGCCCGGTTTCCTTGTCGCGACATTTTTCTTTTTCATTGTGGCTTTCACTTTCTCTGATGGAGTGGTTGTGCTGATCCCGCTTCTGGTGCCAACCATTTTGAATAGAATTTTTAGAAAATTGTCACACAGGTAACCATCGAAAAGGGTAAGCGAGCAAATATGGGAATCAAGGCTCAAGAACAACGAAGAAAAACAGAAAATTTCAAAATTCGAACACGAGGTAACTTCCCTTTCTTTCTCGAGAATGGAACCGTCTGCACGAATGAGAGCAAGGCACAGAGGAAAATGACGTCGTGATATAAAGTGGGCCTTGATCAATCTTAGGCCCAGAGAAACAACACTTGGCACTTTAGCCCTGCAAAACAGTCGAATGGGCCAACCAGATAAATGGGCCCATGAGAGAACTTTCACAAAAGGAATGTGAACAAGAATCAGAGAGGGGTCAGCACATATGATAAGACCAAAACTCCCTCCGATAAACAGTAATTGCTATTGATCAATAACGCATAGACCAAGAGAGGATCTGAGACTTTCAAACCGGTTAGCATCCAAAGCCTTGGTGAAAATATCTGCAAGCTATTTTTTGGTGTGAATGTATTCAAGTTTGATCTTCTTTTCTTCTACAAGATCTCGAATGAAATGATGTATGATCTCTATATGCTTGGTCTTACTGTGTTGAACATGATTCTTTGAGATGTTGATTGCGCTAATGTTGTCGCAGAACAATGTCATGACATCTTGTCCAACATTATATTCAGTTAGCATCTGCTTCATCCAGAGAAGCCGAGTGCAACTACTCCCAGCGGCGATGTATTCAGCTTCAGCTGTGGACAAGGAAACACAGTTCTGCTTCTTGCTGAACCAGGAGATGAGATTATTTCCAAGGTAGAAACATCCACCAGAGGTACTTTTTCTATCGACCGTGCTTCCTGCCCAATCAGCATCACAGTATCCCACAAGCGTGGAGGAAGTATCATAAGTATATAAGAGGCCAAAATTGGCAGTTCCTGAGATGTACCTTATGATTCGCTTGGCTTGAGCCAGATGACTAGATTTGGGATTGGCTTGATATCGCGCACACACACCTACAGAGTAGGCTATGTCTGGTCGGCTGGCAGTAAGGTAAAGAAGACTGCCAATAATACTCCTGTAGTGGCTTTGATCAACAGATTCTCCATGCTCATCCTTAGAGAGTTTGATGTGAGTAGCGGCAGGGGTCCGCTTGTGAGAAGAATTTTCCAAACCAAACTTCTTCACCAAGTTTTTGGCATACTTACTTTGAGAGATAAAGATACCATCATTCATTTATTTGATATGAAAACCCAGAAAGTAGTTTAACTCACCGACTATACTCATCTCAAATTCAGACTGCATTTGTCGGACAAAAAGGTCCACCATCTTGTTAGACATTCCTCCAAAGACGATATCATCAACATAAATCTGAGCTAGCATGAGATTGCCATTCTCCTTTTTCACGAACAAGGTCTTGTCAACTCCACCCCGGGTATAACCATTCTGCACAAGGAACTGTGTCAGTCTCTCATACCATGCACGAGGAGCTTGCTTAAGGCCGTAGAGAGCTTTTCTGAGTTTGTAGACATGCTGTGGAGAGCTAGGATCTGTAAACCCTTTTGGTTGTGCTACATAGACTTCCTCATTCAGGTACCCATTGAGGAAAGCACTCTTAACATCCATCTGGTAAAGCTTGAAGTGCAGGTGACAAGAGATGCCCAGCAGGAGTCTGATAGCTTCAAGTCTCGCAACAGGGGCAAAGGTTTCATCAAAGTCTACGCCTTCCACCTGTGAATAGCCCTGCGCCACAAGTCTAGCTTTGTTCCGAGTTATATTACCATGTTCATCAGATTTATTCTTAAAAATCCACTTAGTTCCAATGACATTCACATTGTCAGGTTTAGGAACTAGCTCCTAGACTTCATTTCTTTCAAACTGAACAAGTTCTTCTTGCATAGCATTAACCCAATATTCATCATCAATAGCCTCATTAACATTCTTAGGTTCAATCTTAGAGACAAAACAGAGATTACCAATCATCTCCCGATAGTTAACCAGAGGCTTTGGACGAGTCTTTATTCCTTCACTGATTTCGCCAATCACATCGTGAGCAGGATGATTTTTCTTGATTCTTCTGGAAGGAATTCGTTGTTCAGTCTCAGGAGGAGATCCTTCTGTTGGAATTGATCTAGGGTTTAAGAAAAAGTTTAACGCTTCGTTAAGCGGCGGAATTTTAAAAATTTTCTTTTTAAAGTAAAACGGTTTTTACTAACCTAGACAAAGAGCAAGCACATGTAAATAAAAACTATTATGAGCATAGAACTTTACTAACCTTTCTTGAAGCTTGAACTTTGAGAAGCTTTTAGAAAGTTGCAACGCTCGTCTCCCTTGCAGCACGTCTCTCTTTCTTTCCTCGTTAACTCGAGCAACCACGAAAGTTTTTATCACTAAATCACTCGAGAAAAAAAGAATTAGTGGGTGGGCACTTTTAAACACTACGACTTAAGAACGAGTCTTGAAGTCGCAGAGCTAAACACTAGGTCAAATGAGGACCTATGTGCCAAAACAAAAATCGAAAATAATTAGAGAGAGAGAGGAGAGGGGCGGCCACAAGGTCTAGAGAGAGATGCTCTCAATCTCTAACTTATGTGGAATGAGAAAAATGAGAAGAATGAGGCTCCTATTTATAGGAGAGGCTTTACCTTCAATATGGTAGTTTCCTCTTCTATATTGAATATCACATATTCATGAACAAATCCCTTGTTTCCCTTTTTCATTTTGGGCGTGTAAGGAATTACCTATGCCACATGGATTTGTTTCCTCATTTATCTTCTCCCTCTTTGGCCGAATTCCTCTATGCCTTGCATAGGTAATTTGTTTCCTCTTTTTCTTTTGGCAAGTATCTTGATACATTTATGCACAAAATATTCTCTCTTTCTTTGGGTATGTTGGGCGCCTATTTCACTCTAGAAGGAGCTTCTAGAAGCTTCTTCATTTGTTCATGACAACATGAAAAAGGCCTAGTAAGAATTTTTAATAAAATTCTTATGAAATGAAATTAATCCACAAGGCCCAATTGAACTAACTTGGCCGAGTGATATCAAGTCATCAAATGACCTTGTCAAAAAATTTATTGACATTCATTTCATCCTATGTCTCAAAAGACAAATATACCCTTTTGACAATTTTCGTTCTTGCTTTGACTTAGCTTCCAGTTTAACTATTCCTACTCGATGTGATTTGTGACAGTGACCTCATGGATACAAATGAACAAAGGTTGAGCTAAATACTTGGACTCAAAAGTTCACAAACCTTTTCCAAGTTTAGCTTAATGTCAACTGACTCCACTAAAGAGTTGACACTGAAAATCTCTCGGTTCAAATGAATTTATTTTCTACTCAAGAATTCAACCTAATTGTAATGAGTGGATCCACAGAATATTATCAGTGTTTACCCTTCATGAATATCATCAGCTAGTCGGGATTTACAAAATTACCATTTGACCCTTCTAGCTGTTATTTCCTCAACTCCTTTGTCGCTTGTGAATAAGTAAGAAACAATGTATTGACGAGGAGCTAACAAGTCACATTGTTTCATCTAAAAGAGTCAGGGCTCAATTTGGACACTGGCCAGTTCATTTATTCACACTCCAAGGAACAAAGCATGAGGTGATATACATTGTATTTCAGCAATCTTGTACATGAATTCCATATCTATGAGAACTTCACAAAGTTACTCATGACATTCTCACAACTTAGTACTTCACCAATAGGCTTTGTTCGGAATCACATAGTGAGTCCGAACTCTGACTTTCTCAAATGAGAATATGTAAGCTGTGAAATGGCATGTCTCATTTCAGGATTAAGGTAAGCACGATGCAATTCATACGTAGTGACTTCGAGACATAAGAGGTTAAATGGTTTGTTCTTATCTTGTCTCTAGAAGTGCACTGGTCAATTCAGTACCTTCGGAAGATACCTAGAAGAACTATAGAGTCTCCAACTCTCAATGCCTCATAACCAGACATCATAGATTCTCCTAACAATCATATTGAGGTCAATAGTCCTTTGACCATTAGATTGCGAATATATCGTTTTAAGCAAACTACGAAGAGTTTGTTCATGCAAATCTACATTTGTCTCTTCTTAAGTTGTTTAGTTTGTTTATGGACTAAAGACTAATGTTTTATCATAAAGCTTCAAACAGACATGGAAGAATGAATGAACGTTTCAACTTTTTATTAATGAATAAGCAATTACAAGCAAGAGTCTTCATGAGACTTTATTACATCAAATGTGCAATATAAAGATTACAACCCTTCTTGTGGGCACCATTGACAACAAACTCCCACTTGACTCAAAGAAGATGTGTGTAGTCCTTCATGCCTAATATCTCTCGATGTTGGTCGAAGACCTTGTTCGCTAGGGCCTTTGTGAATGGATCTGCTAGGTTGTCCACCGTTGAGATCTTCTTCACTTCCATGTCTCCGCGCTACACGATCTCTTGAGTCAAATGGTATTTCCTCTCAATATGTTTATAGAGCTGATGGCTTCGAGGTTCCTTTGAGTTAGCGACAGCCCCACTATTATCACAATAAAGGGTCATGGGCTCGTCGACATTTGGAACAACTTCCAAATACTTAAGGAATTTTCTAAGCCATACAGCCTCTTTGGATGCTTCACAAGCAGCTACATATTCTGCTTCCATTGTGGAGTCAGCAATGCAAGATTGCTTAATACTCATCCACACAACAGCTCCACCATTAAGGATGAACACAGATCCCGAAGTGGATTTCCTGGAATCCTTATCTGCTTAAAAATCGGAGTCGGTATATCCCGTCATAGTCAGGTCAGTACCTGAGTATGTAAGCATCAAGTTCCTAGTTCTTCGAAGATACTTAAGAACATGCTTAACAGCAATCCAGTGCTCGGGTCCAGGGTTGGATTGGAAATGGCTAACCACGCCAACGGCGAAACATATGTCAGGTCTAGTGCAAAGCATAGCATACATGAGGCTTCCTACGGCAGAGGCGTAAGGAATTTTCCTCATGTCTTCAATCTCTTGTGCAGTCTTGGGAGACTGGTCCTTAGAGAGTGAAACTCCATGCCTAAAGGGTGTTGACCCCTCTTGCAGTCTTGCATCGAGAAGTGATCCATCACCTTATCAATATAAGATGCTTGAGAGAGCGACAGGGTCCGGTTTTTCTTATCTCGAAAGATTTGGATCCCCAGAATGTACGCGGCTTCTCCTAGATCCTTCATGTCGAATTGCTTTGCTAGCCAGACCTTAACCTCAGATAACTTACCCACGTCATTACCAATGAGTAGTATATCATCGACATATAGTACCAGAAACACAACTTTGCCTTCGTGTATTAACTTGTAAACACAAGGCTCATCTATTGACTGTTCAAAGCCGAAGCTTTTTACAGTTTCATCGAATCTAATATTCCATGACCTAGATGCTTGCTTTAGTCCATAAATGGATTTAAGCAACTCACAAACCTTGGTCTCTTGACCTTCCGTGGAACCGTCTGGTTGAGCCATGTAAATGCGCTCGTCAAGATTGCCATTCAGGAAGGCTGTCTTGACATCCATTTGCCAGATCTCATAGTCGAGAGCTGCATCTATGGATAGGAGTATGCGGATGGATTTAAGCATCGCGACTGGCGAGAAGGTTTCTTCATAGTCAATCCCTTCTTGTTGGGTATAACCCTTCGCCACAAGTCGTGCTTTGAACGTCTGGACGTTCCCATCAGGACCCATTTTCTTCTTGTATATCCACTTACACCCTACGGGTTTAATCCCTTCAGGAAGGTCTACAAGTTTCCAGACTTTGTTGACATACATCGAGTGCATCTGAACTTTCATGGCGTCAAGCCAAAGGTTTGATTCAGAACAAGCCATCGCTTGGCTATAGGAAACAGGATCATCCATGTCAGAGACGGCTACGAGAGAGTCTCCATAAGACATGTACCTGTCAAGCTTTTGAGTAGCCCTCCCACCACGTCAAAGTACTACTTGACGAGATTCTGAAGAGTTAGGTTATGTTTCAGTTGGGGTAAGAACAGTTCTTACAGATGAGGTAGAAGCTTCCTCACCCAACTTTTCTTCAAGCACAATTTTGCTTCTAGGTTTTGCATCGTTCATAGAGTCCTTCTCAAAGAAACGAGCATTCGTGCTAACGAAAGTCTTATCGTCCTCGGGACTATAGAAAGTAAAACCCTTGGTTTCCTTTGGATATCCAACGAACAGACACAATTCTGACCTACTAGCCAACTTGCTAGTCTTTTGCCTCAGCACGTGTGCGGGGCAACCCCAAATTTTGATGCGGCCAAGATTTACTTTACGGCCAGTCCATCGTTCATAAGGAGTACCAAGAACCGTTTTGGACGGAATTTGGTTCAGAATATAAGCGGCTGTTTCAAGGGCATATCCCCAAAAGGAAAGAGGGAGTGATGAGTAACTCCTCATTGATCTAACCATCTCCATAAGAGTTCGGTTTCTTCTCTCTGACACTCCGTTTTGTTGAGGTGTGCCAGGTGCGGTAAGCTGAGAAGCGATACCTTCTTCTTTAAGAAAGTCATCAAACTCTCCAGACATATACTCACCACCTCGATCAGATCGAAGGATTTTGATCACTTTGCCAGTTTGCTTTTCCACTAAAGCCCTAAAGACCTTAAATACGTTAAAGGTCTCGAATTTGTGTTTGAGCAAATAGACAAAACCATATCGTGAGTAATCATCGGTGAAGGTAACGAAGTATTCGTATCCTCCACGTGCCTGTTGGCTGAGCGGACCACATACATCAGAATGTACTAGTTCCAGCAACTCAGTGGCTCTTCGACCCTTATCGGAGAAAGGTCGCTTAGTCATTTTTCCTTCTATGCAGGATTCACAAGTAGGTAGTGAACCTATTGCAGAGGCTTGGGGTGGACCGTCCCTCACAAGTCTCTTAATCCTATCTAGACTGATATGACCAAGTCTTAAGTGCCATAGGTATGTGGATTTTGTTAGATCGGAGGATTCAGAAAGTTTGATCCTCTTTGGCTCCCTAATTAGATCATTATCTATTTCGGTGTCTAAAAGAGAAGGTTGAGTGGGATAGATGTAGAAAAGAGCATTCTTCATACATGCATCAGTGACAAAAGAATTATCAGGAAACGAAATACAAATTCCATTCTTAATGAACTTTAAACAATAATCTTGCTCAAGAAGACGAGCAACGGATAGTAAGTTCTTCCCAAAGGTAGGAACAAAATAAACATTATTAAAGTTTAAAGTGCGGTCTTCAAAAGACAGCGTCACGGATCCCACAGTCTTTGCAGACATCAGGCTCCAATCACCCCATTTGAAACAGAACTCGCCTTCCTCTAAGCTTTTGGTTTTCTTGAAACCATTCAAGGAACAACAAATATGGTTAGTAGCAGCGGAGTCAAGAATCCACATTGATACATTATCAGCTACTAAGCATGCTTCGGTAACTAGTACAATACTATGTTCCTTTGCTTTGAGATACGCAGGACAGTTCTTTTTATCGGCCTTGTGAGGTCTCTTCTTAGTTTCAGAGGCGGAGGCTTTGTGCTCAGTAGCAGGTGCCTCTCCTTTATTCCTCTTTCTCTTAGTGAGAGCTACAACAGTGTGAAGTTCCATCATAAGCTTGGTAACAGTGTACTCTAGCTTGTTTATGGAGTAGTTCATCTTGGAGGTATCAAGAGATGCGGGGAGAGTTTTTAAGATCATATCTATGACATTCTTCCCATCAATCTCAGATCCTAGGTGTTGTCGGCCCGTCTAGGGCCGACGAGGAAAAAGACATTACTTCGACCCGCGCGACCGGCGCGAGGCCTTTGACGGCGGAGCCTTGCCTCAGCCATTGGCCGGCCCAAACCAATGGCCGGCCCAAGTTCCAGCCGGCCAATGGCCGGCCATATGCTCAGCCGGCCCATGGCCGGCCCAAGGGTGTCACTCGGCCATTGGCCGAGTCAAAGCCTCAGCAGGCTAATGGCCGGCCCAGTCCACTCGGCCATTGGCCGAGGCAAAGTTTCAGTCGGCCAATGGCCGACCCAAAGGTCTCACTCGGCCATTGGCCGAGGCAAAGTTTCACTCGGCCATTGGCCGAGGCAAAGCTTCAGCCGGCCAATGGCCGGCCCAGTTCACTCGGCCATTGGCCGAGGCAAAGTTTCACTCGGCCATTGGCCGAGGCAAAGCTTCAGCCGGCCAATGGCCGGCCCAGTCCACTCGGCCATTGGCCGAGGCAAAGTTTCACTCGGCCATTGGCCGAGGCAAAGCTTCAGCCGGCCAATGGCCGGCCCAGTTCACTCGGCCATTGGCCGAGGCAAAGCTTCAGTCGGCCAATGGCCGACCCAAGGGTCTCACTCGGCCATTGGCCGAGGCAAAGCTTCAGCCGGCCAATGGCCGGCCCAGTTCACTCGGCCATTGGCCGAGGCAAAGCTTCAGTCGGCCAATGGCCGACCCAACCTTGCTCACTCGGCCAAGGGGTCTTCAAACCACCCCTTGGCTGCCTATAAATACAAGGGTCCCTCCCTTGACCCAGGTAATCCATTTTTGAGTCCCGAAACGCTGCCGAACTCGTACCTCGCTCGTTTCGCTCATCTTTGGCCTCTAAACACCCCTAAAACCTCTATACTCCACCTCAATCACACTAATGTTGAGCGTCGGAGAGGTAAACAGGGGCACCCCCCCTGTTTCCCCTTTGTAGTTCACGTGTTCTCTACTCTTTTTCAGGTACTTTGACGAACTCAAGGGACATCCACAGCTAAGGGACGACTTGGGATACCAAGTCCGACACGCTCGAGTCAAGACGAGACCACTTGGTCCGGCCTTGGGTCTAACCGTCTTTGGCTCCTAAATAGTTGTCCGAAAAACAGCGACAACATTTTGGCGCTAGAAGGAGGGGATCTCTCGACCTTGACGACGCATTCCCTCTACCAGTTTTCTCCCTTCGTTCTCACGACTCTCGAGAGATGAGTCATCTACCCACTACCTCCGCGGGTACCCGAGCGACGAGCTCGAGGTACGACCTCCGAAACCTCGCGCACCGTCTTGAAGGGCAACCTCGCGATAGCGAGAGCCAGCCCCAAGACCCGGTGAACGACCCCGAGGCCGAGCTCCGAGAGGACACGGCCCGGCGGCTCGCGGAGCTCCTTGACCGTCCCGGCGTTGACAGCTCCCTCATCGCCGGTCTCCTCGGCTACGACGTCGAGGATCGATCAGCTCAAGAGTACTCCGACCCCGAGTACGTGGAGGAGTCGAGGACCGACGAGGCCACCCCTAGCCTCGCTCAAGCGCGACCCGAGAAGGCCAACGATGCGTTGGCCGATCCTTTGTGCCCGGCGCGACAACAGGCACGGTCACAGTCCCGGGGACTCGCCCCCTCGGTCTCAAGAGGTGGCCGGACACGGCCCCTCGCCGAGGAGAGAGCGACTCTGGTCGACGATGGAGCCGATAGCCGAAGCGCTCGCCGGACGACCCGGCCAAGGGCGACCTCGCCTCGTCACGCACCAAGCGTGGACCTTAGAGAGCGCTTGACGGCGCAGAGAAACTCCCGAGGGGAGGATCTCCGCCAAAGGCTAAATTCTCGAAGGGACGCGCTCCCCGCCGCAACTCTTGGCCGACCTCAGGCCAATGTCGTGGACCAAGCGTCCAATGAACGCCGACCGGTGACCCCAGTGGCCCCGACGATTGGCCCTGCCAACGGGCTTGATATGGTCACAATGATCCAGAGCCTCCAAAACCAAATCATCGAGATGAGGGAATCAGGGAGGCAAAGGCCGTACGGAGGGATCGAGGAATCATACTCTCCCTTCGCCGCACAGGTCCTCGCGCAGCCATGCGTGGGAAACTTTAAGTTACCGTCCATTCCCCCCTATGATGGACGCACGGACCCCCACTACCACGTCCAACACTATGAGACGTGGATGACGATGCAGGGGCAGACGGACGCCACCCTCTGCCAAGCCTTCAGCCTGACCCTCACAGGGTCAGGCTTTGAGTGGTTCCAAAGTTTGAGGCCTGGAAGCATCCCGTCCTTCCGAGCCTTGCGAGAGGCTTTCCTCGCTCGCTTTGCCACGCTTGTGGCACAAAAGAAACCGAAGACCCACCTCCTCTCCATTCGACAAGGGAGAGATGAGACGTTGAGACAATACCTCGCCCGCTTCACCGAGGAGTCTCACAAAGTCGAGGGCTTCGACGACAGGGACGCCATCACGGCGATTACCGAGGGAGTTCGCACGAGCGACTTCCTCAAGTCCATTGTCGGGCAAGTCCCGCGAGACATGGCGGAGCTGATGACGAGAGCCCGCACACATATGGGAATCGAGGACTATCTCGATGGCCGCGATGGCCGGAAGTCAGGAGGACAAGGTGGTCGCCACCGCGAAGAACGGGACGAAGATCGCCCCGACCCTCAAAGCAAGAGGAGCAAGGGAGGCCGGGCCCCTAACGGTCGCCCCCTCTCCGGTCCAAGATCGTCGCACGTTGATAACTTCCAAGCGTTATCAACATACACCCCGCTGAACACTCCGCAAGAGCGGATCCTAGCTCTGCATCGCGACAAGCTAGGAAGTCCGGCTCCTCTAGCGAAGGATCCCGCGAAGAGGGATCGGAACAAGTTCTGTGAGTACCACCAGGATCACGGGCATCTGACGTCCGAGTGCTATCATCTTAGGCGTCAGATCGAGGCCCTAATTCAAGTCGGGAAATTAAAAGAGTATGTCCTAAGAACGGTTGGGGCGGCCACGGTGCACGAAGGCCGTCCACGGCGGGGAAGGAAGGGTCCGGCGACAGTGACTGACATGAACCAGGCAACGATCGAACAACCGGAGAGCTCACAGCTGCATGTCGTGGGCTAAGCCCGCCCCCTCTTTTCATTATGTCATTTTATTTCCAGTTTTAAGACAATCTCGAATTTCAATAAGGCCAATGGCCCAGGGATGTAATTTTTTACTATTTCCGTATGGTGATTAGATTACATTTCACCTTGTTGCATTATAATTTCTAGTCTCCTCTACGAGTACACGAGAAACTCGGGGGGCTAATGGGAAACAATGCTCAACGAAACTAAAGCTCACTCGTTCAAAAAAAAAAAAAAAAAAAAAAAAAAAAACAACAAAGACGTGCTAATCGATTATGCCTTCGTTGGCAAATCGAGAACATAAGACGCGCACCATACGACGAAGACGTGCTAATCGATTATGCCTTCATTGGCAAATCGAGAACATAAGACGCGCACTAAACAACAAAGACGTGCTAATCGATTATGCCTTCGTTGGCAAATCGAGAACATAAGACGCGCACCATACGACGAAGACGTGCTAATCGATTATGCCTTCGTTGGCAAATCGAGAACATAAGACGCGCACAACACAAAAAAGACGTGCAAATCGATTATGCCTTCGTTGGCAGGTCGAGAACATAAGACGCGCACCAAACGACGAAGACGTGCTAATCGATTATGCCTTCATTGGCAAATCGAGAACATAAGACGCGCACAACACAAAAAAGACGTGCAAATCGATTATGCCTTCGTTGGCAGGTCGAGAACATAAGACGCGCACCAAACGACGAAGACGTGCTAATCGATTATGCCTTCGTTGGCAAATCGAGAAAAGTAAGACGCGCACTACACAAAAAAGACGTGCAAATCGATTACGCCTTCGTTGGCGAGTCGAGAAAAGTAAGACGCGCACCACACAGAGAAGACGCGCAAATCGATTATGCCCTCATTGGCAAGTCGAGAAAACAAGACGCGCACAACACAATAAAGCCGTGCTAACCGGTCACGCCCTCATTGGTAGATCAAGAAAATGAGCCACGCACGATCAACCCGAAACAAAAAGTCGTCCCTCGCGACGCACAAAGGCCGTCCCTCGCGACACGAGAAGGCCATTACTCGTGACGCAAACCCGAGAGCGTTCATCCCGCATCCGTATAAAAGCGCAGATTTTGAATTTCCACTCGATCTACGCTCGACCGGAAACTCGGGGGGCTAATGTTGTCGGCCCGTCTAGGGCCGACGAGGAAAAAGACATTACTTCGACCCGCGCGACCGGCGCGAGGCCTTTGACGGCGGAGCCTTGCCTCAGCCATTGGCCGGCCCAAACCAATGGCCGGCCCAAGTTCCAGCCGGCCAATGGCCGGCCATATGCTCAGCCGGCCCATGGCCGGCCCAAGGGTGTCACTCGGCCATTGGCCGAGTCAAAGCCTCAGCAGGCTAATGGCCGGCCCAGTCCACTCGGCCATTGGCCGAGGCAAAGTTTCAGTCGGCCAATGGCCGACCCAAAGGTCTCACTCGGCCATTGGCCGAGGCAAAGTTTCACTCGGCCATTGGCCGAGGCAAAGCTTCAGCCGGCCAATGGCCGGCCCAGTTCACTCGGCCATTGGCCGAGGCAAAGTTTCACTCGGCCATTGGCCGAGGCAAAGCTTCAGCCGGCCAATGGCCGGCCCAGTCCACTCGGCCATTGGCCGAGGCAAAGTTTCACTCGGCCATTGGCCGAGGCAAAGCTTCAGCCGGCCAATGGCCGGCCCAGTTCACTCGGCCATTGGCCGAGGCAAAGCTTCAGTCGGCCAATGGCCGACCCAAGGGTCTCACTCGGCCATTGGCCGAGGCAAAGCTTCAGCCGGCCAATGGCCGGCCCAGTTCACTCGGCCATTGGCCGAGGCAAAGCTTCAGTCGGCCAATGGCCGACCCAACCTTGCTCACTCGGCCAAGGGGTCTTCAAACCACCCCTTGGCTGCCTATAAATACAAGGGTCCCTCCCTTGACCCAGGTAATCCATTTTTGAGTCCCGAAACGCTGCCGAACTCGTACCTCGCTCGTTTCGCTCATCTTTGGCCTCTAAACACCCCTAAAACCTCTATACTCCACCTCAATCACACTAATGTTGAGCGTCGGAGAGGTAAACAGGGGCACCCCCCCTGTTTCCCCTTTGTAGTTCACGTGTTCTCTACTCTTTTTCAGGTACTTTGACGAACTCAAGGGACATCCACAGCTAAGGGACGACTTGGGATACCAAGTCCGACACGCTCGAGTCAAGACGAGACCACTTGGTCCGGCCTTGGGTCTAACCGTCTTTGGCTCCTAAATAGTTGTCCGAAAAACAGCGACAACACTAGGATTTCCATTTTATTCAGATAACTAATGATCAGTATCATAAAGTCTCCAACAGGAGTCCTAGCCTTTATGTGAGAGTTCATAAACTGTCAGACTGCTTCCTGCTTTGCCTGACGCCTTTGCCCTCCAAACATCACAAGGAGATTGTAGAGCATGTCGGCGGCAGTCTCGATGTCACGATGTTGCTTTTTCAGCATATTGTTCATAGATGCTAAGATATAGCACCTCACAATCTCATCGGATCGAAGCCAGGCCGCCATGGTGTCTTTTTCCTCTTGCGTCGAATCTTCATTCGTTTGAGGACAGGGGGTGGTGAGAACCCATTTGTGCTTGTTAACGGTAACTATTATGTCGAGATTATGTTTCGAATCTACGTAGTTTTTTTTTCGAGTTTGTTCGAGGAAAGGATGATTGAGGGATGTTTGCGAGACATGTTGCTTATAAAAGTTGAAACAAGTTTATGATTAGCCTTTGGTTTAGGATTTAAGTTTCTTTAAGACTTTTATAAAATCTAAAGGTGTTATAAACCAAACGATAATTTACTCCTTCGAGGGAAGGCCGCAAAAAATCTCCATTTATAAGTAAATGACACATCATTAATGCTTAGCCAAGATGTCAATACACCAATTTTGACCAGCCACCTTTTAAAATGGTTTGATCACTAACATCCTTTCGCAGAGCCTCAAGGGAGGATTACTAGGGATTGAGCCTAAGTGTGCAACCAACCACTTAGCCCAAAAGATCAACTTTGAAAAACAATCCCCCAAGGGGAGGCCTTGTCATCATCGTCTCACTCTCGGACGTAGCTCATTGAGCAATGATCGAAGCAAAAACGCCTTGGAGTACTCCCATTTAAGAGAGGGTCGCAAGAGCGGCTCTTAGTCCCACATTAATTGCTTCTTTCATTAGTGTTGGGGATCGTGGGTTACAAACAACAAATATAACCCTCCCACTTAATTTTTGGAGTTGGTTCATCGACTCTTATAAGTTCGGAAACAGATTTCCTAGTTAGAGAGCGACAGAGCGGACAACTAGAAGAGAATCCTAGATCTTCATGTTCAGAGCAGTGCTAGTGCATAAAGGCACAAGGGACATACTCGGATCTTTTCCTATTTTCTATTTCGGGAAAGTGCGTGAGGGAAGTGTGAACTTCAACTCACTCGAACACTTGAAAGTTTGAGATTACACATCTTTTTATTTTTCGGTTTGCCTACAAAGAGACCTCCCACTCAAATTTTCAAGAGCATATAGATTTCGAACATATGTGATATAGATATAGTTTTGAAAACATTTTGAAAACTTACTTGATTTGGATGACAAAATATTTTCAAGTTTGAAAGTGAAAACGGTTTCTCAAAATTCAAACTAGTTTTGTAAAAAATTCAATTTCAATTAAACTTTCAAAAATCAAAACATTTCAATCTTACACATCATGTTTATAATCTTATGAAAAATATTTTTGCTCAAGAAATTTTTCTCATTAGAGTTCTATAACTCATGGTAGTGGGGCTGAAAATCCGGAATTCTAAAAACTGGACTTTCGGAACAGCCGCGCACCGCGGAGTAAAATCGCCATAACTGGCGGCACCGATGTACTTTTGACCTGAAACCAGTGGCATTGGACAGAAGACAGACATAGCTTTAATTTGATTTAAGAATCATTAAATTTCGATTTCTGAGAAGAGAGTTATGCCACTTTTACTGCGGATTTTACTCCAGCTCGAAGAAAAAAAAATAATTAAAGCTTGGTTCTTTTTAAGGTGCCAAAAAGAATCGAGTGTAACGGAACGTTTTATGAAGGTTGTTAAAGCTTTTATTTGTGTTTTATTAGCAAGGTAATAACATGGTATAAAAGAAATAACAACATTGATAAAACGATTCAAGTAAATAAAAGAAACTAGCAAGACAATATAACTAGTCACAAAATTTACTCGAAATTTCTCAAACCTTTAAAACACGTTTTTCAATATAAAAAATTAAAAACATTTAGAACTGATTCTAAGGTGTTTTAATAACATCCCAAACTCATAGAAAATCAACATGATTTTTAATTTAAAGGCAAGAGCAATAAATTAAAAAAAATCTAAGAAAACAATTCTAACTTGTCACAAAATTAGTAAACTTTCGAAAACGATTTTCAAGCTCATAATTTTAAAAACATGTAAATGCATATCTTGGACCATAGCTCTGATACCATTTGTTGGAATTGATCTAGGGTTTAAGAAAAAGTTTAACGCTTCGTTAAGCGGCGGAATTTTAAAAATTTTCTTTTTAAAGTAACGGTTTTTACTAACCGAGACAAAGAGCAAGCACATGTAAATAAAAACTATTATGAGCACAGAAGTTTACTAACCTTTCTTGAAGCTTGAACTTTGAGAAGCTTTTGGAAAGTTGCAACGTTCGTCTCCCTCGCAGCACGTCTCTCTTTCTTTCCTCGTTAACTCGAGCAACCACGAAAGTTTTTATCACTAAATCACTCGAGAAAAAAGGAATTAGTGAGTGGGCACTTTTAAACACTACGACTTAAGAACGAGTCTTGAAGTTGCAGAGCTAAACACTAGGTCAAATGAGGACCTATGTGCCAAAACAAAAATCGAAAATAACTAGAGAGAGAGAGGAGAGGGGCGGCCACAAGGTCTAGAGAGAGAGGCTCTCAATCTCTAACTTATGTGGAATGAGAAAAATAAGAAGAATGAGGCTCCTATTTATAGGAGAGGCTTTACATTCAATAAGGTAGGTTCCTCTTCTATATTGAATATCACATATTCATGAACAAATCCCTTGTTTTCCTTTTTCATTTTGGGCGTGTAAGGCATTACCTATGCCACATGGATTTGTTTCCTCATTTATCTTCTCCCTCTTTGGCCGAATTCCTCTATGCCTTGCATAGGTAATTTGTTTCCTCTTTTTCTTTTGGCAAGTATCTTGATACATTTATGCACAAAATATTCTCTCTTTCTTTGGGTATGTTGGGCGCCTATTTCACTCTAGAAGGAGCTTCTAGAAGCTTCTTCATCATGACAACATGAAAAAGGCCAATTAAGAATTTTCAATAAAATTCTTATGAAATGAAATTAATCCACAAGGCCCAATTGAACTAACTTGGCCGAGTGATATCAAGTCATCAAATGACCTTGTCAAAAAATTTATTGACATTCATTTCATCCTATGTCTCAAAAGACAAATATACCCTTTTGACAATTTTCGTTCTTGCTTTGACTTAGCTTCCAGTTTAACTATTCCTACTCGATGTGATTTGTGACAGTGACCTCATGGATACAAATGAACAAAGGTTGAGCTAAATACTTGGACTCAAAAGTTCACAAACCTTTTCCAAGTTTAGCTTAATGTCAACTGACTCCACTAAAGAGTTGACACTGAAAATCTCTCGGTTCAAATGAATTTATTTTCTACTCAAGAATTCAACCTAATTGTAATGAGTGGATCCACAGAATATTATCAGTGTTTACCCTTCATGAATATCATCAGCTAGTCGGGATTTACAAAATTACCATTTTACCCTTCTAGCTGTTATTTCCTCAACTCCTTTGTCGCTTGTGAATAAGTAAGAAACAATGTATTGACGAGGAGCTAACAAGTCACATTGTTTCATCCAAAAGAGTCAGGGCTCAATTTGGACACTGGCCAATTCATTTATTCACACTCCAAGGAACAAAGCATGAGGTTATATACATTGCATTTCAGCAATCTTGTACATGAATTCCATATCTATGAGAACTTCACAAAGTTACTCATGACATTCTCACAACTTATTACTTCACCAATAGGCTTTGTTCAGAATCACATAGTGAGTCCGAACTCTGACTTTCTCAAATGAGAATACGTAAGCTGTGAAATGGCATGTCTCATTTCAGGATTAAGGTAAGCACGATGCAATTCATACGTAGTGACTTCGAGACATAAGAGGTTAAATGGTTTGTTCTTATCTTGTCTCTAGAAGTGCACTGGTCAATTCAGTACCTTCGGAAGATACCTAGAAGAACTATAGAGTCTCCAACTCTCAATGCCTCATAACCAGACATCATAGATTCTCCTAACAATCATACTGAAGTCAATAGTCCTTTGACCTTTAGATTGCGAATATATCGTTTTAAGCAAACTACGAAGAGTTTGTTCATGCAAATCTACATTTGTCTCTTCGTAAGTTGTTTAGTTTGTTTATGGACTAAAGACTAATGTTTTATCATAAAGCTTCAAACAGACACGGAAGAATGAATGAACGTTTCAACTTTTTATTAATGAATACGCAATTACAAGCAAGAGTCTTCATGAGACTTTATTACATCAAATGTGCAATATAAAGATTACAACTCTTTTTGTGGGCACCATTGACAACACCTTCATCTGGAATAATGTCGCTCACTTTGTCATCAGCACCAGTCCTGACATTTGGGTTTCCAGAAGAGATGTCGTCCAACGAGTTTTCAGCATCTGTCCTGACATCTGTGTTACTAGGAAAAACTTCATCCTCATCATTAATACTGTTAGTAACATCATGATCATCGTTTACCACCACATTTATGGATTCCATCATAGTCTTAGTGCGTTTGTTAAAAACACGATAGGCACGACTATTTCTAGAATATCCAAGAAATATACCTTCATCACTTTTTGGGTCAAATTTACGCCGAGGATCTCTGTCAGCAAGTATATAACAAATAGCACCAAAGACATGAAAGTATTTCACATTCGGCTTTCTCCCCCCCTATATTTCATAATGAGTGATGGAAGTACCTGGACGAATTGTAACTCTATTGTGAATATGGCAGGCAGTATTGAGAGCTTCAGCCCAGAAATGTGGTGGAATATCTTTGGCCAACATCATCACTCTAGCCATCTCTTGGAGGGTTCGATTTTTTCTTTCAACAATTCCATTTTGTTGTGGTGTGATTGGAGCAGAGAATTCATGGGCTATCCCTTCTTCAGTACAAAACTTAGCAAAGCTCATGTTCTCAAATTCCCTCCCATGATCACTCCGAATTCTGATCATTTTGCCGATGCTCTCTCCTTTTTCTCTTTGAACCTTCTTACATAGAGCTTCAAAAACAGCAAAAGTGTCAGATTTCTCACGAATAAAATCAACCCAAGTGTACCTGGAGTAGTCATCCACACACACAAACACGTATCTCTTCCCTCCAAGACTCTCGACCTGCATCGGTCCCATCAGATCCATGTGAAGAAGTTCCAGAACACGAGATGTGGTAAGATGTTGCACCATCTTGTGAGACTTCTTGACCTGTTTCCCAATCTGGCATTCACCACAGATTTTTCCTTCAACAATCTTCAGATTTGGGACACCGATGATGGCTTTCTCAGAGACAATTTTCTGCATGCTTCTGAGATTCAGGTGACCAAAATTTTGGTGCCACAGCTTGGTTTCGTCAGCTTTGGTCAGGAGGCAATTGTTGTTTGGTACGGGTGACCACATGTAGCAGTTGTCACGTGATCTGGTTCCTCGCATAAGTTCATCTTGTTCCTCATTAATCACCATACACTTATCACGAGTAAAATTGACACGTAAGTTTAGATCACAAAGCTTACTAATACTGATAAGATTAGCAGTAAGTCTACCAACAATGCCTCGGTCAAGCAAGACATACCAGGATAGTTTAACTGACCTTTACCCACAATTTTGGCTTTTACTCCATCTCCAAAGGTAACATGACAGTTAGAATAGGGTTTCACGTTGGTTAGGAAGGTGTGATCACCTGTCATGTGACGAGAGCAACCACTGTCGAAATACCAGTCACTCCCGGTGGATGCACTCAGAGATGTGTAAGCAATATTGGCATGATAGGACGTATTTTTCACTCTCCATTCCAACCGAGTAGAAGGTTGTTGACGAGGTAGGACATTCCTGTAACTGGACTTTTGCTGACGGACATTTCTCCCGTATAAACGATAGCAAAAAGGTCGAATATGGCCCTTTCTACGTAGAAAAGGGCCATATTCGACCTTTTTGCTATCGAGGTCTGTTGACTAGAGACCTGATTGGTCCAGAGAGATGTTTCCGAGGAAAAACATGAGCATTGTCATTACCAGATGGTTGAGGCATGTTTCGTGACATCTGGCCAGTCTGCTTTTGGGGAACGAACGTAGTCTGGGATGATGAAGCTCCACGGGTATATCCAAGCCCCTTCATGTTCTTCGCAGGTTTGCCAATGGTGAGGATTTTGTCAAGGCTGTCAGTCCCAGAGTTCAGCATTCTGAGTGATTTAGTCATTTGATCAAGTTCCCCATTCAGCCGACTGACTTCCTTCTTTAGATCCACAATCGTCTCTAGGAGCCTTGTCTTATCTTCAGTCAGAGTAAGAATGAGAGCACTCTGTTTGTCGAGAATCTGGGATTCCTCAACCCATTTGGTGTGCAAGGTATTGTATGCTTCATTCATAGCATCGTCAGATAGTTCTTCATCAAAAACATATTTCTGAGAGCATTCACCAAATTCATTAGTGGACTCATGAGTATGGACAGAGGCAGTAAAGGCTACAAAGTTACTTATCTGATCTGATTCGCTATCTTCATCTTCTTCATCCGAGAGAGTAGCGTTGTATCCCCTTTTCTGTTTCTTGAGGAAGTTGGGACACTCCTTTTGAATATGTCCGAAACCTTCACATTCGTGGCACTGAATTCCTTTGCCTTTGCCAGATCGTTCACCACTTTTACTATTCCTGTGAGGATTAGCATTCTTCTGGAATCGTTGTTGGAAATTGTCCTTGACATCTTGCGAGACATTTTTCCCATTCATCTGGTTGAGTCTTTTCATGACCCTGCTATAATTTTTTGCAAGCATATCTATAGTATCGTCAATATCATTGTCAGAGTCTGAGTATACCTGTTCCTTTTGTTCATGAACAGAGCTTTTAAGGGCCATCCCTCTGTGTTTCTTTTCCACCTTAGGAAGGGAGAGCTCAAAAGTCATGAGGGATCCCATGAGCTCGTCGAACTTTAACGTATTTAGGTCATGAACTTCCTCAATGGCCGTGATTTTCATTTTGAACCTAGGGCTCAAGGCTCTCAGGGTTTTTCGAACAAGATCTTCGTCGGTCATTGGTTTCCCGAGAGAATATGATTCATTGGCAAGATCACGGATGCGAACGTTGAACTCAGCAACTGATTCATCCTCGAGCATCATGAGGGCTTCAAAATTGGTTGTGAGATATTGAAGCTTCTGCTCACGGACCTTTGTAGTTCCTTCATAGGCAACAGCGAGGATTTCACAGGCCTCTTTGGCACTAGTGCATGTATTTATCAACCTGAAAACATCTTTATCGACTCCGTTAAATATAGCATTAAGAGCACGAGAGTTACCAAGGGCCGCCTCATCTTCAGTGGGGGTCCAGTCCTTTTCGGGTTTTGTGCCAGTACGGGCTCCTTTGTCATCAGTAGTCACAAGAGCTTCCCACCCGTGTATCACAGTTTTCCATGTTCGGCTATCAAGGGACTTCATGAAGGCGGTCATGCGTGCCTTCCAATAACCATAGTTGGTTCCGTCGAGTACTGGAGGGCGATTGACAGAACCTCCCTCTCGGGAACTATCCATAATAGGTAATCAGAAAAAAAAAATCCAGGAAACCACCAAAAAGATCAAGGCGCCTGCTCTGATACCAATTGAAATTCTGATTAGATGCACAGACAAGATGTCGCACACAATGTGTTGACAATGTGTCCGACAACTTACTTGAGCACAGATTATGGATAAACAACAAAACAGTGCAGTAAACAAAGTACACACGATATGGTTACCCAGTTCGGTGAAACACACCTACATCTGGGGGAACGCTGCCAGTGGAAAGGTTTTTCACTATCTTGTAGTCAATAGTACACACAAGGTTTATATCTGATTACAATCAACAAATCAATAAAACCTAGAGACTATTACCACCAGTGATCACCTAGTCAGGGACTCCCCCTGAATTTGAGCTCCGTCTCAATTCCACCCTTCGAGCAACCTCCTGGCTCGGATGACCTTTAGTCTTCAGCTGTACGTGAACCTTCAATCACGAGAACACAAAACCCAACTCTCACAGACACTCAATCTTTGTGGAATAGTGTTTGAGAGAAAACACCGCTTATCACCAAAACACACAGCCTCCCAGTCCGCCGGTCTTGCACGTCTAAGAACTCTGAGTGTTTGATGAAAAACGTCAAGGCTACTAAGGGGGAGCGCATGGCTTTTATAGCAGCCGAACAATCCTGGAAGGTATCTCGGGTTTCCTTACCCGGCCTCAAGCGAATATCACAAAGTAAAGATTCCAGCGAGGCGAATATCGTGCAATGAAGACAGCAGCGAGAGATATCTTGAAATGAAGGCACCAGCAAGGCAGATATCTCGTAATGAAGACAGCAGCGAGGCAATAACTAAGCAATCTGTCAAAGACTGGAAACTTGCCTGAAAAAGAGTCTGCACACTAGAGGAAAGATGTCGTACCAGAAGATGAAACGTAACAACCGACATCTTTCCACACATCTTGCACTAAAAATAAAGCCAATAAATAACGAATCAACAATAAGGTTTAGACTTATAAGCAGCGAAAAATGGCAGATTTAAGAGAGTGAAAATGAGAAAGAATCAAATGGCCATTGGTTATGCTGCTCTGTTTAGGAGGCTCTAGTCCACGGTCATGGACATCAGCATCTCCGCCACCCTCGGGACGTCGCGACGGTCTATGGCTGAATGGGAATCTCTATTTTTCGAGAGCTTTGTTATGTCTTCTTTTATTTTAAAATATCTTTTTGTCTTCTTGATTATGACAGTCGAATGGGAAAAGGGGGATATTTTGAGAGCAATGAATCTAATGATGATAAATTGCCAAGTTTTTGCAATTATGAGACATTTAAAATGAATATTGAACTCAAAAATCTTATCTTGTTGATACTTCTGTAGCCTGACACAAACTGGCCATGTGATAAAAAAGTTTGCCGACTTGTGTGACCAATCTTCAACTCCATAACCAATATATCTGGTTGATCTCAATCTTAAAATCCTAAAAAATATTTATCACAACTAATCTAAAAAAAATTGTGGCTACAATGTTTGGGGAGCTGTGGAGGCTAGAGCCTTGGCGGCATAGAAGAAGGAGATGTAGGAGAGAGAAATGGATTAGCTTTTGTGCGTGAATGACTCCACAATTAAGCTTGTCCCCAAAAGACGAGGTGGGAGCTATGAGGTTCTGGAATCGCGGCCGAGGTCAGACCTGCACATGAACCTCCCGGCCTTAAAAAAGCTGGATGGATTCTCGAGAGGTTTTGCTAAACGGAGTTCTCGTATTTCGGCCGATGTTTGTAATTGATTATGAAGAATAGAGAGAGAACAGATAGGGATAGAGAGAATATGATGTCTGTAATTATTCTTCGTGATTATTTTGCTGATACTACCTGTCCTGTGCAAAGTTCTGTTTCGGGCAATCTTTCAGAAAGTATCCTGGCTGACCGCACTTATAAGGCAACATGCTTCCCAGCTTACATTTTCCCAGGTGAATCCTCTCACATATGTTGCACTTCAGAAAAGACCCATTCTCCATCTTGACTTTGTAATTTGCATTACCACTATTTTAAGGGTGGTTGGTCTTCTTATTGTTGTCTAGTCCTTTACTTTGAGTTTTCTCTTCCTTCCACTCCCTTATGTATTGCTCTCGCTCCTTCTTCACTTGAACATAATTGTATTAATCACGCATTGCACTTTCGATACATTCTCGGTCGGAACATTCTCGTCACCCTTCTGACTCAGTCGGAATTAGGTGATGGCACAATCTAGCTAGCTGGTTGAACTTTCTCATAGCTTCAGTCACAACCATTGTGCCTTGTTTTAATCCCGTAAAATCTTTCTGGTGAGTGTTCACCGCTCACATGTGGAAATACTTCTTATTGAACTCACATGATCGCTCATATAGCACATGTGTCTCTTCTAGTGGATACTGTCTCCCCAGAACAAAGGACGCACATCTTACATTCTCGGTCTCCGATATATTCATGAAGTTGAAGATCGTCTTGATCTTTGACATCCACTCATCAGCCACCAAATGATAAACAGATCATTTAAACTTTGGGGCTCTCATCCTCCTGAACCTCTCGAAGAGATCATCAGTCACAATCACTTGTCCCGCATGAGGTACATTCTGGGGAGGTGCTGGTTGTGCTTGTTGACATTCTTCCACATTTTTATTCACTTGGAGAAGTTGGTGTTAGAATAGATCTAGGATTAATAATAGTTTATCGCTTCTAGCAAGCGGCGGAATATAAAAAATTCTTTAAAACATGTAAAACGACTTTACTACCTAGACAAAGTGCATGAGCATATAATTTAAAATTTAAAAACTATAAAGAGTTTTCACTCGGTACCAACCTCGCTTGAAGCTTGAGCATTGAGAAGCCTTTGCAAAGGTTGAATCGCTCGTCTCCTCACTTAGCTTGTCTCCTTCATGTCTTCTTGAATCCTGAGTAACCACGATAGTTTCTACCACTAGAGTCTTCGAGTTTAGAAATGATTTAGTGTGTGGGCATTATTAAACACAATGACTCAAGAACTAGTCTTAGAGCCAAAGAGCTAATACAAAATGCTAGGTCTAATGAGGACCTAGGTGCCAAAACAAAAGGGCTAGAAGAGAGAGAGAGAGAGAGAGAGAGAGAGAGAGAGAGAGAGAGAGAGAGAGGGAGGGAGAGAGGCGGCCAAGTTCTAGAGAGAGAAGCTCTCAATCTCAAAAACTTGTGTGTTCAACATTGTGAATGAGGTATGGTATTTATAAGAGGAGAGATTGTCTTGAATAGGTAGTTTCCTCTTTTCTATTGAATATCACATATTCATGAGCAAAATCTATATTTCCCATAATAATACCAAGGTTGGAAATAGTTTCCCTTTTCCTCTATGACTTGGACGTCCAACATCAATATGGCATGTGCCATACATTTGTTCCTCTTTTCTTTTTTGGCAAGTATCTTCATACATCAATTCACAAAATAAATTCTCTCTTTCTCAATGTGGAGGGCCACGAAGTTGATCATCTAGAACAAGCTTCTAGATGTTTCTTTATTTGTTCATGACAATATAAGAAAAGCCCATGTAGAATTTTCACATAAAATTCCATAAAATGAAATTCAATCTTCAAGGCCCAATTCTCATTTATGGCCGTGTGGATCAATTTACATTGTCATCGTATGACAATGTCAAAATCTTATTTTGATAATTACACCATCTTATTGTCCTTCCGGACAAAATTACCCATTAGACAATTTTCGTAAAATTCGTCTAGTTCAACACTTGAACTTGTTTTGACTTAGCTACTAGTTTAACAAATCCTACTCTAATGACTTGTGGCAGTGACCTCATGGATCCAAATGAACAAAGCTTGAGCTAGCATACATGGACACAAAAGTTCACAAACATTTTCCAAGTTCTAGCTTAATGTCAACTGACTCCACCAAAGAGTTGACACTGAAAATCTCTCGGTTCAAATGAATATATTTTCTACTAAAAACTTCTACTTAATTGTGATGAGTGGATCCATTGAATATTATCTATGTTTACCCTTAATGAATATCATCAACTAGATGAGATTTATAAAATTACCATTTTACCCTTCTAGTTGTTATTTCCTCAACTCATTTGTCACTTGTGAATAAGTTAGAAACAATGTATTAACGAAGAGCTAACAAGTCACATTGATTCATCCAAAAGAGTCATGACTCAATTTGGACACTGGCCAGTTCAGTTATTCACATTCCAAGGAACAAAGCATGAGGTAATATACATTGCATTTCAGCAATCTTGTACATGAATTCTGTACTATGAAATCTTCACAAAGTTACTCATGACATCTTCATAACTTAGTACTTCACCAATAGGTCCTATTCAGAATCACATAGTTAGTCTGAACTCTGACTTTCTCAAATGAGAATACGTAAGCTACGAAATGACATGTCTCATTTCAGGATTGAGGTAAGCATGCTGCATTTCATACGTAGTGACTTCGAGACATGTTACCGGTCGTTTTCGGGGCACCGGAAATTCAAAAACGATTCAAGGTTGGCCGGAAAGCCCAACGGGCCCCGGCCCACTAGGCCTGAGTGCCCTGACGCACCCACAGCCCGATGGGCCTGCGCGCGCGCCAGCCTACCCGCGCCCACAGGTCGCGCACGAACCTGCGCCCCCGGCCCAGTGGGCCCGCGCGTGCTCCCGCGCCCCGGGCATATCCCGGCCCGCGCGCACTCCCGCGCCCCCGGGCGTCCCGGCCCGCGCGCGCTCCCGCGCCCCAGGCATATCCCGGCCCGCGCACGCTCCCGCGCCCCCGGGCGTCCCGGCCCGCGCGCACTCCAGCAACCCGGCCGAGCGCGCCTGCTGCCTCGGCCAGACGTCCATGCTGCCTCGGCCGGGCGCTCCTGCTGCCCCGGCCGAGCGCGCCTGCTGCCTCGGCCAGGTGTCCCTGCTGCCCCGGCCGAGCGCGCCTGCTGCCTCGGCCGGGTGCCCCTGCTGCCCCGGTCGAGCGCCCCTACCACCTCGGCCGGAGGCTCTTGCTCCCCTGGCCGAGAGCCATGCTGCCTCGGCCGGGCGCACCTCATGCCGCGCGCACCCCGCGCCCAGTCAGAACTCACGCCACGCGTACCCCGCGCCCATCCAGACTGCGCGCCCCGTGCCTGCAAAGACGATAGGCCTCGCGCGCCCCTCTCCCGGCCACCCGGTGGGCCTTGAGGGGGCCGGCCCAAGGCCTCCTCCAAATGCTATAAATACCCCCCGCCCCCCCCTAGGGGGAGGGAAAACACACAATTCTTCATCCCACAATTGAAGATACAATCTTCACCTCCTCTCTCTCACTCGAGAACTCTCTTCTCTCTCGTGCTCTTGTGACATTCCAAGAGCACGCACTCCTCCTCCCTCGGCTCAGAAATACAAGGACCCCCGTCCACGAGAGGGAGCGCGCTCCTCTTCTGCGACCCGAGCTTCTGCAGTACCCACTGCTCTCCCGCTTCTTTGCCCTTGAACTAGAACTCTGAGCTACGAGATAAGCGACCCCTCTAAAGTCTTCACTAGAAGCTACGAGCCGGGCCCTACTCTAAAACCTTGGATTCTCAAGCCTCCGAGCCCAAGATAGCCCCCAACATCCAAATTGAACTACGATCTGACCTGATCCCGACTAAAGGGTACGTCGGCAGCCAACCTTTGGCACGGTCACACCCCCCAAAACACACCTCAGGGTCTGAAGGGTGCAGCTCGGTCTACGAGCTCCCATTTTTGGCCCGGGCGCGGTCACTTGGTCCGGCCTTGGATCGAACCGCACTAGGTATTTAATCGTTGTTCATTTTCGTGCGACAACATTTTGGCGCTAGAAGGAGGGGACTTCCCGACTTACACAACCCGAAATCCCTTCTACAGCTCGACCCCTTTCTTCTCGACTTGAGAAAGACATGAGTGGTCAACCACCCGTTTGTTCTGAGGGCGTGAATAACCCCGAAAACGCAACTAGAGTGAAGAATTACTTCCTGCGCTCCCGAGCGCAAGGCGACGAAAAGTCTCTCAACGACGAGAGCCACACTCCCTCGCCCCCTCCGCCTCAGGACAGTCGGGACGGCCGCATCCTTGAGATGGAGGAGAAAATCCGCCAACTAAAGATTGCCAATGCAAGGTACCACCGTCAACTAGCGGGCAGGGCACCTACACAGGGCATCCCCCACGGGGAATCCGAGGACCTCATGGACGAGGGACACGACTATGACCCCGATTATGAAGGCTTGGAAATTTTAGTGGACATCGAGACTTCTCTCACCAAAGACGGGGAACTCCCTGTTGAGATCGAAGCCGAGGAACTACATGTAGACGGAGCATCTAATGCCCAGGGAGCTGGCGCTGGCGTGATGTTAACAAATCCCGACCCGGAAAAATTACGCTACGCCCACCACTACGGATTCCAGGCCTCCAACAATGAGGCCGAGTACGAAGCCCTCATCGTAGGGCTAGAGCTCGCTCAAAAGCTCAACGTATAGAATTTACGAATACATTGTGACTCGCAGTTAATCGTAAATTAGGTTAAAGGCGACTACGTCTCCAAAGAGCCTAACATGATCGCCTACTTGGCAAAGACAAATACCAAGTTAGATGCCTTCTCCTGGTTCGAGATCATCCAGATCCCACGAGAAGAGAACTCCAAGGCTGACGCTCTAGATAGCCTCGGATCCGGTATCACCGAAGATGGGTTGGGAACTATCCCAATCGAGTCTCTCTCGCGACCATCCGTCTCACGTGACGAAGTTGGAACAATTGAGAGCGTCGCTCATCCAACTTGGATGACTCCGCTTACGGACTTCTTGCGAAAAGGGGCACTTCCCAAAGACCGCAAAGAAGCCGAAAGGCTGAAAGCCCTCGCATCTAAATACGTGTTGAAAGGCGAAGCCTTATACAAGCGCGGGTACTCAACCCCGCTGCTCCGATGCCTCAATAGCATCGAGTCGACCAAGGTCCTCCGCGAAATTCACGAAGGCCTCTGCGGGAACCACTCCATTGGGAGGTCCCTTGCGCTCAAAGCGCTTCGACAAGGCTATTTCTGGCCGACGATGAAAAAAGACGCCTACGACTGGGCGAGAAAGTGCAACAAGTGTCAGCGTTTCTCTTACGTTCCACGACAGCCGCCATCTCCCCTGGGTAGCATCGTCGTCCCACGCCCCTTTGCGAAATGGGGCGTAGACATGATCGGCAAGCTTACCAAAGCTTCGAGACAATACGAATACGCCATCGTCGCTATCGACTACTTCACTAAGTGGGTCGAAGCCGAGCCTCTAGCCAGGATCACCGAGGCTAACACTACAAACTTCATCTGGAAGTCCATAATATGCTGCCATGGCATCCCCGCGTCAATTGTGACCGACAATGGCGCGAAATTCGACAATGCTAGGGTTAGAGAAATCTGCGCCCAACTAGGGATAAGCAAGACATTCTCATCCCCGCGACACCCACAGGCTAATGGCCAAGTGGAAGCCGTCAACAAGACGATTAAAAGCAACCTAAAAAAAAGATCGAAGCCAAAAAAGGCGCTCGGGCTGAGGGGCTACCTTTCATCTTGTGGGCCTACCGAACGACAGTTCGAAACGCCACCGGAGAGACCCCCTTCTCCCTAGCTTTTGGGATTGAGGCTGTGGTCCCCGTGGAAACGGAGGTCCCCACCTACCAAGTCGACACTTTCGAAGAAAAAGAAAATGACGAAGCCATACGCCTCGAATTGGATCTAATCGACGAGAAAAGATCCGAGGCCCTCACCATACTCGCTGCACAAAAGCGAAAGGTTGAGAGATACTGCAACGCCAAAGTCAAAAGGCGGATCTTCACCGTCGGCAGCCTCGTACTCAGGCGTGTGTTCCAAAACACCCAAGTACAAGGCGCCGGGGTCCTGGGCCCGAATTGGGAAGGACCGTATAGAGTTCGACAAGTCATACACGACGGAACCTACTACATCGAACACACGGACGGAACTCCAATCCGGCACCCGTGGAACGTCGAACACTTGAGGCAGTACCACCAGTGACTGAGTCCCCCCTTATTGCTCTGATTTCCCTTATTCAATAAGGCCTATACGCCACTGTTTGAGGATGTTCCCTGTTAGCAAAAAATCAATAAAAAATAAAGTTTGCGGTCTTTTTTACCCACATTATTAAAGTTTTTAGTCATCACGGCGCGACCTGTAAACTAAAAACTTGGGGGGCTATGGGTCCAGCGACATACACTCAACAATTCACGGGCCAAAAAAAAACCTTAAGCCCCCCACTCATGGGATATAGAGGCTTAAGAAGCCCGAACCCCGACGGCTCATCAAGCATACAGGTTTGAGAAAAAGACTTCGGCCTAACCCGGTGCAACACATATGCTCGGTCGCTCAACAACACGAGCTCAAAGACGCCGGCTCAGCCCGGCGCACCACATAAGTTCGGTCGCTCAACAACACGAACACTTTTACCCAGGCCTAAGTCCCCAACGGGGATACAGACTTAGGAAGCTCGGACCCCGACGGCCCTTCGCGCATACGGGTTCGAGTAAAACGTCGGCCTTCCCGGCGTGCCGTAAGACGCGTAAAGGCGCAGGTGAAAGACGTCTCCCGGGACGCATGAAAGTCGTGTAAAGGCGTTGCCTCAAACCCTAAAAAAGGCCAAATTTGAGCCATATGAATGTTCGCTAGCCCCAGGGCACGAGCACCAAAGACGCCGGCCTAACCCGGCGCAACAGGGTTTGAGTAAAAGACGTCGGCCTAACCCGACGCACCCGCGTTCGCTTGCTCCAGGGCAAGCGAGCCCAAAAGACGCCGGCCTAACGTGGCGCAACCCGCGTTCGCTTGCTCCAGGGCAAGCGAGCCCAAAAGACGCCGGCCTAACCCGGCGCAACCCGCGTTCGCTTGCTCCAGGGCAAGCGAGCCCAGAAGATGCCGGCCTAACCTGGTGCAACCCGCGTTCGCTTGCTCCAGGGCAAGCGAGCCCAAAAGATGCCAGCCTAACCCGGCGCAACCCCCGTTCGCTTGCTCCAGGGTAAGCGAGCCCAAAAGACGCCGGCCTAACCTGGCGCAACCCGCGTTCGCTTGCTCCAGGTCAAGCGAACCCAAAAGACGCCGGCCTAACCCGGCGCAATCTATGCTCGGTCGCTCAACAGCATGAGCCCAAAAGATGCCGGCATAACCTGGCGCAATCTACGCTCAGTCGCTCAACAACACGAGCCCAAAAGACGCCGGCCTAACCCAGCGCAATCTATGCTCGGTCGCTCAACATCATGAGCCCAAAATACGCCGGCCTAACCCGGCGCAATCTATGCTCGATCGCTCAACAGCACGAGCCCAAAAGACGCCGGCCTAACCCGGCGCAACCCGCGTTTGCTTGCTCCAGGGCAAGCGAACCCAAAAGACGCCGGCCTAACCCGGCGTAATCCACGCTCGGTCGCTCAACAGCATGAGCTAAAAAGACGCCGGCCTAACCTGGCACAACCTACGTTCAGATGCTCCAGGGCACGAACCCAAAAGACGCCAGCCTAACCCGACGCAACCGTGTTCGCTTGCTCCAGGGCACGAACCAAAAAGACACCGGCCTAAGCCCGGCACGATCTATGTTCAGACGCTCCAGGGCGCGAACGCCAAAAAGACGTCGGCACAGCCGGCGCACCATATATGCTCGGTCTCTCAACAACACGAGCTCCAAAGATGCTGGCCTAACCCAGCGCAATCTACGTTCGCTTGCTCCAGGGCACGAACTCAAAAGATGCCGGCCCAACCCGGCGCAACATGCACGTCCAGTCGCCGAAGGCACGGACGCAGAGCCCCCGGGAACTACCCGGTGCGACCTCTTCGATCGCCGAGTGGCACGAAGCGAAGTCGCTGGGCCACAGCCACATTAGGCACACTAAATCGTCGGCCTAACCCGACAGGCCGATGTCACCATTCGACACGGGTCGGCCCATCGCCTAACTGGGCACAAACGCCCCCTCACCCCGGACATTAAACGACGACGAGTCGTAATGACAAAATGAGCGGAGGACGGATCCCAGCTAAGGACGCAAAACCTGCCAAAGCTATTAGTAAGGATACAAGCCCTTCGGGCCATGTTAGACCACAAAAAAGGCACGTGCAAGCGAAACTGCTCAAAAATGAGATAAGCATTCAACATGAAAGCGACAAAGTATCTCATAAATAAAAAGAGCCACTGCTCTAAATCCAATGAACACGTGCTGAATAAAAAAAATGCATGTGAAATAAAAAAAATCCTTAAAAATGGAAAAGAAAGCAAAGCGCTAAACATATGCGCTATAAAGAAGCCACATGGCTCACACAGCACCCTCATCTAGTTGGGGAAACAAGGTATCGAAGAAGTCAAAAGTGACCCCCCGGGCCTCATTCTCGGTTGCGGTCGCATCTCGAAATTCCACCGCTCCGGCACGACGGGCCTCCTCGGTCCTTATGTCGTAGTCATCCTGCAAGTCGGACGCTCTTCGCTCTGCTTCAGCAAGCTGGGACGTGAGACGAGCGTTCTCCTCCGTCAGAGAGTCACGCTCGCGCTCCGCTCGAACACGCGCCGCTTCGCTCGAAGTGAGTTGGCGGTGCGACGTCTCCAAAGCATCGGATCGGGCATCCAGCTGCCTTCGGAGGTCGGTAACCTCAGTGCGAAAAATTTCCGCTGATCGGGACGCCACCTCGCAAGCTCGCCGTTCTTCGATCAGCTCCCCCGCCATCTTGGCCACGGACATTTGGGCCTCGTCGCGCTGATCCCGCGCGATTTGGAGTTCCACCTTTGCCTCGCGAAGCTGGTCTCGAAGTGTCTCGATCTCCGCCCCCGGGCATGAACCTCGCTCGACCTGAGCCAACCTAGCCCTCATCCGAGCAAGCTCCTCTTGGGCAGCCCCCAAGCTCCGGATGAAGTCGTGCAAAATCGTTTTACTCCGCACGGCCCTCACGTACGCCTGCGATGGCAAAAAGCGAGGGTTAAGACTAAACCTATGCTTACGACAAAATGAATAGAAATACTGACCCTCTGAGCGTCGGTAACCCCCGCCTGAAAGAAGGCAATGTCGCTCTTCGACACCACGCCCTTCCACCAGGACAGTGGGGACTCCTCGAGATGACGGAAGCAGTCACCTCGAGCCTCTGTCGCCTCCAGCTCCACGGCCGAATTCACCCTATTAGGTTCGGAACGCTCGTCAGGAGGCGCCGATGTCGAAGCCCTCTTCAAAGAGGCGCGGGGCTCCGGTTCAGCTGGACCAGCATTCTCGACACGCTCTCCCCTCGCCTTGCGGTCAGCGACCCTAGAGCGAATATCCGCCATCGACTCAGGGTCCCAAGAAGCGGAAGCCAGTCTCCTAGCTCGCCTCTTTGCAGCTACACAAGGCAAAGCAGCAAAGGTCAGGTTCCTGTCAAACAAAAAATTTGTAAAGCCGTAAAGTTACCTCGAGAAGCAGGAGCGACTGGCTGGGCCACGGGACTCGGGGGCTTGCTCGCCCGGCGCACCTCCTTGGTGCCCGGAGCAAAGGGCGGGAACCACCCGGTAAGCGCCATCAGCTCGGGAGAACGGAATCCCTCGCCAGCCTTGCGGGGTTCCGACATCCCCGATATCTCTCTCACAAAGGGGAGCTCCGTTGCCCCCTCATCCGCTGGGAAGTCGGCCAAACGACCAAAGCGAAGGGGCGCCTCACCAAAGGCGTCCGATGAGACCCACACCCACGCCCGGTGGCTAGGCGGGTCATTGTCCTCGACCAACCTCACGTTGCCCCGGGCACGGGCCATGTGAAACCCCGGCTGCTCTGGCACCGGGAAGACAGCAACCAGATTGCGGAAGTCATCCACGGTCATGGCACGCTGCGTCTGGCAATGCCACTCCATGAAGCATGTAGCCAACATGCGATAGAACGCCGGGCTCATTTGACACGCATGGACCCCTAGCCGGGTCTGAATCTGTTGGACGATCGTCGGGAACGGGAGGCGCAACCCACAGACAAGATTCCCGATCGTCACGGCCGCATACCCGTCCCTTGGACAAGAGGGCCTGTCCTCGGGGGCAGGTCTCAGCAGCCCCACCGAGGGAGGGATGTTATACGTCTCCCAGAGCGTGCTAAAGACTCGGGAAGAGAGCGTGCTCGCGGCATCGATCCCCCTACAGTCCAAGCCGACGGGGGCAATAGAGTCGCCAACTCCGTACATGCGAGTCCTTTCCAGAGACTTGTCATAGGTATAGCCCGAAGACTCCGCGGACTCAAAAGCCGACCATGCCGTCTCCAGCACTTTTCCGTTATGCTTCTCCTTCCCCCTCGCGGGAAGAGCCTCCAAGTCCTCTCCAGGGCCTTCTGAGCCCGACCCTAGAGGGTCGTCGAAATAAATCTCGTCCAGAAAATATTCGGACGGCACTATCGCAAGCTCGGCACCCGAGGCATCTATCGCTTCATCTCGCTGCTTGAGCGAGGGGGCGTCAAAGGACGCCTCGCGGGAAACCATGTTGATCACCAGCCGTGACGAACGCGAGTCCTTGGACCCTTCGTCCTCCCCTTCGGGGCCGTACCTGGTAGGTAAGCCACTCCCGGGCCCCGCCAGCTCGGCTACCTCCGCGGCGTCAGTCTCCAACTCTGCGAGCCATTCGTCAGCCGCGCCAGAGTCTTCCTCGACAAAAATGGGAATCCCGTCGAGTTCCTCAAAGGGACCCTTGGCCGCCCCCCCAAAAATCATGGAGAGGGCAGGAAGAGTCGACCTTGGGATCATCAACATGGGAAAAAAGCTCACTCCCCATTGAAAAAGGGTAAAAAAGTCGGCTGCCCAGAGGGAAATTTCAAACTCAAAGGAATTTTCCAATTACCCAAAAGGCTGCCAGGTGTGAATAGAAAAGGAGGGAGCTCTCCTATTTATAGGAGAGGAAGGAGCAAACCCTGCTCCTTCCCCTCCCCCCTGCGCGCGAGACACAAGGCCCGGCCCGCAGGCAGGCCTCGCGCGCGCGTCAGTCCGCCGGGGTCAGGCCGCACGCGGGCCTTGCTGCCCAGCCGGCCCGGTCCGACCCCTCAGGGTCCGACCAACAAAAAAAATGTGTATGTGCGTTCACACACGACCAAAGGTAAATAACCTCAACGCCATCTCCTTTTCTAAAGTTCACGACTTGCGTCCCGCAAGCCGTAAACTTGGGGGGCTAATGTTCCCGGTCGTTTTCGGGGCACCGGAAATTAAAAAACGATTCAACGCCGGCCGGGCTTCCCCGGCCGGAAAGCCCAACGGGCCCACGCCCACTAGGCCTGAGTGCCCCGATGCACCCACAGCCCGATGGCCCTGCGCGCGCACCAGCCTACCCGTGCCCACAGGCCGCGCACACACATGCGCCCCCGGCCCAGTGGGCCTGAGCCCGCGCTCCGGCCGTCCCGGCCTGCGCGCGCTCCCTCGCCCCGGCCGTTCGGCCCGCGCGAGCTCCCGCGCCCCCGCGCCCCGGGCATCCCGGCCCGCGCGCACTCCAGCAACCCGGCCGAGCGCGCCTGCTGCCTCGGCCGGACGTCCTTGCTGCCTCGGCCAGACGTCCCTGCTGCCTCGACGGGGCGCTCATGCTGCCTCGACCGGGTGCTCCTGCTGCCTCGGCCGGGCGTTCCTGCTGCCCCGGCCGAGCGCGCCTGCTGCCTCGGCCGGGTGTCCCTGCTGCCCTGGCCGAGCGCGCCTGCTGCCTCGGCCGGGTGCCCCTGCTGCCCCGGCCGAGCGCCCCTGCCGCCTCGTCCGGAGGCTCTTGCTCCCCTGGCCGAGAGCCCTGCTGCCTCGGCCGGGCGCACCTCACGCCGCGCGCACCCTGCGCCTGGTCAAAACTCACGCCACGCGCACCCCGCGCCCATCCAGACTGCGCGTCCCGCGCCTGCCAAGACGATAGGCCTCGCGCGCCCCTCGGTGGGCCTTGAGGGGGCCGGCCAAAGGCCTCCTCCAAATGCTATAAATACCCCCCCCCCCTTAGGGGGAGGGAAAACACACAATTCTTCATCCCACAATTGAAGATACAATCTTCACCTCCTCTCTCTCACTCGAGAACTCTCCCCTCTCTCGTGCTCTTGTGACATTCCAAGAGCACGCACTCCTCCTCCCTCAGCTCAGAAATACAAGGACCCCCCTCCACGAGAGGGAGCGCGCTCCTTTTCTGCGACCCGAGCCTCCGCAGTGCACACTGCTCTCCAGCTTCTTGGCCATTGAGCTAGAACTCCGGGCTACGAGGCAAGCGACCCCTTTAAAGTCTTCGCTGGAAGCTACGAGCTGGGTCCTTCTCTAAAGCCTTGGATTCTCAAGCCTCCGAGCCCAAGATAGCCCTCAATACACAAATTGAACTACGTTCTGACCTGATCCCGACTAAAGGGTACGTAGGTAGCCAACCTTTGGCACGGTCACACCCCCCAAAACACACCCCATGGTCTGGAGGGTGCAGCTCGGTCTACGAGCTCCCATTTTTGGCCCGGGCGCGGTCACTTGGTCCGGCCTTGGATCGAACCGCCCGAGGTATCTAATCGTTGTTCTTTTTCGTGCAACAACATTTTGACGCTAGAAGGAGGGGACTTCCCGACTTACACAGCCCGAAATCCCTTCTACAGCTCGACCCCTTTCTTCTCGACTTGAGAAAGACATGAGTGGTCAACCACCCGTTCGTTCTGAGGGCGTGAACAACCCCGAAAATGCAACCGCGGTGAAGAAATACTTCCTGCGCTCCCGAGCGCAAGGCGACGAGGAGTCTCTCAACGACGAGAGCCACACTCCCTCGCCCCCTCCTCTTCAGGACAATCGGGACGACCGCATCCTTGAAATGGAGGAGAAAATCCGCCAACTAAAGATAGCCAATGCAAGGTACCACCGCCAACTGGCGGGCAAGGCACCTGCACACGGCGTCCCCCACGGGGAATCCGAGGACCTCATGGACGAGGGACATGACTATGACACCGACTATGAAGGCTTGGAAATTTCGGCGGACATCGAGACTTCTCTCACCAAAGACGGGGAACTCCCTGTTGAGATCGAAGCCGGTCCGTCAAAAACAAAGGCAATACCGATCTCCTCTCAAGAAGAGACCTCACGACGTTCAGCCCGTGACCGACTCGGTCAAAGAGGTAATGTCAAGGGAGGTCCAACGACCCGGCGAGTGAGGCGTGTGGCTCGAAGCTCACGCCCTTATACCACCGGGCCAGACCTTAGAGATCGTCTCACCGCCCAACGGAACGACCGTGGCGAAGACCTCCGGGAGAGGCTACATGCTCGCAAGGGTCACAACCCTGCGGCCCCAATCAATGGGGACCCTCGCACGGCTCAAGGGTCGAATGAAAGGCGGCAGGTGACTCCTCCTGAACAAGGAGTGACCCCCAACACTGGCCTCGACGTCATCACCATGATTCACAATCTTCGTAATGAAGTGCGTAACCTGTGTGAAGGCGGCTTGGCCGGTGATACATACGGGGTCGTAGAAGAACATTCCTCTCCCTTCACCGCCCAAATCCTTGCTGAGGTATGCACGGGAAACTTCAAACTCCCGAATCTCCCTCTCTACAATGGGAAAACTGATCCCACGTACCACATCCAACATTACGAAACTTGGATGACGATGCAAGGTGTTTCACCTGGGGCTCTATGCCAAGCTTTTAGTCTTACCCTCACCGGACCCGGTTTTGAGTGGTTTAAGAACTTAAGACCAGGGAGCGTCCAATCATTCAAGGACCTGAAGGACATGTTCCTAGCACGATTTGCTACATCCATGGTCCAAAAGAAGACCAAGATGTACTTATGGTCAATCAGGCAAGAGAATAACGAGTCCTTGAGATAGTATCTCACCCGGTTCGCCGCAGAATCAAATAAGGTTGACCGCTTTGACGACAGTGACGCAATTACAGCCATCATCGAGGGCTTGCGCACCGGAGACTTCTTAAAGTCCGTCGTCGGTAGAGTCCCTTCTACGATGGCCGAGTTAATGAACCGAGCCAAAACCTTCATGGGGGTAGAGGATTACCTCGACGGCCGCAGGAGCAGCAACCAAAGCTCCCGCCGTCGGGATGATCCGGCAACGAGCCTGGCAACCCCCGTAAGAGGATAAACAAGGGAGGTCAAGCTTCCGATGGCCGACCCCCTACGTCTCAAAAGCCGCGTCTTGCGAGCAATTTTAGAGACTACTCGAGTTACACTCCCCTGAACGCCCCGGTAGAGCAAATCTACGCTGTGGCGCGTGACAAGTTCACCGCTCCGGCTCCAATGAAGGGTGGCCCTGCATCTCGCGACCGATCCCGCTATTGTGAGTTCCACCGGGATTACGGTCACACGACCGCTCAATGCTTCCATCTTAGGAAGCAAATTGAGACATTAATCCAAAAGGGAGAGCTCAAAGAGTTTGTCCTTCGCATGGTAGGAGTGGCAGCCCGCGCCAACAACAGGCCACAGCCTGAGAAAGGTGGAGAGGCCAACGCTAACACCGACCGCACAGCGGTCGCGGCTACGGCCGATGCGCAACTCCACGTCGTCACCACCATACTAGGTGGCTTGCAAGACGGGGACTCGGCCCGACAAAGGAAAAAGCTCCTCAGAGCTACCTCACAAGAAGGCCTTGCCGGGCAGGTTAACCTCACCTATGAGGAACCTCCATCCGTACCTCACGAGACGATACAATTCACCAATGAAGAGGCCAAGCGAGTTGTGCACCCGCACAATGACGCTATAATCCTTAAGGCCAAGGTGGCCAACAACTTGGTAAAAAGAGTTCTTATTGATAACGGCAGCGCAGCCGATATAATCTTTAAGACCACCCTAGAGCGCATGAAGCTCGGGGGGCTGCGCCCTGTCCCGACTCAAACCCCTCTGTTTGGGTTCACGGGGGAAAAGGTCATGATTGAAGGAATCATTGATTTACCAGTCACCTTCGGAACTACTGGAGGTATCGAAGTCATTCACATGGCCCCCTTTCTTGTGGTCGACCAGGAGTCGCCCTACAATGTTATCATTGGGCGACCCACGTTGAACAGACTAAGGGCTATCACGTCCACATACCACGTACTAGTAAAATTCCCCACCGAAGAGGGGATTGGCGTCATGGCTGGTGATCAAACCCAGGCGACGATATGCTATGTCCAAGGCGTGGACGGTAAGCCCGCTGAAAAAAGGGTTAACACGATCTACCAGCTGGAAGACGACTACCCGTGTGATCCAAAAGACGCACGGCAACTCGGGGAATTAGACCCCCGCGACGATATCGAGAGGTTGAAAGTTGACACCCCCGATGATCTCACTTCGATCGTTCTCGACGAAGCTAAACTTGACCAGGTAGTGAAGATCGGTGCACAACTCCCTCTCGCCATCAAAACTCAACTCGCGTCCTTCCTTCGGGAGTTTAAGGATGTCTTTGCGTGGACACATGCAGACATGCATGGCATAGACCCCGATGTGATTGTGCACCGATTGAATGACGATAAAACTATCGCTGAAAAGGTACAAGCTAGATGTGCGTTCAACCCCGAATGATACCTAGCGATAAACGAGGAAGTCGAAAAGCTTCTCTCTGCTGGTTTCATCCGAGAAGCCAAGTACCCAAAGTGGGTGGCCAATGTGGTCATGGTCAAAAAGCCTAACGGGAAGTGGCGCATTTGCATAGATTACAAAGATCTTAACAAAGCCTGCCCGAAAGATTGCTTTCCACTCCCACGCATCGAACAACTGGTCGACGCCACGACAAGACATGAACTGCTAAGCGTCATGGACGCCTACTCGGGCTATAACCAGATACGAATGCACGAGCCCGATCATATCAAGACAACCTTTGTCACTGACTGCGGCCTCTACTCCTACAAGGTCATGCCTTTCGGCCTTAAAAATGCAAGAGCTACTTACCAACGATTGGTAAACCGGATCTTCGCCGACCTAATCGGCAAGACCATGGAAGTATACATGGACGACATGCTCGTCAAAAGCCTATTGGCTACCAATCACGTAGGTAACCTAAGGGAGATGTTTTTAATCCTCCGCCGGTACAAAATGAAGCTCAACCCCCCAACAAATGTGTGTTCGGGGTCGAATCTGGGAAGTTCCTAGGCTACATAGTTAGCCGTCGAGGTATCGAAGCAAACATCGAGAAAATCAAGGCACTCCTTGACATGAAGTCTTCGCGATGTGTCAAGGAAGTCCAAAGTCTGACCGGTCGGATTGCCGCCCTTTCACGTTTTGTGGCCAAAGCAACCGACAAGTGTCAACCGTTCTTCAAAGCAATAAAGAAGACGAACGGCTTTGAATGGACGGACGAGTGCGAGAAGGCCTTCCAAGAAATGAAGGCCTACTTCGGGACACCTCCGTTCCTCTCCAAGCCGAAAGAAGGCGAGACGCTCTACGTCTACCTCCCGAACGAGCTGTGAGCGCTGTGCTGATCCGTGAAGAAGATAGGGCTCAATGGCTCATCTTCTACATAAGCAAAGCCCTACTTGACGCCGAAACGCGTTATACAGAGATAGAGAAGCTCTCTCTCGCTCTCCTCGTAGCCGCCAAAAAGCTACGCCCCTACTTCTAGGCTCACCCAATCGTTGTCCGAACCGGACACCCAATCGGTAAAGCTCTTCAAAAGGGAACATCGACTCGCATGGCGATCTGGTCCCAAGAATTGAGCGAGTACGGGATTGAGTGTCACCCGAGACCAGCAATAAAGGCTCAAGCCTTAGCTGATTTCGTAGCAGAATTCTCCTACACTCCCGACATGGGAAGAGCAGAAGACGACTTGACCGACGACTTGTCAGCTCGAAAGAGAAAGGTCAACCCTACGGGTCCCATCTGGGAACTACACGTAGATGGAGAATCTAATGCCCAAGGAGCAGGCGCCGGCGTGATTCTAACAAATCCCGACCGGGAAAAGTTACGCTACGCCCTCCACTACGGATTCCAGGCCTCCAACAATGAGGCCGAGTACGAAGCCCTCATCATAGGGCTAGAGCTCGCTCAAAAGCTCAACGTACAGAATTTACGAATACGCTGTGACTCGCAGCTGATCGTAAATCAGGTTAAAGGCGACTACGTTGCCAAAGAACCTAACATGATCGCCTACTTGGCAAAAACAAGTGCCAAGCTAGATGCCTTCTCCTGGTTCGAGATCATCCAAATCCCACGGGAAGAGAACTCCGAGGCTGACGCCCTGGCTCGCCTCGGGTCTGGTATCACCGAAGACGGGTTGGGAACTATCCCGATCGAGTCTCTCTCGCGACCATCCGTCTCATGCGACGAGATTGGAACGATTGAGAGCACCGCTCATCTGTTGTCAATGGTGCCCACAAGAAGAGTTGTAATCTTTATATTCTACATTTGATGTAATAAAGTCTCATGAAGACTCTTGCTTGTAATTGCTTATTCATTAATAAAAAGTTGAAACGTTCATTCAATCTTCCTTGTCTGTAGCTTTATGATAAAACATTAGTCTTTAGTCCATAAACAAACTAAACAACTTACGAAGAGACAAATGTAGATTTGCATGAACAAACTCTTCGTAGTTTGCTTAAAACGATATATTCGCAATCTAAGGGTCAAAGGACTATTGACCTCAGTATGATTGTTAGAAGAATCTATGATGTCAGGTTATGAGGCATTGAGAGTTGGAGACTCTATAGTTCTTCTAGGTATCTTCCGAAGGTACTGAATTGACCAGTGTACTTCTAGAGACAAGATAAGAACAAACCATTTAACCTCTTATGTCTCGAAGTCACTATGTATGAATTGCATCGTGCTTACCTTAATCCTGAAATGAGACATGTCATTTCACACCTTAGTATTCTCATTTGAGAAAGTCAGAGTTTGGACTCACTATGTGATTCCGAACAGGGCCTATTGGTGAAGTACTAAGTTGTGAGAATGTCATGAGTAACTTTGTGAAGTTCTCATAGATATGGAATTCATGTACAAGATTGCTGAAATGCAATGTATATCACCTCATGCTTTGTTCCTTGGAGTGTGAATAAATGAACTGGCCAGTGTCCAAATTGAGTCTTGACTCTTTTGGATGAAACAATGTGACTTGTTAGCTCCTCGTCAATACATTGTTTCTAACTTATTCACAAGCGACAAAGGAGTTGAGGAAATAACAGCTAGAAGGGTAAAATGGTAATTTTGTAAATCCCGACTAGCTGATGATATTCATGAAGGGTAAACACTGATAATATTCTGTGGATCCACTCATTACAATTAGGTTGAATTCTTGAGTAGAAAATAAATTCATTTGAACCGAGAGATTTTCAGTGTCAACTCTTTAGTGGAGTCAGTTGGCATTAAGCTAAATGTTGTCGCAGTTTTTCGGACAACGATTTAGGAGTCGCAGACGATTAGACCCAAGGCCAGACCAAGTGGTCTCGTCTCGACTCGAGCGTGTCGGGCTTGGTATCCCAAGCCGTCCCTTAGCTGTCTGTGGTATCTGTCTCGTTCAGGCACCTGAAAAGCAAGTAAAGAAGGTGTGAACTACAAAGGGGAAACAGAGGGGTTGCCTCTGTTTACCTCTCCGACGCTCAACATTAGTAGGATTGAGGTGGTTTGTAGAGGGTTTAGTGTTTAGAGGTCGAGACTTGAGAGAAACGAGCGAGGTACGAGTTCGACAGCGTTTCGGTACTCAAATTCGGATTACCTGGGTCGAGGGAGAGACCCTCATATTTATAGGCGGCCAAGAGGTGTTTGAGGAACCCCTTGGCCGAGGGCCGGCCTTGGAGAGCCGGCCTTGGAGCGCTGGCCGTGGAGAGCCGGCCTTGGAGCGCCGGCCGTGGAGAGCCGGCCTTGGAGCGCCGGCCGCGGAGAGCCGGCCTTGGAGCGCCGGCCGTGGAGAGCCGGTCCTGGAGCGCCGGCCGTGGAGAGCCAGCCTTGGAGCGCCGGCCGTGGAGAGCCGGCCTTGGAGCGCCGGCCGTGGAGCGCCGGCCGTGGAGAGCCGGCCGTGGAGAGCCGGCCTTGGAGCGCCGGCCGTGGAGAGCCGGTCCTGGAGGGCCGGCCTTGGAGAGCCGGCCGTGGAGAGCCGGCCATGGCGAGTGCCGGCCCCGGACGAGCGCCGGGCTCAGGACGGCCGCCAGCGTGGCCGTCGTCGATCTACCAGACCGAGACGGACCGGTAACATTAGCCCCCCGAGTTTATCATCGATTGTAAATCGCGTGGTAAACTCAAAGTCCAACGTTGGCCCATCGAAGAAGCCCGCCGTCAAGAGGTATGCTCCGACGTCCTTTCATATTATTTTTATTATTATATTTTTTGTCGATCGTGCTCGCTTCGTTATTCGCGCCCATGGACCCCATTGACTCGGGATGTGGGAACGTTGACGACGGCTTACATGACTTGTTTGAGGAGAACCACGTGGATTTGGATGCTTTTTGGGCTCAATTTTTGCCCCCATCAACACCACCCGACACACGACACTCGTCGCATTCGTTCAACGTTATTGAGATGACCGGAGAGGATCTTTCACTGGTGGAAGCGTGGCTGGCCGACGAGGGTGAGGGCGCGCGTGCCGGAGACGGCCAGCGCCGGCAGGAGAGCGCCGGCCTGATGGCACCAGCCGCCGGGGACAGCCGGGCCGACCAGCACGAGGCTGGCTTGGCCGAGGGACGCGCTATGGAGGTCGCGCGCGCAGGGCCGACCACCCAGGAGACCGGCGGCGATCCATCCAGCGCCGGGAGGGGCGCCCTCGTCGATTCTGGCGCCGGAGGAGGCGGGCCGGCCGCGGGCGGCGCTGTGCAGGCCGCCGCCAACGCCGGGGGAGTCGCGCCTGGCTGGGTCGGCGCCGTCTGCGCTGGACCCAGCCCCGGGATCGCGCCAGAAGAGTCGCGCACGACGATCCAGACGGGGAGCACGCCGACAAGGCAGAGGAGGCCGACGCCGGCGTGGAGGAGGCCGAGCCCGACCAAGTCGGCGCCGTCTGGGGCAAACCCAGACCTGGGGGAGATGTCCCTCGTCCCGGGGGGGCCGAGCCGGTCGTGGAGGACGCGGGCGACGCGTTTGGCGAGGCCGACGCCGGCGATGACGCGCTGGCGCAGAGGAGTGCTGCCCGGGGCGGCGTTGGTATCAGGGGGGACCCCACCCTCTCGGGTGGGGTTGTGCTGCAGGTGGTCGGCGGCCATGGGAGCCCAGGCGGGTCGGGCCCAGCCGGGCTGGAGCGCGTCTATGACGGGGGAGCGCCGCCGGCGGCGGCCGACGCTGCAGGTGGGGTCGGCGGCGCCGGACAGGAGGAGTGCCGGCCGCCCCACGCCGGAGAGGGAGGAAGCCGACTGCCCACAGCCGGAGAGGAAGAGGCGGCCATCCTGGTCGCCCTGCAAACCCTAAGGCCCAATGGGCCGGGCCTAGGTGAGGAGACTGCAGCCGGCCGGGAGTCGGGCCGGGCCGATGCGCGCGAGGAGGGCCCAACCGGCCGAAGGCCGGACAGGGCCGCTGGGCGACAGGCGCGCGAGGATGACCCAGCAACCCGCGAGCTGGGCCGGGCCGGCGGGCTAGACGCGTCTGGGCTGAACGCCGGGACGCCCGGGCAGGCCTCAAGCACCGGAGACCCGACTGGCCGAGAGCCGGGCCGGGCCGACGGGCCTGGTGCGCGCGCCGAAGGCCGGAGGTCGCCGGGGCCGCGCGTGGAGGAGCCACCTAGCCAGGAGACGGGCTGGGTCCTCGGGCTTGACGCGCATGCAGGAGGGGACGTTGTCGGCCACAGGACGAGCCGGCCCGATGGTAGTGACCCGGCCGGCCGGCAGCCGGTCGAGCGCTCGGGCACCGCCCCGGATTCCGGGCACTCCGGCGACTCGTCGAGCCGTCGTGCAGCACCCGCGGCGAGGGGACTTTCCTCTACTGCGCAGGAGGAAACGCGGACCTCGTCCTTCCCGGTAGGAGAGTCAGCCGTGCGGGGTAACCTTGACTGCTCGGGCGTCGATGTCCCGAGCCTGATCTCCATTGTCAGCTTCAAGAGCCTCAGGAAGCGCTACAGCATCCCGGACTCTGTATCAATCCTCAGACCGTTGCCTGACGATCTTCCGTCCCGCCCTCGAAGGGGGTACGCCGCGGTCCACGAGGCGAGCCTCCGCGGTGGGCTAAGGTTGCCTATTCAGCCGGTTATCCAGGAGTTGCTAGTTCGACTGGGGGTGCACGCCTTACAGATGTCTCCGGCCTTCTATCGGGTGGTCGTAGCGTGCCACATGATGCTTTACCGGGCGAAGAAGAGGGCTGTCACCGCCGATGACATCCAGGACCTCATGACGATACGAGGGGTGCCAGGGAAGCCGGGCTTCTACCTAGCGCTACACCGTAAGCGCTTCGTCATTGTCAGCAACGTTAATTCGAAGCACCGATATCCTTGGATATGGGTGTCCGAATCAGCCTTCGGGGTCGCGCCTCTCTTCTTTGGTCTTGCGGCTGATTTTCCACCTATGGGCGATATCGAAGGCTCTGAGCTTCACGCGGTGATCAGGGCGCTCCCGGAATCGAGGCGGCAAGGACCGCACTTCGAGTCCCCAGACCTAATGGCAAGGACTGGGTGGTTCACGCCTGGAGACGACGCCCCTCCGAGCTCGGGCCTCGTCGCGGAGGCTACGGAGGACCCCGAATCAGAGGCGGGGGGCTCGTCTGCTCCTCCCCCCGACGTGGGGGGTACCAACCACACACAAGCTTCTATTTAATGTATATTCCATTGTATTGCACTCTAACTTGTCACCTCTTCATCTTTTTTAGATACGATGACTCGACGACACCGACCACGCACGCAGGCACCGAGGGTGGCGCCCGACGCCGAGGCCGTGATCGCGGCTCAACCACAAGCTGAGGCCCGCCATGGGGGGCTTCCAACGCGGTCGAGGGCCGAGGCGATCTCCTCGAATAAGCGACCGTCATCGACGATCCTTCCCGGCTCGTCCTCCGGCCACAAGCGCGCTCATACGTCGGCGACGTCAGATGGCATGGAGTCGATGCTCCTAGCGGAGGCGGCGGAGCTGAGGGACCGATGCTCTCGGGGGATCCTTGAAACCTCTCTACGGGATTTCAAGAGTCTCCTGACGGTTAGCGACCTTGAGCATTTCCAGAGCGGGATCGGCGACGCCCGAAAGGTATGACTCGCTTGTTTGCCTCATTTATGACTTGTTGTGCTTATTTCGATTGCATGTACGTTGTTTGCTTCCACAGATGCTCGCGCGCCAAGAACGGAGCGACCGCATTCTCCGGGACTTGCTGCGTCGCATGCAGATCATGGAAAAAGACAAGGAGGATACAGCGGCCGCCCATGCCGCTGCCTTGGCGGGGGTCCGCACCGTCCAAGAGTTCCAAGTGCTTGAGGAGGAACTAAAGCGAGCTCGTGAGAAGGCGGCGGCCGAGAAGGCGTCTCGGGAGAAGGCTGAGCAGGCGGCCGATACTTTCTTAGGGGAGACCAAGAAACTCCAGGCGGCCCTCTCGAGCCGAGACGAAGAGCTGAACATCGTCCACGCCCGATTGTCGGCAAGCGAGATCTCCCGGGTCAGGGCCGAGAGGGAGAGGGAAACCCTGCGAGCGGAGGTGCAGACCCTCATCGAGGAGAAGGATGACGTCGTGCGATCGAAGACAGAGTTGGAGGAGGACTGGGATCTCTCGCTAGAGGTGGCCCGTTACGAGGTGGCCATGCGGGTCAAAGATGCGACTGCGGAGGAGAACGCGTCTCGAGGGATCACATTTTCCTTCTTTGACGCCATGTTTCCTTCCTTGGAGGACGAGTTGCCGGAGGACGACCTGCCTCCCGAAGTCCTTGCGGAGGCCGCCCAGTCGTCAAACTGTCGGTCCGATGGAGGAACCGTTGGCGGGTCGGGCGCCCCTCACCTTGAGGACGACGAAGAGCAGGTCGATTATGGCTCGGAGTAGCCAAGTTTTATTTGGTTTTTTTTTTCCGCGCACTTGTTTAGCGCTCGCTTTATGCTTTCTTTCGGATTCTTGCTGTGTTTGGGTCGTACTCTCGTACTTTTCTTGTTGGGTCATTTGTGCAACATTGTTTTGCTTTGATTGAAGCTTTTATTTTCGTTATGCGTCTTATTTCCTCGATCTATCATGCTTAGTATATCGGTTTGCGCAATTTGAACGGTGCGCGTTTTACGAGCCCGGCTTGCTATGCTTAGCGTGACCGGTTGGCACGGCTTACTGCCGCATTTGGCGGCGAAGTTTCCCGCGGACGTTGGCTAGACCAGTTTCATCCGGCGTGCGCGAGCTGGGTGGCCGTCGCGCTCATCCTCCGGCGAGTACGCTACCTATCGGCGTGCATATCGCGACGAGCTCGCAGTTCCCAGTGAGCGTGGTACATGTCGGTACGCGTGTCACGTTTTGGGTTTTGACTGCCGGGATCGACCGTCCGGTGCGCGGACGTGATCCATCGATGCCTTGTTGCCTATCGGGGTGCAAGGTGCATCGATGCGCGAGAGGGTCGCAGCAAAAGGCGTGCGAGGTTGGAGGTCCGGTGCGCGGATCCAACTTGTCGACGTTTCGCTATCTCTCGGTGTACGACCTCAACCCGTGCGAGAGCGTCGCACGAGGAGGGTACGAGGTCGGAGGTCCGGTGCGCGGATCCGATTTACGGGTGTTTTGTTACCACTTAGTGCGTGGAAAGTGGAGTAAGCGAGCTTGTTACTCTCACCTTATCCTGCTTAGCCCCCCGAGTTTCTTGGGTGCTCGTAGAGGAGGCTAGAAACTAAAATACAAAGTTTTGAAGTTAAATGTAATTCATTAAATTATTGAAATGGTTCAAAAATTACATCCCAGGCCTTTGGCCAAACTTGAAATTTAAAATTGACTTTGCTAGAATCGAAAGTTACATGAGAACAACAAAGCGTAAAAATGGACGAATGAACATCTATTGATAATATTGCCGAAGGTGCTCCGCATTCCACGGGTGTGTGAACACGAGTCCCTCCATGTTCTCGAGCTCGTATGTGCCATTGTGGATGGCTCGGCGTACACGGTACGGGCCTTCCCAGGTGGGGCCTAGAACTCCCGCACCTTGCACTTTGGTGTTTTGGAACACCCTTCGAAGAACGAGGCTCCCGTCGGCGAACTTCCGCAGCTTGATCTTTGAGTTGTAGTACTTCTCGACCTTCCTCTTTTGCGCAGCAAGCCGGGTGAGTGCGTCCGCCCTCCTTTCGTCTATGAGGTCTAGCTCGAGCCTGATCGCGTCGTCGTTGGCGGCTTCGTCGTACTCCTCGATGCGCAAGGTTGGCAGCTTGGTCTCGACGGGTACCACAGCCTCGACGCCGAACGCGAGAGCGAAAGGGGTTTCGCCGGTCGCGTATCGAGCGGTGGTGCGATATGCCCATAAGACCATGGGGAGCTCGTCGGCCCAAGCCCCTTTTCTTGCCTCCAACTTCTTCTTCAGGTTCTCCTTGATCGTCTTGTTCACCGCCTCGACCTGACCATTGGCTTGAGGATGGCGGGGAGAGGAGAACGTCTTGCTAATGCCAAGTTGTTTGCACATTTCTCGGAGGCGCGCATTGTCGAATTGTTTTCCGTTGTCGGTTACAATTGACGCAGGGATCCCGAAGCGGAAGATGATGCTTTTCCAATTGAAGCTTGTCGTGTTCGCCTCGGTGATCTTTGCTAGCGGCTCAGCCTCTACCCACTTCGTGAAGTAATCGATAGCCACGATCGCGTGCTTGTATTGTCTCGGGGCCGTAGGTAGCTCGCCGATGAGGTCGATACCCCACTTCGCGAAAGGTCGCGGCACGATAATCAGACACAAAGGGGCCGGTGCTTGGCGCGGAATGTGGGCGAACCTTTGGCACTTGTCACACTTCTTGGCCCACTCGTGGGAGTCCTTTTTCAAGGTCGGCCAGAAATATCCAAGTCTCAGCAGCTTCAATGCCAAAGATTGCCCGGCGGCGTGGTTACCGCACACCCCCTCGTGCACCTCGTGGAGTGCTTTCCTCGCCTCCACCTCGGTCAGGCAACGGAGAAGGGGCATGGAGTAGCCTCTCTTGAACAAGCTATCCTCCCTCATTGTGTACTTTGGGGCCAGGCTTCTCAGCTTTCTGGCTTCTTCTTTATCCTCGGGGACGACTCCTCGTTTAAGGAATTCCACGAGCGGGGTCATCCATGAGGGAGGCGGAGTCTCGTCAATGACCCCTACGTCGCCTCTCGAGACGTAGGGTCGGGTCAACACTTCGATTGGGACGCTGCCCTCGCCCTCCTCGTCTATCCCAGACGCGAGGCGAGCTAGGGCGTCGGCGTCAACGTTCGCCTCTCGAGGAACCTGGACGATCTCGAACCACGACAGGGCCTCCAAGTTCTTTTGGGCCTTGGACAAGTAGGCGATCATGTGTGGCTCCTTTGCGGCGTAGTCGCCCTTAACCTGATTCACGATCAATTGCGAGTCGCAATGGATGCGCAGGTTTTGGGCGCCCAACTTGTTCGCTAGCTCCAAGCCAACAATCAGAGCCTCGTACTCTGCCTCGTTGTTGGAAGCCTTGAACTCGAATCGCAGGGCGTATCTCATCTTTTCCCTATCGGGATTTGTGAGCACAACGCCGGCGCCAGCCCCCCGGGCGTTTGACGCGCCATCCACGTGCAAGTCCCAGACCGGCCCTATCGGGTCGTTGGTTCTCTTCTTTGACGACTCGCTATGGTCGTCCTCCTTGTCTTCCGTGGTCTTACTACTCTCGTCGCCCTCGTTGGTTGGGGGCGCGCTCGTGAACTCGGCGATGAAGTCGGCGAGGGCCTGACCCTTAATGGCGGTTCTCGGTTGGAACTCGACCCCGTATTCGCCCAGCTCTTGGGACCATATCGCCATTCGAGAGGAGGTCCCTTTTTGAAGGGCCTTCTCGATGGGATGCCCCGAGCGGACCATGATGGGGTGCGCTTGGAAGTAGGGCCGGAGCTTTCTCGCGCTCATGACGAGGGCGAGGGACAGTCTCTCGATTTCGGGGTATCGGGTTTCGGCGTCGAGGAGCGCCTTGCTAACGTAGTAGACCGGCCATTGTACTCTGTCCTCTTCGCGTATGAGGACCGCGCTCACGGCCCTATCGGAAACCGCGAGGTAGAGGTATAGGGTTTCGCCATTCTTTGGCTTCGCGAGGAACGGGGGGGAGGTGAAATAGGCTTTCATATCTCGGAATGCTTCCTCGCACTCCTCCGTCCATACGAACCCGTCGGTCTTTCTCAATGCCTTGAAGAACGGTTGGCACCTATCAGTGGCTTTGGAAACGAATCGCGTCAGGGCGGCGATCCTTCCCGTCAAGCTTTGAACTTCTTTGACCTTTTGTGGCGACCTCATCTCTAAGATCGCCTTAATCTTCTCAGGATTGGCCTCGATCCCGCGGCGGCTCACCATGTAGCCCAGAAACTTTCCAGACTCG